>NW_024067710.1:681518-1022278 GCF_009389715.1 Phoenix dactylifera | reverse complement strand
AGCTACACCGGGAGGCTGAACTTCAAGGAGGGAGATGTGATCCCGGATGAAACGCCTAGAGCGGAGTTCCGCCGGGGAGACCCTCCTTGTTGATCCCAGATGAAACGGCTAGTTGGCTGAAGTTGTAAGGGGAGCGCCTCCCCTTTCCTTCGACAGGAGTCTCTCAGTCATATGCCAAGGAGGAGGTCCGCGATCCATGGCAACCTGCAGCTCCGGCTTGGCAAATTCCATCGTACCTGCACCTGTATTTATAGCCAAGCTGCGGCCCCCTGGTAGTTCCGATACGGGTGGCTCCAATAAATGCAGGCGCACTGAATCCGGAGCCGTTCCGGCTCCCGAGGCGTATCTCCCCGCGATTTCCTAAGCGTCATTCTCCTTAAATCGCATTCTTTGTGCAGGACGATCCGGGTGACGTATACCCTAGGTCCACATGTCTCCGCTCGCGCCCAGGCCGCATCCTCCTCGAGAAACCCGCGTATCGCGGCCGCTCAACTAACACTCCTCACCAGCAGCAACTGGCGATCCGATTTCCCAGGTAACGCATTAATTAGCGTTTAATACCCTTCTCGTGTTCCCCCCAGGCAACGCTTGGAGGAGAGGAGAAACACGGGTCGCGGCTGGGCACAGAGGAACCCCGATGGGCGGCGAGCGACAAGTGGCCGACCAACTAGTGGAATGTCCCGAGGCTCGGCCCTCGGATGCCTGGCTAACCCGATGATCATCCCGGGAGCAGACTAGCCGGAAGCCCCGACCGGTCGCCTCGGCTTGCGCCAGCCTAGGCCGACCAACGAGTGGGAATCTCCCGAGGCTCGCCCTCGGATGCCTGGCTAACCCGATGATCATCCCGGGAGCAGACTAGCCGGAAGCCCCGACGGTCGCCCTCGGCTTGCGCCAGCCTTGGCCGACCAACGAGCGGAATTTCCCTGAGGCTTGACAACCCTCAGATGCCTGGCTAACCCGATGATCATCCCGGGAGCAGACTAGCCGGAAGCCCCGACCGGTCGCCTCGGCTTGCGCCAGCCTTGGCCGACCAACGAGCGGAATTTCCCTGAGGCTTGACAACCCTCAGATGCCTGGCTAACCCGATGATCATCCCGGGAGCAGACTAGCCGGAAGCCCCGGACCGGTCGCCTCGGCTTGCGCCAGCCTTGGCCGACCAACGAGCGGAATTTCCCTGAGGCTTGACAACCCTCAGATGCCTGGGCTAACCCGATGATCATCCCGGGAGCAGACTAGCCGGAAGCCCCGACGGTCGCCTCGGCTTGCGCCAGCCTAGGCCGACCAACGAGTGGAATCTCCCGAGGCTCGGCCCTCGGGATGCCTGGCTAACCCGATGATCATCCCGGGAGCAGGACTAGCCGGAAGCCCCGACCGGTCGCCTCGGCTTGCGCCAGCCTTGGCCGACCAACGAGCGGAATTTCCCTGAGGCTTGACAACCCTCAGATGCCTGGCTAACCCGATGATCATCCCGGGAGCAGACTAGCCGGAAGCCCCGACCGGTCGCCTCGGCTTGCGCCAGCCTTGGCCCGACCAACGAGCGGAATTTCCCTGAGGCTTGACAACCCTCAGATGCCTGGCTAACCCGATGATCATCCCGGGAGCAGACTAGCTGGAAGCCCCGACCGGTCGCCTCGGCTTGCGCCAGCCTAGGCCGACCAACGAGTGGAATCTCCCGAGGCTCGGCCCTCGGATGCCTGGCTAACCCGATGATCATCCCGGGAGCAGACTAGCCGGAAGCCCCGACCGGTCGCCTCGGCTTGCGCCAGCCTAGGCCGACCAACGAGTGGAATCTCCCGAGGCTCGGCCCTCGGATGCCTGGCTAACCCGATGATCATCCCGGGAGCAGACTAGCCGGAAGCCCCGACCGGTCGCCTCGGCTTGCGCCAACCTTGGCCGACCAACGAGCGGAATTTCCCTGAGGCTTGACAACCCTCAGATGCCTGGCTAACCCGATGATCATCCCGGGAGCAGACTAGCCGGAAGCCCCGACCGGTCGCTTCGGCTTGCGCCAGCCTTGGCCGACCAGCGAGCGGAAGAATTTCCTGAGGCCTAACCCTCGGATGCCTGGCTTAGCGCCGGAAGAATTTCCTGAGGACTAACCCTCGGATGCCTGGCCTAGCGCCGGAAGAGTTGCCTGAGGCCTAACCCTCGGATGCCTGGCTCAAGCGCCGGAAGAGTTGCCTGAGGCCTAACCCTCGGATGCCTGGCTCAGCGCCGGAAGAGTTTCCTGAGGCCTAACCCTCGGATGCCTGGCTTAGCGCCGGAAGAATTTCCTGAGGCCTAACCCTCGGATGCCTGGCTTAGCGCCGGAAGAGTTTCCTGAGGCCTAACCCTCGGATGCCTGGCCTAGCGCCGGAAGAGTTTCCTGAGGCCTAACCCTCGGATGCCTGGCTCAGCGCCGGAAGAGTTTCCTGAGGCCTAACCCTCGGATGCCTGGCTTAGCGCCGGAAGAATTTCCTGAGGCCTAACCCTCGGATGCCTGGCTTAGCGCCGGAAGAATTTCCTGAGGCCTAACCCTCGGATGCCTGGCTTAGCGCCGGAAGAGTTTCCTGAGGCCTAACCCTCGGATGCCTGGCCTAGCGCCGGAAGAGTTTCCTGAGGCCTAACCCTCGGATGCCTGGCTCAGCGCCGGAAGAGTTTCCTGAGGCCTAACCCTCGGATGCCTGACTTAGCGCCGGAAGAATTTCCTGAGGCCTAACCCTCGGATGCCTGGCTTAGCGCCGGAAGAATTTCCTGAGGGCCTAACCCTCGGATGCCTGGCTTAGCGCCGGAAGAGTTTCCTGAGGTTTAACCCTCGGATGCCTGGCCTAGCGCCGGAAGAACTTCGGGAATCAAAAGTCAGCAAGAAGCAACCAAGAGCTAAAAAAAAAAAAAAAAGAGGACGAGGGCGAGATGAAGAAATATTCAACGTGCATTAATTTTCAGGGCCGAGGCCCATACAATTGGGCAAAACGCCGACATACAAAAATAAAAAAGACAATGAAAGGTACAAGAGGTCAGCTTGGAGGAACTCCCGGGTCGGGAACGCCGGGCTCGTCCGCGGGAGGTAGGGAAGCAGCAGGAGAACCAGCAGGCGATGGCGCCGGAGAGGAGTCCAGGAGGGAGATCTCGCTCAGGTCAACTTCGGGATACTTAGCCGACACCCTTGCCAGGCCCTCCTCGAAGCCCAAGGTGAAGGCTTCGGCCCCCGCGTCCGACGCGTCATGGACAAACTCGTCAGACTGGCGATAGGTCCGCACTGCCTCCGACATATCATGGGCGAACTCGGCGGACTGGCGATAAGCCTCTACCGCCTGACGCCCGATTTCCGCCCTCTTCTCGGCCAGCTCCGCCTCAGCTCGCTCCATAATCTGAGCCTTGGCCTCCAAGACCTTCGCCACAATCCGGCCTTCGGCCTCAGAGGAGACCCTCAGCAGATCAGCCTGAGCCTCTTTATGCTTCGCCTCGGTAGCAACCCGAGCGGCCTCGGATTCCTTCAGGCGCGAACGGAGCTCTTGGACGTCCGTGCATGACTTCTCCAGGGCCGACTCCAGTTCGCCTAGTTTGGCTTCAAAAGAGCGGATTCGGTCGCAGGCGTTGTCGGCAGACCGCTGGGCCTTCTCCCACCGCTCTCGATAGTCCGCGATCTTCCGGGACTGCTTTTCAGCCCGTACCTCCGCCTTCTTGACCCTGCTTTCGAGGCCCGAGGCGGCTTTGAGTTGCTCCCGAGCCTCTGACAGTTGCTCCTCCAGGGCGGCGAAGCCGAGTGCCCGCTCTTCGGCCTCCCGGAGCCTCGCCTCGAGGTCCCCGGTCGTCCTGCCTGCCGCAGCCCGGCCTCCCTCTTCCATTGCTTTCAGCCGGTCCTCGGCCTTCGCCAAAAGCCCCGCCTGTTCCTTGTAGCACTCCTCCAGACGGATCATGTACTGGGCGAGCTAAGAAATAGGAAAAATAAGGGAGTCAGGCGGAGAACAACAGAGCCAATAAATGGTGAAAGACGGCCAGAAGAACACTCACCGACATGAGACAGACGCAGCTGGCGGCCCCAACGTCAGAGACATCCAACTCCCGGACCCGCCGACGGTCCTTCTCCAGCAACACTGTTTCGATGAGATTTCGGGCGCCATCGGTAGTGAAGGCAGACCCCGATTTCTCCCCGGAGCCGGATGGTGGTTCTGCAGCCTTACCCTTATCCATCGCCTGGGAAAGAGTCCGGCTGATCGCGCTCGGGGCGGGGGTCGCCCCAGGAATTGATAGGGTCCCGCTCGGCCGGGGCCTCGGCGCGTCCCTCCTCGAGTCATCAGGAGCCGACCGAGTCGAAGGCCGGGTCGGGGACCGATCACGTCCGACCCGTCCGTCTTGAGCAGGCTCAGGTGGCACCTCCGGAGTAGCGGCAACCTTACCACCGGAGGGCTGATACAGCGTCAGCTGCCGGTCGGTGCCCACGACATCTCCCTGACCGGTGGGCCCGGACTCGTCGGTCGGCATCGGAGGTATCTCCTTACGGGACTTCTTCGCCGGTGGGGCCCCGCTCGGAAGAGCTCGTTTCCTCCTCCGGACTGCTTCCAGCAGGGACGCCCTACCAACAGCCTTCGACTTCACCGACCGCATGACGTCGTCGACCTCTGCAAGAAGGACGGGATGGTCAGGGACTGAGAAACCGAAAGGAAGAAGGAACGAAAGAGAAGAAAAGAGCTAAAGAAACGATGGCGGACTCACGGTCGGTGGGGACCGAGCTCAAACCGACGTTCACCAAGGTATCCTCAGAAATAAGGCGGCCCACCGGGGGAAGCTGGCCCTCGGCGACCAACCCCTTCAAGGCGGCGACGCCCTCGGATTCCTCCCTCGACAACTTCGACAGGCCAATTGGGGACTTCACCGGCGTCCCCCAGATTGCCCTGATTTCCCAGGAGGGGTCTGCATCAACAAAAAAGAAGCGCTCCTTCCAGTGGTGAATGGAGGTAGGACCCTCCTTGACAAGGCCGTACCCTCGCCGCGCTGCGAAGCACCACCACCCTTTGTCCTGGGGGTGGCCGCTCAGGCCGTAGAGCTCCCAGAAAACGTTCAAGGTGGCGGGAATCGCATGCAAGCGATAGAGAACCTGGAAGACCGTCAGAGCACGCCACGAGTTCGGCACCAGTTGCGTCGGTGCCATTCCTAAACCCCGGAGCACCTGTAAGACTAGGTCTGAAGGGGGAAAGCGGAACCCGGCCTGGAGGATGCCCTCATTGATGGCGATCTTCCCTCGAGGAGGATGAGACATCCTCTCCTCAGGCCCTGGGAGCGTGACATTGCAGGCCTCGGGAAGGTGGTACCGAGCCACAAATCCGTCTAAGTCCTCGGCGACCAGTTTTGACTTGATGTTATCTGCTCCCACTTCGCCCATCCCTAATGGCCAATCTACGGTCAGGACGGGGTCAAGAAGGAGGGAAAGGCCGGAACGACTGGGGTGCACTAGTACAAAAAGAAAAAGTATGAAGAGCTCAAAGTAGAAGAGTGGGAAACTCACTTGAAGAGGAGGAAGAACGGCTCCGAGAGCGTCAAAGGAAAAGCAAGCGAACGTTTCGGCGGCAACAATGGTAGCGCAAAGGAGAAACTCGAAAATGTCCGTAAAGAAGAAGACGGACGGGGGAGGGCCCCCGATTAAATAGGCGAAAGGGCAAGTGACACCTCGATGACGCCAGAAGACGCCTGGCCGCCGAAGGGTCGCTCGCACCCCAAAGGCGAATCGACACCATTAAGGAAGGATGTCCGCCGAAATCCTCAGGTTGCCAGGTCAGCAGCAACCGCCATACGCCATAAAGAAGGCGGGAAGCTTGAAGCGCGCGCGCCTCTCCGAAGGATGGCGGCAATCTCGAAACATCACTCCCTTCACCTGTTCCCCTTCTGGTTCCAGGCTCGGAAGTGGGGGGCTACTGTTATGGGGGAATTGAGCCGCCATGCCCCACGTGATCGGCACGCGTATCCAGGAAAGCTACAGCTGCCCTATGATCCAGCACTCCGACCCCGAGTCGGACCTCCTCGGCTCCGCAGCCCGACCCCGGGTCGGCTGCCCTATGATCCAGCACTCCGACTCCGAGTCGGACCTCCTCGGCTCCGCAGCCCGACCCCGGGTCGGCTGCCCTATGATCCAGCACTCCGACCCCGAGTCGGACCTCCTCGGCTTCGCAGCCCGACCCCGGGTCGGCTGCCCTATGATCCAGCATTCCGACCCCGAGTCGGAGATCTTTTGATAACGACAGGCTATTCTCCAGAGGCACGCCGCGGCCTCCTGCTCCACTACTCCCTGCAACGGCTGTACCCGATGCTGCCCACGATCTCCTGTATCAACCGTACAAAGCGGAGCTCCACTACGCCCTGCCATGACCGTACCCAGCGCTGCTCCACGACGCCCCGTAACGGCCATGTCAGTGGCCATTCTATCGTGCCCCACGACGACAAACCCCCCTGAGAGACCTCCCAGCCAGGTATATATGCGGCTGGGGGAGAAGGGGGGGGGTAAGCAATACCTCCCAGAGCACTCTCTCCCACTTGTGATTATCATCTCTCCTCCTCCAATCTCCTCTGACTTGACCGTCGGAGGGCCATCACCACCCTGGTGGTGGTGCAAGGCTTGTTTGCAGGTTCCTTGGCGGAAGGTGGAGCGCAACCAGCACCAACCAAGACAACTCAGGCGGAACCCCGTTCACACCGTCGTGTCAATCGTTCTCGGTTTGGACCACCAGCAACACTATGATTGCAAGAGACCGGGACACATTCGTTCCGAATGCCCTCAACAAAAGAAGCACTTTGGAAAGAAGAAGAAGAAGGCATTGAAAGCAACGTGGGATGATAGTGACACATCCTCCTCCGAGGAAGAGAAGGAAGAAACTGCCAACTTGTGCTTCATGGCATTCGAAGATGACGAGGTATGTCAAAACTCAACTATAAATTTTACTTTAGAAGAATTGTATGAAGCTTTTCAAGAACTTATGAGTGATTGTAGTATGTTAGGAGCAAAGAATAAAGAATTAAAAGCCTCCAATCTAAAACTAAAGGATGATATTAAAAATCTATTGATTGAGAAAGAGAGCGTTGAAAATGTTAACACCATTGATCTAGAAAATAAAAATTTAAAACTTAGCATTGAAAATGAAACGGCAAAAACACTAATTAAGGAATTAAATCTAAAAGTAAAATTCCTACTCGATAATAATACCTCACTTGCACAACATGTTGAATCCCTTAAAAAGGATAAGGAAGAACTAGTTAAAGAAAATTTGAATCTTAAGAATGAGGTACATAAGTACAAACCAATTGTTGAAAAATTTACACAAAGCTCTGAAAATTAAGTCTTATTCTTTCAAATCAAAGAGCTGTTTTTAATAAAGCCGGATTAAGATATAAAACTAACAAGCAACAAAAGTATCTAAAGAATTTCTTTGTGAAAGCAAAAGATGTCAAAACTGAAAAACCTACATGCTTTCATTGTGGAAAAAGTGGACATAAAGCTTACTCTTGTATTCAAAGAAAGATCCAAACAAACAAGAGTACATTTGTAAAAGCTAAAAACATAACTAAAGTATAGGTGCCTAAGGGAACCAACTACACTAACCACGAAGGACCCAA
Source organism: Phoenix dactylifera (assembly GCF_009389715.1). Lineage (NCBI taxonomy): Eukaryota > Viridiplantae > Streptophyta > Magnoliopsida > Arecales > Arecaceae > Phoenix > Phoenix dactylifera. The sequence goes on along the minus strand of NW_024067710.1, from coordinate 1,014,694 downwards.
GAAAACTTGGGTACCTAAGAGCTTCACATGATCATTTTGCAGGTATGCCTTGCAGCCGAGAATAAAAAGAGAATGTGGTATCTTGATAGTGGTTGCTCAAGGCATATGACCGGTGACAAGAGTCTCTTCGTCACCTTGAAATCAAAAGAAGGAGGAGTAGTCACATTTGGAGACAATGCAAAAAGGTCAAATCATTGGTGTTGGTAAAATCTCCATATCACCCTCCTCATTTATTGACAATGTATTGTTAGTTAATGGACTAAAACATAATTTATTAAGTATAAGTCAATTTTGTGACAAGGGTTTTAAAGTGTCATTTGAATCTTCACTATGCATAATTAGTAGTCCAGTTGACAATGAGATCATACTTACGGGACATAGGCATGGAAATGTTTACATGGTAGATCTTGATGATCTCACCATGAAGGATGGCCAATGTCTTGTAGCCATGGATCCCAAAGTTAATGAGACTAGTTGGTTATGGCATCGTAGGTTAGGGCATGCTAGCATGGATTTAATTTCTAAATTGATTACAAAAGATCTAGTCAAAGGACTACCAAAAATAGACTTTGAAAAGAACAAAATTTGTGCTGCATGCCAATTAGGGAAACAAACAAGAAGTTCTTTCAAGTCTAAGAACATAGTCTCAACATCAAAACCCCTAGAACTAATTCACATGGATTTGTTTGGACCCACTAGAACTGCTAGTCTAGGGGGTAAGAAATTTGGTCTTGTAATTGTTGATGATTTTTCACGTTTTACATGGGTTTCATTTTTTGCACATAAAGATGAGTCCTTTTCCGCTTTTATCAAGTTTCATAATAGAATTTCGAATGAACTCAATCTTAAACTAAAAGCAATTAGGAGTGATCATGGTACCGAGTTTGAAAATCAGCACTTTGAAAGTTTTGTGACGAAAATGGTATCAATCACAATTTCTCGGCCCCTAGGACACCCCAACAAAATGGGGTGGTAGAAAGGAAGAATCGCACACTAGCAGATATGGCTCGTACCATGTTGTGCGAATCGGATCTACCAAAATACTTTTGGGGCTGAAGCAATAAATACTGCATGTCACATTTTAAACCGTGCATTAGTTAGATCTATTTTAAAGAAAACACCCTATGAGTTAATGAAAAATAAGAAGCCCAATATAAGCTACTTTCATGTGTTCGATTGTAGGTGTTTTATTTTAAACAATGGAAAGGACAATCTAAGTAAATTTAGTGCCAAATCAGATGAGGGGATCTTCTTAGGTTATTCCTCATCTAGTAGAGCATACAGGGTCTTCAACAAGAGAACTCTCGTTGTTGAAGAATCCATTCATGTTGTCTTTGATGAAGCTAATGGAGATTCTTCTAGAAAAGAAGATAATGATGCAGGTATACTTGAAGACAGAATGAAGGAGTTCTCCATACAAGACAAACAACTTGAGGATGAAGTCAAGGAAGATACAATTCAGCAAGATGAAGAAGATCAACCCCAAGCAACAAATCAAGATCTTCCGAGGGAATGGAGGTATGCACATGGTCATCCAAGGGATCTAATCCTTGGTGATCCCTCGCAAGGGGTAAGAACAAGATCCTCTCTAAGAAATACTAGTAATTATCTTGCTTTCGTTTCACAAATAGAGCCTAAATCACTAGAAGAAGCCGAAAAAGATGATAATTGAATGAATGCTATGCAAGAGGAATTAAATCAATTTGAAAGAAATCAATTTTGGACTTTAATGAAAAGACCCCCTAATGTTTCAATTATAGGCACCAAATGGGTATATAGAAATAAACTAGATGAAGATGGAGTAGTAATAAGAAATAAAAGCTAGGCTAGTGGCCAAAGGCTATAATCAGAAGGAAGGAATAGATTTTGATGAAACTTTTGCTCCTGTTGCTAGGTTAGAGGCTATTAGACTACTTTTGGCATATGCATGCTTCATGGACTTTAAACTCTATCAAATGGATGTAAAAAGTGCATTTCTAAATGGTTATATAATGGAGGAAGTTTATGTAGGACAACCTCGAGGCTTTGAAAACCACTTACATCCAGATTACGTTTATAAATTGCATAAAGCATTGTATGGGCTTAAGCAAGCTCCTAGGGCATGGTATGAAAGATTAAGTAATTTCCTAATTGAAAATAAATTTAAGAGAGGAAATGTAGACAAAACCCTCTTCATTAAAAGAAAAGGAAATGACTTATTGCTTGTGCAAATTTATGTGGATGATATAATTTTTGGTGCTACTAATGATAGTCTTTGTCAAGAGTTTGCCAAGCTTATGCTGGGAGAATTTGAAATGAGCATGATGGGTGAGCTCAACTTCTTCCTTGGGCTACAAATAAAACAATCAGAGGAAGGCATCTTCATCAGTCAATCCAAATATATCAAGGAAATGTTGGAAAAATTCAAGATGAAGGATGCAAAGGAAATTAGCACACCCATGGGCTCAAGTTGCAAGCTTGACAAAGATGAAAAAGGTAAAAGTATAGACTGCAAATTGTACAGAGGTATGATAGGCTCTTTACTCTACCTTACTGCTAGTAGGCCAGATATATTATTCAGTGTTTGCATGTGTGCTAGATACCAAGCATGTCCTAAGGAATCACACTTGCAAGCTGTTAAAAGAATTTTTAGATATCTAGTAGGGACATCTAATGTAGGCTTATGGTATTCTAAACAATCTGACATAAATTTAATTGCTTATTCCGATGCTGATTTTGCCGGGTGCAAACTCGACAGAAAAAGCACAAGTGGCACATGTCAATTCTTGGGTGCTAATTTGGTTTCTTGGTTTAGCAAGAAACAGAATTCAGTCGCCTTGTCCACAGCTGAGGCTGAGTACATTGCAGCTGGAAGCTGTTGTGCCCAAGTTCTTTGGATTAAGCAACAACTTGAAGACTTCGGTATCAAAATGGACAACATACTAATTAAATGTGATAATACAAGTGCAATCAATTTAACAAAAAATCCTGTCCAACACTCTAAATCAAAGCATATAGAAATTAGGCATCACTTTATTAGGAATCATGTGCTGAAAAATGATGTGATGATTGAATATGTATGTGCTGAAAATCAATTGGCCGATATTTTACAAAGCCCCTTTGTAAAGATAGGTTCAACTTCTTAAGGAATGCTTTGAGCTTGTATGGTCCTAGCAAATAAATTCAACTTGTATTGCAATGCTTTGCTACTCAAGCTAGTAATCCACCTCAAGGTCAACATAAGTGAAAGCATGAATCCATCTAAGCTAAATGACGAACTGTTTGACTTTCCGGAGGATGGTTACCCTCCCTTGGACTCTTCATAGAGATATTTTCAGAGCCTATTTCATAGGTATTCGAAATTTGGTCAAACATTCCTCATTTCAACATTAATAATTCAAAAATCATTATCAAACCTCTATAGGATGTATATTAAGGGGGAGGATCACAAACAAACTCATTCTGTATTCACCAAAAGAAATCATATTGATTAGTGTGATTAAATGAAACAAATTAGGAAAAGATAAAAATCAGTCTGAAATTTTTCAGTGCCGGAGACGTCTCTGGCAAATCGCAGAGACGTCCCCCCCGGCGAGACGTCTCGCCTTAGTCGCGGAGACGTCTCGGGGACCGAACGAGAATTTTTAAAATAGGTCGAAACAGCTCGAGCCGACCCGAGCTATCCCCTTCATTCCCGACAAAAACAAAACCCTAGCCTCCATTTTCTCTCCAACACAAACCCTAGCCTCTTTCTCCTCATTTCCCTAGGTTTTCCATTCAATGGCACCTAAAAGAGCTAGGAGGACTGGTGGGAGGCGTCCTAGGGCAGCGACCGACGGTGAGGAACGGAGGGAAGAGCCTTCCGCGCCGTCTCCTCCGGTTGCTCCGCCAACCGCTACCATTTTCTGTGCGAATCGCACAGTAACCACTGGAAGGTACATAGATTTTTATTTTCTAGATAGTGAGGGGTTCTCTATTGGAGAGAGACTCCGTGCCCAAGGTTGGGAACACCTTTGTACACTCAATACATCGACCTACCCCGGCCTGGTTAGAGAACTATTTAGCAATATGGCCTTAGGGACTTAGGGTACACTGCATATGTCCGGGGGACATTGGTAGAAATTAATGAGGATGTCCTATCTAGTGTCTTGCAAATTCCTAAAGACGGTGAGGCTCCGACCTCACATCCCCAAAGGGAAATAGCCCTAAACTTGCTTTTAGGACGAGAGGACTGCGGCCCTCTCGATGTGGTTAACTCCCAAGACCTGAATGCCGAGATGAGACTCCTTTTGAGTATTGTCAACCGAGTCTTATTTCCTAAAACCGGCCGCTTTGATTTTGTTTCGGAGCGAGACCTAGTTATCATGCACCACATCCTACTAGGGATTCCCCTAAACCTCCCTAGACTTATGTTGAACTACATTGCTACATGTCATAGGTATTCTAGGTTTAGCATACCTTATGGGATGATCCTTACCCTACTCTTCAAACATTTCAAAGTACCCATTCCAGAAAATGAGCCTGCAAAACCCTTGAGAAACACCGACTATTATAATGAGAGCACAATGCGAAGAATGGAGTTTCACAAGGTAGATGGGTCATGGGTCAAAGTACCAAAGAGAAAAGCTCAAACCCTAGAGCCTGAGATCCCACTTCAGGAGCCTGATCACCACTCTCCTCCACATAGCCACATGGACTTTCCTGATGTACCCTCCAGCTCAGCTGGACCTTCCACATACATGCCACCACCTCCTCCAGTCAGTGGGCCCTACTCCCTATCAGAAGACCAGATGCGCACTTTAGCATCTGTTATTTGCCAGCAGATGAGGGAGGAGATGAGATCGATGATCTCTACTGAGTTGGCCCTCATCAGAGCCTCACATGAAGGGATTCTACAAGAGCTGAAGGAAATTAGAGCTCAGATAGAAGCTACAGCGCAAGAACTAGTTAGTGTGAATGCCACCCAAGCCTTCAGATCAATTAAGCTACAAGACAGCTTGAGGACCATTTCAAATAGCCTTCAAGAACTGACAAGCCCTGGAGGTAATGTGGGCACTGTGGTTGCCCAACTTCGAGGAAGAATTGAAAGGGCAAGCATTGAATTTGAAGCACTAGTGGCAGCCTTTCATCAGTCCCAGGGAGAGCAGTTCAAAACATTACTAGATTCCATCAATGCATTTATAGATGCAGCTTGTAGGGCTTATGAGCAACGTCGCCGATGAGGGACATTTTGTAGACATCTAGGGTTCTTCTTTTGTAAACCCTAGGCTCATTTTGAAACACTTTTTGTATTAGAAATGAATACTTGTAATGATCTCCTCTTTTAACTTTGTAATGACTTCAAAGGTTTACAATGATATATGAATGACATACAATTTCTTTTGAAACCTTGTGTACATTTCTGACTCTATGTATGTGATTCTATGATGTGCCTTAAAGATCTCATAACATACCTTAAGTGCTCAAATTTGACACAATTTATGAATGCATACAAAATAGGGGGAGCACATCTTGTGGTAACTATTTAAACAAAAAGAGAAGTCTGAAATGAATTCCAGAACAAAGGGGGAGTGGTATGAATGACTGAATTCATTAATAAAAATAACTTGGACAGGGGGAGCAATAACTTGAATACCCTTGAGTGGTTCATGGTACTATGCTGAATTTTACTAGAAAGTATGCTTTAAGCACCTAAGGATAATTTGTCCCCTTCATTGTTGATGACAAAAAGGGGGAGTAGAAAAACACATTTGTAGAACCAATATATGAAATACAAAATACAAAATTTACAATCATACTCGAAAGTTGAATTAGAAGAGTTAAAATTGAAGAATATTGGCTTTAAGATAATTGCCCTTCTGGAAAAGAAAGGGGGAGTCAAAAGGGAACTTAGCTCTCAATTGTCTTTAGCATCCATCTACATTTTAACTTGATTAAAATTCAGTAGATATGCTAAAATTGCCTAAGAGCTATTAAGATCAATTTTATGCATAAGGATAGAACTGAAAATTGACTATTTTGAATTATGCACATTGTATCTAGCTCTAATCAAAACATTAGACTTGTACATCTGATCAAATACTGTGTATATGTTTAAATTTTAAATTTTGCATATACTCAGTGTTTTGTCATCATCAAAAAGGGGGAGATTGTTGACCCCCTAATGGATTTTGATGAATACAAAACACTAGAGTATAATTCCATTTATCTTAACAATTTACTTGAGAATTTTAGGTGTTTAATTAAGAATATTGTTAAGAAATGTCTAGGCAAGTTCCCATAATTTTTATGAATTTATTGAAGAATTTTTTTAAGTTGAAGAAAACAGATCAGGGACAGCCGAGACGTCTCCGGTTTGTCCCAGAGACGTCTCTGGCACAAACAGGAAGAACTGGCACGTCGGGAGACGTCCCCGGCACCTGGCGAGGCGTCTCGCAGGGTCGGAGTCGACTCTCTCAGTAGCGGAGTCGACTCTCTCAGTGGCGGCAGAAAGGCTGATTTCAAGAGATGCGCGCGAGCCGTCTCCACAGGACGAGGAGTCGTCCCCGCAAGTAAAAAGCAGACTTTCCGAGTCGTCCCCGAGGTAGCGGAGTCAGCTCTCTCAGGGTATTCCAGAGGATGTCTTTTTCAGTGATAAGGCAGCGGAGACGTCCCCTGAAAGAGCGGAGTCGACTCTCTTAGAGAATTCCAGAAGACATATTTTTCGGAGATATAACAGCGGAGTCGTCCCCAAGGCAGCGGAGTCGTCCCCATGCAAAAAGCGCAAACAAGCCGAGACGTCCCCGTAAAGCGCCGAGGCGACCCTCTCAGAAAAACAGAAAAACAAGGATTCAAACCGTTCATCATCGGAGTCGCCCCCGTAAAGCGCCGAGTCGACCCCAAACATCGTCAAAAGTAAAATCTTATAGCCGAGACGTCTCGCGATGAAGCGGAGACGTCTCCGGAGCGCCTGGGACGCGACTGACAACTTTTGCAGGTTTGGTTTGAATTTCAAATCTCTTTAACTTTATCTCTAACGGCTATATTTGCTTTTTGGGCTATAAAAGGGAGCTCTTAAGTGCTTTCCAACAACTTCTCAAAAACCCAACACAAGATCATTCAAGAGAGAAGAAAGAAAAAGAGGTTCAAGGGAGTTAGTGCATTCAAGTGAAGAAATCAAGTGCCTTCAAGCTTCCCAAGTGATTTCGTGCTCAACTACTCTCTTCTGCTAGGCATTCAAAGCTCATATTCAAGCCAACGCGATCCACATCGGAAGAACCACCATTTCCCACGCTTCCAACGGCTAAAAGGGTTCTTCCGGGTTTCATTGTTTATCATTGTTATATTTGCTTATTTAGAGCTTTCAAATCTTTTGTAAAACTTTTTCAATATTGTGCTTGTTCCAGTCAAGGGACTTGGAACAAGGGAAAGGCATCCCAAGCCTAGGTGAAATTGGGGGTTTTAGGGTTCGTTGTTAGCCCGGTGTAAAACAACGAGTTGGGTAGTGCACTCGCAAAACTACCGTACTGTAATCTTGGATTATAGTGGAAATTCCCAAAGGTGCTTTGGAGAGTGGATGTAGGAGCAGTGGAAGCTCCGAACCACTATAAAAGCTTGTGTTTGCGATTGTCTGTTTTCATACCTTTATTTTTACTTTAGCTCATACATTTGCGTGTTTTATTAGACAAAAAGCTTTAAGACACCCAATTCACCCCCCTCTTGGGTGACCATCTCTGGGCAACACTATGGCTGAACCTGATCGGGTTGCCTACGTACCCCTTCATAAGGGAGATCAAGCCATACGTAGTTCTTTTTAAGTTTTAAAACACAGCGAAAAAAACCGAATCAAATAATTTAATTCATGCATGCTTACAAGATCAAATCTAGAAATCAGCACCTTAAGAACACATAGGATTATGCCGGAATCGTTTAAACAATTTTGCTAAAATTTTCATGCATGATTAACTATCAGATTTGAAACTTAAGAACTCTATTCCGATTAATCTCCGAATATCCATTGAATGGATTCTGGAGATAACTCCGTGAGGAGCCCCAAAGGAGGGTAAAACCTCGGAGAATCAGACCTAGACCCTGACTCCAAAATAAAATATTGATGTAAAATTAATACATTTTATGATGGAAGAAACTTATGGATCTGATCCTTGACTTCGCAGCCACGCACACGAATGGCCTCTATGAGAAGTACACGCAAAGCCCTAGGTAGATCGTCTTCCGCGGGAGTGCTAGCTTGCACAGGAACGCAGCAATGGCTGAAGCTTTCTCCTTCTAAACACTCAACCTTTGATTGTTCTTCAAGAAGATGGAGGATGGACGTGAGGAAGAAGGATAAGAATGGATGGAGGCCCTCAGAGAATTTTTTCAAAATTTTTTGAAACCTCTAAATATGGTATATCTTGAACCCAAGGCATGGGGGTCTTTTATAGCCAAAAGACCACCCCACGCCTCACACCTAATTTAGCCAACTAATTTGGCTGATAAAATTTCCAAAAAATTCTGGTGGTTTGGCAGCTAAGAGGAGATAAACATATCCAAATTTCGTGCATTTTGAATCCCTAAAAGATAGGAATTCATGCATCCAAAGTTCAGCCGCAGACCACCCTATTTCATGCACCGTTCAATCCCTACAAATTAGGAAATTCATCTAAATCTTTCTAGAAAGATTTAAGGCGCCATTTTTATAGAAAATATAGCCCCATGCCTCCTCTCTTCTCACGCCAATTTTTGTCCAAAAATAAAGAGGATAGGCATAGAAAATATTGGGGATAAATTAAGGTGTCATTCTTCTCCAAGAAGATAAGGATGGGTTCCTAAAATTTAGGGATTCTTCTCCTTATCCAATTCTGATTATTTGGACTCATAATCCTCATCAAATAAGGTTTTCTAATTGATTTGGATCAATCCCAATCCAATTGGGTCAAGTTCCATCAATTGGGTCAAGCTCAATCTACTTGGGTTGAACCCAATCCAATTAGGTCAAACCCTGATGCAACCCAAATTGAATCCTATTCAATTTGGCTCAACCTAAGTCCAATTACTCAATCAAATTGAGTTCATTAGCAATCTAATTGCTAATTAATCCTCCAATAATTCAATAATTATTTTAATGCAACTTTTGCTTAGGATAATTTGTCAATCGAATTGACCAAATTATCTCTGAATGATTCTTAATCATCAATCAGCCATTTGATCAACCTAGAAACTTCTATGCGTGTGACCTCATAGGTTTGAACCTAAACCGGTAGTATAGGAACGTCTTCCTATACTAATCGATGTGACCATCTAGCAATGGTACCCGACGTCCGGATAGGCCGAATATATGCGAAGCAAATATTCTGGAACCCTGGACTATGGTTACTGTATAATTCAATCCCTTTGACTCCTAATGCCAGGATGACTTAGAGCTCACTATCAACCCTATAATTAGTACATCCATTATGTGATTAACTTTAGATATCCCGTGACTCCTCACTGGGATTACCCTGGCCAAGGTTTTGCTAAATTAATCACAAGACATTATCTTCTGTTTCCAGGAGGCGTCAATTCCATCTCGACTCACAATTGACTACGCAAGTACTTGACTGCACCCAGTGACCTCCGTCACTGAATTAGAAATTCAGGTAGTCCGGTACCAAAGTATAGTGAGTTGCTTGCTAGTCACAGGTTGCGATCTCAGGTCAGAGGGCCAAACTTATACCCATATCTACTCGAAACATCTCTCGATAGTAGAGCATTCCGAAATTGGTCATGTTCAGTGAAATGTACTCCTACACTTCACCTGTATGGCATACCAGTGTCTCCACACTCCTTGGTTAAGAGGACAACCAACGTATATGTCACACAACGACCTAATCTCGATAATGTTATCGTCCTAGTAGCAACATATTGATCGGTTATTTCAATTTCAAAAATAAACCACGCAATAGCACGTATCCTGTAGGATAGTTGTGGAGTGATTGATTAAAACCCTATTTGATTTTGATGAGCTCAAAGCATTTGAGTATATCTCTTGTTTACTAATGAATTCAATTAAGTGTTTCAGTGAAAATCTTGTCTAAGTGTCTCTAGACTTAGTTCATAATATTTTGGATAAGTTAAGAAGTCAGCTTGAACCAAAGTCTGAGACTCGAGTCGACTCCAGAGTATCACGAGTCGACTCCAAGCGTATCAAGTTCACTGGCACGGGCTCGAGTCGACTCCGGATAAGTACGAGTCGACTCCGACTTAGAACAGACAGACGAACAGAAAGCATCAACTCAAAACCTGTCAGCGAGTCGACTCCTGAAGTGCGCGAGTCGACTCCGATGTTCACCGAGTCGACTCCAGGGTAGCAAGAGTCGACTCCAAGGAGCCACAGGCAGAAAAGTCAGAGAGCAGTTTTCGGGTCTGAGATTCGAGTCGACTCCAGTGGAACGCGAGTCGACTCCGATGGTTGGCAAGTCGACTTCAAAGAAAGTGAGAGTCGACTCTCAGAGGAACACAAAAAAAAAGTCAGAAAACGTTTTTCGAACTCTGAGATTCGAGTCGACTCCCGCAATACGCGAGTCGACTCCGAGACTCCGCGACCACAAAGAAGACAGAAGACCAATTTACTGTCTCTGAGATTCGAGTCGACTCCCAGACAGCTAGAGTCGACTCCAAGGCAGCTCTACATCAAAAAGACAGAAGACAGTGTTTCGGAAACTGAGAGCCGAGTCGACTCCGGGGAAGTTCGAGTCGACTCCAAGACTGGACGAGGCAAAAGATAGAAGATAGGGAGTTCGGGCTCTGAGCGCCGAGTCGACTCCCAGGATTGTCGAGTCGACTCGAGTGGACCAAATTCAAAAATAGATCCACGGACTCCATGGGATGAGCCGACTCCGAGAAAGCCAAGTCGGCTCCAGAAGTTGGCGAGTCGACTCCAGGTCAAGATGAGTCGACTCCCAGTCTAAGAGGCTACTTTAATTCAAATCCGAAATAGTTGCCGAGTCGACTCCAGAAAAGCATGAGTCGACTCCCGCTACAGCCGAGTCGACTCCTGATCGCGCGAGTCGACTCCAACCCACCAACGGACACATTGTCAGGGTGTACAGAGTGTGCAGAACGGGCAGAAAAAGCTCTCTAACGGCTAGTTTCCGTGGGGGTTGGTTTAAATAGCCACAGAGGACTGTAGCAAAGAAGAGAACAACCATTCCACTCCAAGTAATCAAGCTTTCAATCTCTGCAACTTGTTCTTCAACGAAAAAGAGGGAAGAGCAGCATTAACTGCATCCACCTACTTCTTCCCAACATTGAAAGAGCCTCCTCCTGCATTCAAGTCGACTACACATTCAAGAGGAGACCCGAAGTTCAAGAAGCCCTTCCTCTTCTCCAACTTAAAAGCGTTTGAGGGCTCTTAACTTCGTTATTGTTCATATTGCCATTTATCTGCTTTTGAGAAGCTGTATTTTTCTGTTTGTTCTTTTCATCTACACATTGTCTTTGCTTGGTTCAATCGGGGGATTGAATCAAGGGTATAGAGGTTGGTTGGTGAGCCGAGTGTAAAACCAACGTGTAAGGGTTCGATTGTGATCCCGGGAAAACAATCGGGGTTGGTTCTAGTCGGTGAGCCTGGAAAAACCGACCGAGTTCGTTGTGAGCTCGTAAAACAACAAGTTTGGTTGTGAGCTAGGAAAACAACCGGCTGTAATCCAAGGGGTTATAGTGAATTCCCAAGTGAGACTTGGGGAGTGGACATAGGAGCAAGGGTTAGCTCCGAACCACTATAAAACTTGGTGTTTGTGATTGATTGTCTCTCTTTCTCTTACTCTCATATCACTCACAGCACATAGCAATTAATCGAACAACTTGCAATAGCTTTAATTAGTCATCCACATCGTTTTAAATTGTAAGATTATTTTAAAACCCAATTCACCCCCCCTCTTGGGTTGTCTATCTGGGCAACAATAGTGATTACGGGTGTCGGTCCACAGGGATTGAAGAATAAGTTATTTTTCTTTTAAAAAATAAATCAACAAGAAGGATTTGCTAACTTGATTTAACTAAATCAAACTATGAGTACGGATTGAAATTTTATCAAAGTAAATAGATCTAGGGTTTGGAATCCACCACATAGCATTGCATCAAGGATTGTGTTCTTAATCTTATCTTTTGGAGAGGCATGCAATTTTGGCTACAAGCCTTATAAAATAAAAGCATAAAGAGTTTTAGGAAGATCCATCTTCGGTATAGCATGAAGTGTCTACCTAAGTATGCTAATCTAGGGTGTAGCACATCTCATCTTCCTAGGCATGGATCATCTTAGACTACTTTAGCAATATGAATAGTAAATGGCATGCTCAAGGTTTAAACATCATAAAATAATTTTCATTGAGAATGAGAATTTAAACAAACTCCAAAAAGATTAAAAGAGTAAGAACTACAATGCTCTGTTACATTGCTAGGGCTTCATCCAGCCCTAGACTAGGTGTTCAGCCGCGCATGGTGGCCGGATGTCCTTCCATCTTCAAATGAAAGCCTTCACCTCTCATTCTTCCCAGAATAACACAAACTCTTCTCTTTTCTTTTTTTTTTATTTCTTTCTCTCGGCTTTCTTCTTCTTCTTCTTCACCGAAACAGGGGTTCTCCCCTGTTTTCTTTCTTCTCAACCGAGCTCTCCCTCCCTTTGCCTCATGATTCTTCCTCCTTTTATAGCTCCCCACTAAGGATTAGCCAGCGGTGGATCCTTGATTTCGTGTGAAGAGGAGGAAGAACGCATGGTTGATTGTTGGGCGGAATCCATGGGATCGGAAGCTGACTGCGGGATGGAGGCGCTGATCCGAGGGCGTCACGGGCGGCAGAAGCGGCGAAGGATCTGGTTGCCGGCTGCACCATGTGGGACTCGTGGCTGGAACGGGGGAATCGACGGGTGGCGACTCGAATCTCGGCCGTGATCCGCTGTGAGAGGAAGAAGATGAACAGTGGAGATCTGTGAACGTGTTGGGACGAGCGGCCGGTCCGGGATGCTGCGGCTGTAAACGGAAAGGAGTTGCGGGAGAGGAGGAAGAGGGCTGATGCGGAAGGTTTCACGAGCGGTTGGGGCGCGATGCGTGGGAGGTGTTGATCACGGCGTGGAGTCGGAAGTCCGAGAGAGGAGATGCCGCACGTGGTTGATGGCGGAGGAGCTTGATCTCCGCTGCTGGGGATTTGGATTTGGATGAAGACAGCATGGATGCGGTGGCACGCGGTTGCTCTGTGAGGCGGGATCAACGGGAGGAAGGTGGACGGCCCTGATGCAAGGAGGGAGGAAGAAGATGAACAATGGGATTAGTTTTATTATTATTATTTTTTTTTTAACACTGTTCATATGAACAGTGTTTTCACGGGACACTGTTCATATGAATAGTGAATCATGGATATTCAATTATTATTATTATTATTATTTTTGTTTTAAAATTATAAATTTTATATGAAGGCAGGTAAGGAATTGGTTGGGAATTGACTTTGGGTTTAAGGTGGGTCATGATCGTTGATTGGCGTGAACTTACTCTCGAGCCCAATGTTGTTTAAATTTAATTCAACTTCAGACCGGACTCAACAAGGCTAAAAGCAGGACCGTGACTTAATAACAAGGGTTAATCAAATATTTTTCCATATAATTATAACTTTCAATCTAACCAGGACCAAAGCCCATTGAATTATACCCTTAGCTTGATTGCAACTCCATCAGGTTAATAATTCGGGTCAACACAATCTCCTCCTTATATGTTTTCATGAAAGATTATAACCAGGAGAGAGACAAGTTTAGAGTCTGTTTTGAGAAAAGAATTATTTACCTCTTACCATATTTTAAATTCATTTCAATGTTTATTTAATTTTATGGTAAAATATATATTTATCAGTTTAAAAATATTGATAAGTGCTATGGAAAGATAACTAAATTGTAGATTATTAAGCACTTATCACACCCCCAAACCTATGTTTTGCTAGTCCTCGAGCAAAATAAAACTAGAAAAGAAGAATTTTAACTCACTTTCGCAGGCATCGCGGTTACATTTACCATATGTAACAAGGCTTTAAACCCCTAGGTTATCCTAGTGGACGAGTTGTAGTCTCGTAAGGATTTTCAGTGAAGATACCCACAAACTTCAATAAATCATTTATCATTATTGTTATTATTAATTTCTTTTCTTTTTTTTTAATATAATAAAAGATACATAAATGATAAGAATTTCAAAGCACACATGGTTTTATTTACTAAGTCAGCCCAAATTCTAGGTTAGTATGCAATCTAAGTTAAAATCATTAAGTTTCCGTTTAGGGAGTTGTAAGACTTATTTATACTGGTGTGCTCGGTGAAATCTGGACCGTACACAAGCTAAGGGTTCGGATCTCCAAAATATTGTTAATACTAGTAGTTTCCAAGGATTGGTCGAAAAGACCTACTCACTGATTCAAAATCATCTTATCTGCAGGATTTCGAGAGTTGTGGATGTTTACTTTAGTACCTCACGGGCTTTATCTGTAATATTCCAGTTTACTCGAATTTTTACAACGACGGCTTTCACACTATTGTCTTTTCGGTCAATACAACATTTTTTTTTCTTTTTTTTTAAAGATATAAATTGTGCACTTTTACTCTTGTGGTGATTTCTCCGTGTAACGAGCAATCAGTCGACAACTCTCACACCAGTTGGCATAAGGTGTCGGGCATCAAGACTCCCCTATGGACTTATGCTCGGAGTCCTCATCACAAGCCCACTTGATTTTTGACAATAGGTAGCCCTTTTCGATGTTCCTGACTAAATCCATTTTTATTGATGTTTTTTTTTTTTTTTAGATTAGATAAGTATGATTCATCAGGGTCCAAGGTTGCTACCATACTCTCAACATAATGTCGAGCCTAGACCTTAGAAGAGTCGGCCAGTGTATAGTGAAATTCCAAAGTATTAATTAGCTTACAACTCCCTAAGAGAGACTTAATAAAAAGAACTTAAATTTGTATTACTTCCCACTAGTCATTGGGCTTTTTAGATTTTATATACCTTGTGTGTTTATCATTCTCGCATAAATGTATACAAATTAGGGTTTTTTTTTAACAAAAACTTTTTTTTTAATAACTTTTTTTTATTATTATTTTATAAAAATAAACACATTTTTTTAAAAAAAATATTTTTATTTTTTTTTCTTTTTTTTAAAAAAATGATTTTTTTAATTATTATTTTTTATTTTTTATTATTTTTTATTTTTTATTTTTTATTTTTTTTTGGATGAAAATCAAGATGAATACCCCCAAACCTAAACCTAACATTGTCCTCAATGTTAAGAAATAATCTAAGAGAATTGGGTTGCCTCCCAACAAGCGCTAAGTTTATTGTCTTCAGCCAGACATAGTGAGATAGTTTTTGCATCTCCTTCTATGAGGTCATCTATTTTGTCTATCATAAAATACTCAATTTCCTTTGCGGGTTGGTCGGCCGCATTGAACACATTTAATTTTACCTTCATATTTCCAAATGATATGTTCATTACCCCTGTTCTACAATTGATGCACGCATTGGCTGTTGCTAAAAAGGGCCGTCCAAGGATAACGAGGATTTGTTTCTTAGGATTAGGTTCATGTTCCATATCAAAGACAATGAAATCTACTGGAAAATAGAATTTGTCTACCTTGACAAGAACATCTTCAATTATCCCACGTGGTGTTTTTACAGATCGATCAGCCAATTGAAGGGATACCGAGGTTGGTTTTAACTCACCTAACCCAAGTTTCTCATAAACTGAATAAGGTAAAAGGTTGACACTTGCCCCTAGATCTAAGAGTGCTCGATCAATGAAATTATTTTCTAAGACACAGGAGATCGTGGGAGCACCAGGATCTTTGAATTTTGGAGGGGTGTTGTGTTGGAGAATAGAACTCACTTGCTCAGTTAGGAAGACCTTTTTAGGCACATGTGTCCTAGATTTTCGCTTTTGTGTACAAAGGTCTTTGAGAAGTTTGGCATAGGAGGGAACTTGTCTGATGGCATCAAGGAGTGGAAGGTTGAACTTCACTTGTTTGAAAACCTCCATCATCTCCTCTAGTGAAGTTCCCTTTTTGCCAAATGGAGAGGGTGAAGTAAGAGCTTCAGGAAATGGGGCCTTTGGGATGTGAGTTTTGGCAGAAGGTGGACTAGGTGAAGAAGAAGAAGAAGGTTTTTCATTTGACACATTTCTATCCTCTTCTTCATCTTCCTTATTGTTGTTGTTAGATGTATGCCCTAGAAGCCAATCTGGCTGACACATTATTAATTCTGGGGACATATTTTTGTACTTGACTATTTATTATTGAATAAATAAAAGGCATCTTCTCATTCATATTGTTTATGTGTCTATGAATCGTCCAAGGAATTAATAAGATGATGATACATATTCTCAAGAGTTGAGAATTTGAGTCATGTATCATTGGTGATTAATTTCTAAATGCTCCTGATCAATGGATCATCACGAGGATGGTGATCGATCCGATCAGTGCACAGATCACTTTCCTTCTGGATGGACGAGACTTGAGTCCACAGTGTAGGGACACTGAAGTGATAGTGCAGGTGCTTGTTAGAGAACAAGGGTACTGAGCGTGACCAAGACAAGAAGTCACTTGGATGTCTATCCACTCGTCAGTGACTTGCTTGATGTTGCAGTAGTGTGACTGGTCCTTTGACCTGCGGTGCTTCGGCTACTCACAGTGAGGTTATTATAGTTTGACTGCACACATACATGGTCTCTAGCCATATGGGTCCATGCAGTGTAGATTGGCTGCAGTAGGTTCACTGTAGGAGTAGGGTATGCACCTATAAGGAATCTATCGACCTTGATAGGAGAGGAGTGATCCTGTGTGATTTGTTAGACTGAGTTCTAAGACCTTGGCCAGGGCAGTGATATAAAGTGGAAAAAGAGTTTTCCACTATCGAACTCAAGTCGAATAAATCTTGACATATGACAGACGATGGGGTTTGACGAGTTGTCCATGACCTCCGTCCTGTAGGGATCCACGATAGTAGGATTGTATCACACGTTAACTGCACCTAGAGGTTCATCATTCCATTCTGCTGGGTAGCCACTACATGTTGCTAGGTGTCACTGGTGGATGGTGGGACTCATAGGGATTAGCTTGATGATCGATAAACCCTAATGAGTAGAGTTGGAATCGTTCCAACCCATTGAAAGGAGTTTTCAATGATATAGTGATAGAGATCACAATATATCTCACTACCAGTCAGAATAGAACCTATGGGGTCACACACAATAGAAGTATTGACCGATCCGATGGTTGAAATCGTGATTAGGAATCACAAGAAATCAATTTGATTGATAAGAAGTTGAAGAAAGAACAAAGGGAATTAATTAATTGGACTTAAACACAAATCCTACTTCGGGTAGGATTCCTAGAGTCCTAATTGGATTAGGACTGGGAATCCTAGTTGGAGTAGGACTGGGATTCCTACTTGGAATAGGATTCCTCAATCCTAATGAGATTAGGAGTTTTGAATCAAAATTGGATTCCTACTTGGAGTAGGATTCCTAGAAATCCTAATTGGATTAGGACTTTGGATTCAAATTAGAGTCCTAATTGGATAGGACTAGAATTAAACAAATCCTAATTGGATTAGGATTCCTTAAGTCTAAATTAATTAATAATCTAATGAATCAACATGACTCCTAATTGGATTAGGATTGAAGAGTTCAATTGAGTCATGGTTCATTCAAGTCCTAATTGGATTAGGACTAGCATAGATTGAACCAAATTTGGCTAATCCTAATTGGATTGGGATCAAACCAAAAGAGAGGCACCCAATCCTCTTTAGAAGAGGATTAGGGCATCACAAGAAGGAGGGATCACGCCCCTCCTCCTCTCCTTGTGTGCGGCATGACGAAGGGCCGGCGCCCTCCCTCTTTGGAAAATCATCTAGGGCTCCTACTTTGGAGGAGCCCTTGATGGTTATAAAAAGGACCATGAGGCCGACGCCCTAGAGTATTGGAATCCTCCTCCTCTTGTGCCGTGGCCACCCTCTTCCTCTCTTAGTTGCAGCCGCAAGCAAGGGTAGAAGCTCTCCAAGTGTTGGCGGCCTCCTCCCCTTCCCTTCCTTCATCCAGCGCAAGCAACAGAAGAAGGCTGCGTAGGGGCTCATCTTCTTCCTCTTCTTCCTTCTTCTTCTTCCTCCTCTCAAGCACTTTCAAGAGTTGAAAGAAAGAGAGGAGATCAGCCATCAAAGCTATCTCTGCAAGGGAGCTAGCACCCCGGTGAGATAGAGAGCTTGGATCGGATTCTACTTCGTGTGGATACCCGTAGAGGCCGGATGTTTGAACGGCTTCAAGCGAACCCTCTTCCAAAAACCACGAATTCAGATTTGCGGTGATCATCTACCCGCGCAAGGTGAAGATTTGATCTTCCTATTAGTTTTAAAAGTTTTAATTCTTACCTAATTACGAAAGGTCTCGGAACAACGTTCATGCGATGAACGTCGATCCCGCACATGCCCCCTTTCCGCTGCCATCTGATTTATTTTTGAAATATCAGCGGCATGGGCGGGTTCCCAACAGTGGTATCAGAGCCTAGGCTTCGTAGATTAAGGTAAGAATTAAATATCTAAAGGCTTATTAGATCTGAAAATTGATTGATCATGCATGCTGAAAAATTCTGCATGCAGATTTTCCAGGGGTGCTGATTTTTTACATGCTGATTTTTATGTGATAAAAAGATGATTCTAATTGCATTGTTAATGGGATTACAAAGTTTAGAATCATGATTAGCATGATCAGCGACCTATGTCATGATATAATCAGTTAGTTTTCAGATCTGAAAATTATAATTGTTGCATACGGTGATGATCATAGGATTCAACCCCTTTTGGTATCAAATGTAATGACCTGCGATGTGATCTGCGATGTCATGTAATTTTTCAGATGCTTGCATGCATCTTATTTGATGTTTTGAGAGGCCTGCGTGCCTCCTAAAAGGAGGTGTAATTTATTTTTATTTTTATTTTACATCTGGTTGTATTTCTGTGATGTGATGTACATCAACGATCAAGCTGAAGCAAAAGCATGAGATGAAAGGTGATCCAAGCGGTTGATGGCGATGGGATCAAGGGTTGATCAAGGATCGAATCAAGGAGGCTTGGAACCAATTCAAGAGTTGAAGACCACTTGATCGATTGATGTGCATGTGCTTGTAATACGACCTAATTAGAATCCATGATCATCACCTAGTTAAAGTTTAGCTTTAATTTGATGCTGCGATTATAACTGCCTGTGATGTACCGTTTGCATGTGATGTGAATGCGAGTCGGGTAGATAGGTTTACATGTGATGTAGCAAACCCAATTGAGACCTAAATCAAAACCTCCTCAATCAAGTCGAGAGTGAACCGACATGAGCAAGTCATATTAGATTAATTGATCTAATTGGTGTCTAGGAAAGCATGAAAGGTGGTTACTTAATTAGGACCTTACTCTCTGAGTAAGGGGAGCCTCCCACCTGCTTACCTGGCCAATTGTTCGATTACCTCTTATGAAGGGCTCAAGTTGCAAACACTAAGACCTGATTAACCAATATTAAGTCAATAGGTCTTCCACTGTAGTAGAGCTGCTAAGGCCTTTCTGATGTTGATTTGTCTCGGCTGGACACAGTGATCAAGTTGCATCGGGGGGCTGGACCTCTCTATAGACATGAGATGTTGTAGGGTAAAGGTGGGGTTGGGCACCAATAACTGTTAGGTGAGGACCCAATGACGACTTTATTCCTACGGTTATACGGTGGGTCTGACTTAACTAAGCGATGGGGCCAATAACTGTTAGGTGAGGTTTTCATGGCTTAGAGACCAAGTTACACTGCTACATGCTTGAGAAGCATTGTACAAGAGTTGTACACTCATCCATCTATGTGTCACCAATAACTGTTAGGTGAGGTGGCATGTAAATCGGTGGGACCGCAGTACCCACTAGAAACCCTAGTCGTGTGGGATTTCCGTTTTCCTACCAGGGGAGTGTGAGGGATTCGAGAAAATAGTGGGAGTTACATTTGTTCTAAAAGACCTTAGAACAGATTAGGATCAAGTACAAAAGTCTAACTAGAATTTTTACTCTCTGAGGATTATAAAGTCAGCTTCTAGACTCTTAACTCATATCCTATAGAACAACCGTTTGACCAAACCCAATTATAAAGATTGGCTCAGCAAATTTCAAAAATAGTTTTGAATTGTGAGAAATTTGGGTATATGCTAGACCATGGAATCCCCATGTTACCAATCCGTCCGATCACTGATCAGCGTAAGACGCTTGTTAAGTGGACGAACAATAACAATAAAGTTAGGTGCTGCACAAAGGCATCCATGTCCAATGCATTACAATGCCAGCATGAGAACATAAAGATTGCCAGGGACATATTAAATCACCTGCAAAAGTTGTATGGTGATCAGAGTCACGCAGCCCGGTTTGAAGTGTCCAAGAGGCTCTTCAAAGCCAAGATGCACGATGGGCAGTCTGTCCATGATCATGGTTTGACCATGATAAAGGACTTAGAGAAGCTTGAGAAGCTTGGCATGACCATGCACAAGGAATTGCAAACGGATTTGATCTCGCAATCCCTTCCAGCTTCATATGAATAGTTTATAGTAAACTACCATATGAACAAGGTTGTATGCACTAAAATAGAATTGTTAAATAAATTGGTAACTACCTTAGGAACCTTGAAGAAGTTCAAGGGGCATCGTTTTCGCTGTCAAGTTGGTTTCTACTTTCAAGAGAGAGTCTATTTGGAAGAAGAAGAAGCCTGCGAAGAAGCAGAAGACTAAGAAAACACCAAGTAAGGAAGTTCCAAGAAAAAAGCCAATTGCAAGGAAAAGTGTTTCCATTGCATCATGGACGGCCATTGGAAGAGGAACTGTCCTACATACATGGGAAGCATAAAGTACATGAAGGGTGACAGACCTTCAGAAGGTTTTTCAGATATGCTCAGGATACTTAGGGACTGTGACCTATTGCTAGCAGAAATTTGATTTCTGTATTTTATTTAGCATAGAAAGATTTTTATTTATTTGAAAAATTAAATTGATTTAACATGGTTTTAAGATTGACAGTCTCTATCACATACATATGGATGTATCTGTGAATATATCTGAGCAAACAGTGAATACCATAGGATCTAATAGATCCAAAAATGAGATAAATCTAAAGTATTTAAGGCACCTCAGGCTTGGCCATATAGGAGAAGACAGAATAAACAAATTGGAGAAACATGAGCTTTTGGGCTCATTGACTTTCGAGTCATATTTGATTTGTGAATTCTGCCTTCAAGGAAAGATGGCCAAATTATCCTTTGTAGGACACAGGGAGGTTCACTGAAATACTTACCCTAGTACACACTGATGTGTGTGGCCCATTCGATGTGTAGGCTAGGGATTGTAATTTTTTACTTCAATTTACCGATGATTATTCACGGTATGGATATGTGTATGAGACACAAATATGAAACTTTTGAAAGGTTCAAAGAGTTTAAATATGAAGTAGAAAAACATATATAAAAACTCACTAAGGTTCTTCGATCAGATCGAAGAGGTAAATACCTTAGTTGAGAGTTCCGTGATTATCTCAAGGAGAATGGTATAGTTTTATAATGGACTCCTCCTGGTACACCTCAGTTCAACGGAGTGTCGGAGAGGAGGAATCGGACTCTATTGGATATGGTCCGATCCATGATGAGCTTCACTGATTTACCCTTGTCTCTTTAGATAGATGCCCTATTTTCAGCGATTTATTTATTGAATAGAGTTCCCTCTAAATCCGTTCCTACCACACCGTATGAGATATGGCATGGTAAGAAACGAAGTCTGGGTCATCTCAAGATTTGGGGATGTCCGGCCCACGTCAAGAGACTACAGGCGGACAAGCTAGAGGCTAGGATCATAAGTGCTCGTTTTATATGATATCCTAAAGAGTCATTAGGATACAATTTTTACGTCTCAGAGGATCACAATGTGTTTGTGACCCGTCATGCCATCTTCTTGGAAAAACAGTTTATCCTTGATAGAGGCAGTGGGAGGAAAATTGAGCTTGCAGAGAAAGTCTCTGAAAAGCAACGAGTCATGGATCCTATCGAACCCATTAATACAGAGCCAGTACACGATGTCCCTCAACCACCTCGCAGATCAAGTAGGGTCTCCCATCCTCCCGATAGATACTTAGGTATACTAGAAGAGGATACCGAGGAAATGTTCCTAGTGGGAGATAGGGATCACATACAGGATCCCAAAACCTACAACGAGGCGATATCTGATATCGATTCCGAGAAAGTCTGGAAGCTATGAAGTCAGAGTTAGACTCCATGCATTCCAACCAAGTCTGGACCTTAGTAGACCCACCAGAAGGTATTGTACCTATTGGATGCAAATGGATCTACAAAAGGAAGATAGATTCGGATGGAGAGGTAGAGACCTATAAGGCAAGGCTTGTGGCGAAAGGGTATAGTCAGCGCGAAGGCATTGACTATCAGGAGACCTTTTCACCTGTAGCCATGCTAAAATCCATCCGAACATTGCTTGCCATTGCAGCATTTCATGATTATGAAATCTGGCAGATGGATGTGAAAACTGCTTTCCTGAATGGATATCTTGATGAAGATATCTATATGGAACAGCCTTTGGGTTTCACTTCCAGTGATGGAGATCACAAGGTCTGCAAGCTGCAAAGGTCCATCTTTGGACTAAAACAAGCATCTCGGAGTTGGAACACTCGGTTCGATGACGCAATCAAAACGTTTGATTTCATCGAAAACGAAGAGGAACCGTGTGTTTACAAAAAGGTTAGTGGGAGTTCTGTCGTTTTTCTCGTGTTGTACGTAGATGACATTCTCCTGATTGGGAATGATATTCCCATGCTAACCTCGGTCAAGGTCTGGTTGTCAAAAGAATTCTCCATGAAAGACCTTGGGGAAGCATCCTATTGTTAGATGTATGCCCTAGAAGCCAATTTGGCTGACACATTGTTGATTCTAGGGACATAATTTTGTACTTGACTGTTTATTATTGAATAAATAAAAGGCATCTTTTCATTCATATTATTTATGTGTCTATGAATCGTCCAAGAAATTAATAAGATGATGATACAAATTCTCAAGAGTTGAGAATTTGAGCCATGTATCATTGGTGATTAATTTCTAAATGCTCCTGATCAATGGATCATCACGAGGACGGTGATCGATCCGATCAGTGCACAGATCACTTTCCTTCTGGATGGACGAGACTTGAGTCCACAGTGTAGGGACACTGAAGTGATAGTGCAGGTGCTTGTTAGAGAATAAGGGTACTGAGCGTGACCAAGACAAGAAGTCACTTGGATGTCTATCCACTCGTCAGTGACTTGCTTGATGTTGCAGTAGTGTGACTGGTCCTTTGACCTGCGGTGCTTCGGCAACTCACAGTGAGGTTATTGTAGTTTGACTGCACACATACATGGTCTCTAGCCATATGGGTCCATGCAGTGTAGATTGGCTGCAGTAGGTTCACTGTAGGAGTAGGGTATGCACCTATAAGGAATCTATCGACCTTGATAGAAAAGGAGTGATCCTATGTGATTTGTTAGACTGAGTTCTAAAACCTTGGCCAGGGCAGTAATATAAAGTGAAAAAGAGTTTTCCACTATCGAACTCAAGTCGAACAAATCTTGACATATGACAGACGATGGGGTTTGACGAGTTGTCCATGACCTCCGTCCTGTAGGGATCCACGATAGTAGGAGTGTATCACATGTTAACTGCACCTAGAGGTTCATCATTCCATTCTGCTGGGTAGCCACTACATGCTGCTAGGTGTCACTGGTGGATGGTGGGACTCATAGGGATTATCTTGATGATCGATAAACCCTAATGAGTTGAGTTGGAATCGTTCCAACCCATTGAAAGGAGTTTTCAATGATATAGTGATAGAGATCACAATATATATCTCACTACCAGTCAGAATAGAACCTATGGGGTCACACACACTAGAAGTATTGACCGATCCAATGGTTGAAAAGTGATTATGAATCACGAGTAATCAATTTGATTGATAAAGAAGTTGAAGAAGGAAAGGGGATTAATTAATTGGACTTGAAACAAGAGTCCTACTTCGGGTAGGATTCCTAGAGTCCTAATTGGATTAGGACTGGGAATCCTAGTTGGAGTAGGACTGGAATTCCTACTTGGAATAGGATTCCTAAAATCCTAATGAGATTAGGAGTTTTGAATTAAAATTGGATTCCTACTTGGAGTAGGATTCCTAGAAATCCTAATTGGATTAGGACTTCGAATTCAAATAGAGTCCTAATTGGATTAGGACTAAAATTAAATACATCCTAATTGGATTAGGATTCCTTAAGTCTTAATTAATTATTAATCTAATGAATCAACATGACTCCTAATTAGATTAGGATTGAAGAGTTCAATTGAGTCATGGTTCATTCAAGTCCTAGTTGGATTAGGACTAGCATAGATTGAACCCAATTTGGCTAATCCTAATTAGATTAGGATTAAACCATGAGAGAGGCACCCAATCCTCTTTGGAAGAGGATTAGGTTAACCAAGTAAGAGGGGCATAAGCCCCTCTCATCTTGGTTGGTGCGGCACAAGAGAGGGGGCCGGCGCCCCCCCCCTCTTTGGAAAGTCATCTAGGGCTCCTACTTTGGAGGAGCCCTTGATGGCTATAAGAGAGGCACTAGGGCCGGCGCCCTAGATGTATCTTGAACTCCTCTTCAAGCCGTGGCCTCCCCTCTCAACTCCTCTTGGTTCAGCCGCAAGCAAGGGAAGAAGGACTCCAAGAGTTGGCGGCTTCCTCCCCTTCCCTTCCGTCATCCAACGCAAAGAGAAGAAGAAGGCTGCGAAGGGCTTTGATCTTCTTCCTTTTCTTCATCCTTCTTCTTCCTCCTCTCAAGTGCAATCAAGAGTTGATTGAAAGAGAGGAGATCAGCCATCAAAAGAAGTCTTTGCAAGGGAGCTAGCACCCCGGGAAGACAAGAAAGCTTTGATCGGTCCTCTGCTTCGTGTGGATACCCGTAGAGGCCGGACGTTTGAACGGCTTCAAGCGAACCCTCTTCCAAAACCACGAATTCAGATTTGCGGTGATCATCTACCCGCGCAAGGTGAAGATTTGATCTTCCTAATAGTTTCAAAAGTTTTAATTCTTACCTAATTACGAAAGGTCTCGAAACAACGTTCATGCGATGAACGTCGAACCCGTGCATGCTGATTCCGCTGCCATCTGATTTAATTTTTGAAATATCAGCGGCATGGGCGGGTTCCCAACACCTATATTTTGGGAATAAAGGTCTATAGAGATAGATCTAAAAGGATGCTTGGCCTTTCATAGAAAATGTACATAGAGGAGGTGCTGAAGAGGTTCAGCATGGAAAACTCCAAGAGGGGTCTCTTATCCCTAAGACATGGAATTCATCTCTCCAAGAAGATGTGCCCCAACACATCTGAAGAGATTCAACGCATGAGCAAGATTTCCTATGCATCGGCAATAGGAAGCCTCATGTATGCCATGCTGTGTACACGACCTGATACAGCTCTTACTGTGAGTGTCACAAGCAGATATCAGTCGGATCCAGGCAAGAAGCACTGGATAGCTGTGAAGAACAGTCTTAAGTACTTGAGAATAACTAAGGACATGTTCTTGGTCTTTGGAAGAAGATCAGAGTTGAAGGTAGAAGGATGCACACATATTGATGATAGAAAGTCTACATCAGAATATGTGCAATTGTGGTTCAGTAAATTGGAAGAGTTCCAAACAACCGATCATTATAGATTCTACCTTAGAAGCTGAATGTTAAGCCGTATCTAAGGGTGCAGTGGAAACCTTCTGATTAAAAGTTAATTGCAGAGTTAGGTGTAATGTCATTAGATGCCATAACACTTTACTGCGATAACATTGGCACCATAGCACTAGCTATGGAGCCATGGTCTCATCAGAAGTCCAAGCACATAGAGCGGCGCTTCCATTTCATACGCGACTATGATGTAGAGGTGCAGAGAGTAGACTCCGCGGATAACGTGGCAGACCCGTTCACTAAGCAGCTAAATCAGCAAAAGACTGAAGCCCACCTTGAGAAGATGGGGCTTAGATATATGACTGATTGGCTTTAGTGCAAGTGGGAGATTGTTAGATGTATGCCCTAGAAGCCAATCTGGCTAATACATTATTAATTCTGGGGACATAATTTTGTACTTGACTATTTATTATTGAATAAATAAAAGGCATCTTCTCATTCATATTGTTTATGTGTCTATGAATCGTCCAAGGAATTAATAAGATGATGATACATATTCTCAAGAGTTGAGAATTTGAGTCATATCATTGGTGATTAATTTCTAAATGCTCCTGATCAATGGATCATCACGAGGATGGTGATCGATCCGATCAGTGCACAGATCACTTTCCTTCTGGATGGACGAGACTTGAGTCCACAGTGTAGGGACACTGAAGTGATAGTGCAGGTGCTTGTTAGAGAACAAGGGTACTGAGCGTGACCAAGACAAGAAGTCACTTGGATGTCTATCCACTCGTCAGTGACTTGCTTGATGTTGCAGTAGTGTGACTGGTCCTTTGACCTGCGGTGCTTCGGTTACTCACAGTGAGGTTATTGTAGTTTGACTGCACACATACATGGTCTCTAGCCATATGGGTCCATGCAGTGTAGATTGGCTGCAGTAGGTTCACTGTAGGAGTAGGGTATGCACCTATAAGGAATCTATCGACCTTGATAGGAGAGGAGTGATCCTGTGTGATTTGTTAGACTGAGTTCTAAGACCTTGGCCAGGGCAGTGATATAAAGTGGAAAAAGAGTTTTCCACTATCGAACTCAAGTCGAATAAATCTTGACATATGACAGACGATGGGGTTTGACGAGTTGTCCATGACCTCCGTCCTGTAGGGATCCACGATAGTAGGATTGTATCACACGTTAACTGCACCTAGAGGTTCATCATTCCATTCTGCTGGGTAGCCACTACATGCTGCTAGGTGTCACTGGTGGATGGTGGGACTTATAGGGATTATCTTGATGATCGTTAAACCCTAATGAGTAGAGTTGGAATCGTTCCAACCCATTGAAAGGAGTTTTCAATGATATAGTGATAGAGATCACAATATATCTCACTACCAGTCAGAATAGAACCTATGGGGTCACACACAATAGAAGTATTGACCGATCCGATGGTTGAAATCGTGATTAGGAATCACAAGAAATCAATTTGATTGATAAGAAGTTGAAGAAGGAACAAAGGGAATTAATTAATTGGACTTAAACACAAATCCTACTTCGGGTAGGATTCCTAGAGTCCTAATTGGATTAGGACTGGGAATCCTAGTTGGAGTAGGACTGGGATTCCTACTTGGAATAGGATTCCTCAATACTAATGAGATTAGGAGTTTTGAATCAAAATTGGATTCCTACTTGGAGTAGGATTCCTAGAAATCCTAATTGGATTAGGACTTTGGATTCAAATTAGAGTCCTAATTGGATAGGACTAGAATTAAACAAATCCTAATTGGATTAGGATTTCTTAAGTCTAAATTAATTAATAATCTAATGAATCAACATGACTCCTAATTGGATTAGGATTGAAGAGTTCAATTGAGTCATGGTTCATTCAAGTCCTAATTGGATTAGGACTAGCATAGATTGAACCAAATTTGGCTAATCCTAATTGGATTGGGATCAAACCAAAAGAGAGGCACCCAATCTTCTTTAGAAGAGGATTAGGGCATCACAAGAAGGAGGGATCACGCCTCTCCTCCTCTCCTTGTGTGCGGCATGAAGAAGGGCCGGCGCCCTCCCTCTTTGGAAAATCATCTAGGGCTCCTACTTTGGAGGAGCCCTTGATGCTTATAAAAAGGACCATGAGGCCGACGCCCTAGAGTATTGGAATCCTCTTCCTCTTGTGCCGTGGCCACCCTCTTCCTCTCTTAGTTGCAGCCGCAAGCAAGGGTAGAAGCTCTCCAAGTGTTGGCGGCCTCCTCCCCTTCCCTTCCTTCATCCAGCGCAAACAACAGAAGAAGGCTGCGTAGGGGCTCATCTTCTTCCTCTTCTTCCTTCTTCTTCTTCCTCCTCTCAAGCACTTTCAAGAGTTGAAAGAAAGAGAGGAGATCAGCCATCAAAGCTATCTCTGCAAGGGAGCTAGCACCCCGGTGAGATAGAGAGCTTGGATCGGATCCTACTTCGTGTGGATACCCGTAGAGGCCGGACGTTTGAACGGCTTCAAGCGAACCCTCTTCCAAAAACCACGAATTCAGATTTGCGGTGATCATCTACCCGCGCAAGGTGAAGATTTGATCTTCCTATTAGTTTTAAAAGTTTTAATTCTTACCTAATTACGAAAGGTCTCGAAACAACGTTCATGCGATGAACGTCGATCCCGCACATGCCCCCTTTCCGCTGCCATCTGATTTATTTTTGAAATATCAGCGGCATGGGCGGGTTCCCAACAGTTGTCCTCCCCAATCTTATTGTCTACTACACGTCCACTTCTTAGGGTAGTCAAAGCATTGGCTTGTTCATGATGAATTGCATTTAGTTGATTTTCTTGAGCCATGTATTGTCCCCTAGGATTACTTAGTGGTTGGCTTGGAAGCTTTCCTTCCTCTCGCTTGTTTAGTGCATTAGCTAGTTGACCCATTTGGGATTCTAGCTTGGCGATTGATTGCGTATGAGAGTGCACTAATTGTGTAATGGTTTCCAAACCTTGAAGGGCGTTCAACACTTTCTCCTCAAAGGCTGTGTTTCTTTGGGGTGGAGGAGGAGTGTGTTGAAATTGAGTCGAGGGACGGTAGGAATGAATATTTTGTGGGGTTTGAAAATTCTGAGGGTTTGGAAAGTTTTGGGAATAAGGTTGGGCAGTATTCGAAGCTTGCTGCTTCCAAGAAAAGTTTGGATGATTTCGCCATCCCGGATTATATGTATTGGAAAATGGGTCATTACCCTGTCTGGGCTGTGTTTGAGCAGCATTGATGTGTTCTTGCACGAGTTCGGGATATTGGGGTGCTGAGGGGCACTCATGAATAGGGTGGGATGGGCTAGAACAAATAGTACACACTTGTGCTTGGGAAGAGTTCATGTAATGCCCACCTATCATCAGTTGGTCAATCTTATGGGACAATGCATCTACCTTGCTAGACAGGTCCATAGAATGACTTATTTCACAAATGGTCCCTTTTCTTTGAGAACTCGGGGGTGCTTGACGAGAACATGAAGCATGGTGGAGGGAGTTTTCATTAAGATTTTCAAATAATTTCCATGCTTCATGCTCATTTTGAAGCATAAAAGTGCCCCCGCATGCAGCATCGATCATCTGACGGTTTCGTTCTATCAATCCGTCATAAAAACATTGCACTAGTTGCCACTTAGGTATTTGATGATGAGGGCATTTACGGATTAGGTCCCTAAATCTCTCCCAAGTTTCATGAAATTCTTCTCCCTCAGTTTGGGAGAAGCTTGTAATAGCACGTCTAAACTGGTTCGTTCTTCCTATGGGAAAGTATTTTTTAAGGAATTCTTGTTGCATTTGATCCCAAGAACGAATTGAGTTAGCTTCTAAAGAATTCAGCCATTGTTTGGCTCTATCTTTAAGGGAGAAGGGGAATAATCTAAGTTTCAGAGCATCATCAGTGAAATTCTGAATCTTGACAGTGGTGCAAATTTCAAGAAATTCATCTAGGTGTTTATATGGATCTTCATTGGTGAGCCCATAAAAAGATGGAAGCATTTGGATCACGCTAGACTTTATTTCATATTGTACAGCTGCTACCTCAGGTAATCGAATGCAAGATGGGGAAGTGTAAATAGTGAGAGTAAAGTATTCCCTCAGGAGTTTGGGTTGTTCTTCAGCCATCTTAAGAGGTGGGGATGATCCTAATGTTTTGATCTTAGCTCGAATGTTCCTAAGGGTTCGTTCTATTTCAGGGTCAAAAGGTAATAGGTTTTGTACTCTAGAACGACTACCGTGCATACACTAGTACTCGATCAATCAAGCATGCAATAAAAGAGAAAAGCATATCAATCCTAGTCTTTGACCTAAAATCACTAGACAGCTCCTAACTGGTTTGAAGAGGGCACCTAAGCCTCCAATCCGGTCTAATGAACCGAGTTGACCAGGTAAGCTCCCAGGTAAGTGGAGGGGTCACGATGCGTTCGCAAAGGTCTCACTTAAAACCCACTTGCCTCGAACAGATGAACTATCTCCCTTATAGGGACAAAGCTTGCCTAGACATCAACTAAGCCACAGAGCGAAATTGGTGCAACTTTCGGTGATCTTCGTCCTATTGAGCTCGAATGTCTCTAGGAGCCAACGTCTAATTGATTTTAATTAAAGATGACACTATGTGAGATTGAGTTCACCTCAAGAGTCCGGTGATGAAATCCAGCTCTTATCTTGTTGGGGTGATTGCCCTTACTATGTGCAAATTGATTTGTGTATGTGTATCAAGCATGCATTCACAATTTTGCTATAATTAAAATCAAACAATCACCACAAAATTTCAAACCAATAATTAATTTAAATAAGAAAAGTTTAGAGGTTACCAAAGGGAATTTCCCCAGTGTTGCCCAGAGATGGTCACCCAAGAGGGGGGTGAATTGGGTGTTTTAAAAATTTTTTGCCTAATTAAAAATAAAACACACAAATATATGAACTAAAATAAAGATAAAGAGATAAGAAAAGACAACCACAAACACACGGTTTTATAGTGGTTCGGAGCCTTCACCGCTCCTACATCCACTCCCCAAAGCGCCTTTGGGAATTTCCACTATAATCCAAGATTACAGTACGGTAGTTTTGCGAGTTCACTACCCAACTCGTTGTTTTACACCGGGCTCACAACAAACCCTAAAACCCCCAATTTCTCTTAGGCTTGGGACGCCTTTCCCTTGTTCCAAGTCCCTTGACTGGAACAAGCACCACAATAAAAGAGTTTACAAAAAGAAATAAAAGCTCTAAGAAGCAAATATAACAATTATGAATAATGTAACCCGGAAGAATCCTTTTGCCGTTGGAAGCGTGGGAAATGTTGATTCTTCCGAGGTGGAGCGCGTAGGGTTGAGTGTGAGCTTCAAATCCCGAGCGCACAAGAGTGGTTGAGCTTGAAATCGCTTGGGAGACTTGAGAATACTTGATTTCCTTCCTTGAATGCACTCACTCCCTTGAGCTTTTCTTTCTAACTTCTCTCTTGAATGATCTAGCTTTTTGGTTGGTGAAGAGTTGTTGAGAACCACTTAAGAGGTCCCTTTTTATAGCCCAAAAAGTAAATATAGCCGTTAGAAACAAAAAGAGAAGGATTTGAAATTCAAACCAAACCTGAAAAGCTGTCAGTCGCGTCCCAGGCGCTCTGGGGACGTCTCCGCTACAACGAGGGACGTCTCGCCTACAGGATTTTACTTTTTATGTTGTCTGGGGTCGACTCGGCACTTTACGGGGACGTCTCGGCTTGTCTGCACTTTTTGAGTGGGGACGACTCCGCTGCCTTGGGGACGACTCCGCTTCTTTATCTCCGAAAGACATGTCCTCTGGAATTCCCTGAGAGAGTCGACTCCGCTCTTTCAGGGGACGTCTCGGCTCGTCTGCACTTTATGCATGGGGACGGCTCCGCTGTCTCAGGGTCGACTCCGCTGCCTTATCACCGAAAAAACCATTCTCTGGAAAACCCTGAGAGAGCCGTCTCGGCTATCTTGGGGATGACTCGGGAACTCTCCTTTTTACCTGCGGGGACGACTCGGCGTACAGTGGGGACATCTCGCGCATATCTCTTGAAAACTGCCTTTCTGCCGCCACTGAGAGAGTCGACTCCGCTACTGAGAGAGTCGACTCCGCTAACGCGGGGACGACTCGGCAGGTGCCGGGGACGTCTCCAAGTGTGCCAGTTCTTCCTGTTTGTGCCAGAGACGTCTCTGAAACTATCAGGAGACGTCTCGGCTGTCCCTGAACTTTTTCATTAACTCAAAATGTTCTTCAATGAATTCATAAAAATTATGGAAACTTGCCTAGACATTTCTCAACAATATTCTAGATAAAACACATGAATTCCTTAATTAAATTATTAAGATATAATGGAATTATGCTCTAGTGTTTTGTATTCATCAAAATCCATTAGGGGGTCAACAATCTCCCCCTTTTTGATGATGACAAAACACTGAGTATATGCAAAATTTGAAATTTAAACATATACACAGTATTTGATCGGATGTACAAGTATAATATTTTGGCCTAGATACAATGTGCATCACTCAATTCAGTTCTTTTCTTGTGCATAAGATTGATCTTTATAGTTCTTAAATGATTTTGGCATATGGACTGAGTTTGAATCAAGTTAAAATGAAATATTGATGCTGAAGATAATTGAAAGCTAGATTCTTTTTGACTCCCCCTTTCTTTTCCAGAAGGGCAATTATCTTAAAATCAATATTCTTCAATTTTATCTTTCCTAATTCAACTTTGGAGTATGATTAAAAAATTTGCATTCCATATTCAATATCCATGTCTACTCCCCCTTTCATACTCCCCCTTTCAATATCTCCATATTCAATATCTATTATAAATTTTGCATTCCATATACTATCTACTCCCCCTTTTTGTCAGCAACATGAAGGGGACAAATTATCCTTAGGTGCTTAAGACTCAATTTATAGTGGAATTCAGCATTCATTTTACTCAAGGATATTCAAGTTGTGCTCCCCCTGTCCAAGTCATTTCTATTAATGTATTCATATCACTCCCCCTTTGTTTTGGAATTCATTTCAGACTTATCTTTTAGTTTAACATAGTTATCACAAGATGTGCTCCCCCTTTTTTTATGTGCATTGTTTCTTTGTATCAAATTTGAACACTCAAGGTATGTGGTAAGATTTTTATGGCATATCATACAATCACATACACAATCACAGAAACACATACGCAGAATTGGCAATGTACACAAAGTGTTCAAAAGAGATTGTATTCATTCATATGTCATCATAAACCTTTGAAGTCAGTACATAGTCAAAAGAAGAAATCATTACAAGTATTGATTTCTAATCCAAAAGGTGTTTCAAAATAGCCTAGGATTTACAAAAAGAAGATCCTACAAGATATCCATCATCGGCGACGTTGCTCATGGGGCCTACTAGATGTACTTTGTGCATAAGCCTTACAAGCTGCATCTATGAATGCATTGATGGAATCCATGAGGGTCTTAAATTGATCTCCCTGTGACTTGTGGAAACCTGCCACAAGTGCTTCAAATTCTATGGTTGCCATTTCAATTCTCCCTCTGAGTTGGGCAACCAAGGTGCCCACGTTGCCATCTGGTTTTGTCAGCTCTTTGAGACTCTTGGAAATGCTCTTCAAGCTGTCCTTGAGCTCTAATGATCTGATGGTTTGGGTGGCACCCATACCAATTATCTCTTGTGTTGTAGCTTCAATCTGACTTCTAATATCCTTCATCTCTTGTAGAAGCCCTTCATGTGAAGCTCTGATGGGGGCCAACTCTGTGGAGATCATGGATCTCATCTCCTCCCTCATCTGCTGGCAAATGACAGATGCTAAGGTGCGCATCTGATCTTCTGATAGGAAGGAGGGCCCACTGACTGGAGGAGGTGGTGGCATGGACGTGGAAGGTCCAGCTGAGCTGGAGGGAATATCAGGGATGTTCATGTGGCTAGGTGGAGGAGAGTGATGGTCAGACTCATGATGTGGGATTTCAGGCTCTATGGTTTGTGCTTTTCTTTTTGGAACCTTGACCCACGACCCATCTATCTTATGAAACTCCATTCTTCTTATTGTGCCCTCATTATAGTAGTCGGTGTTTCTCAAGGCCTTTGCAGGTTCATTTGTTGGAATGGGAACCTTGAAGTGTTTAAAGATTAAGGTAAAGATCATGCCATAGGGTATACTAAACCTAGAATACCTATGACATAGGGCAATGTAATTTAGCATGAGTCTAGGAAGGTTTAGAGGGATCCCTTGTAGGATATGATGCATAATAGCTAAGTCTCGCTCCGAAACAAAATCGAAGCGACCGGTTTTGGGAAACAAGACCCGGTTGACAATACTTAAAAGTAATCTCATTTCGGCGTTTAGGTCTTGGGAGTTGATAACATCAAGAGGGCCGCAGTCCTCTTGTCCTAACAGCAGATTTAGGGCTAATTCCCTTTGGGGAAGTGAGGTTGGAGCCTCACCGTCCTTAGGGATTTGTAGGACAGTGGATAGGACATCTTCATTTACTTCCACTAATGTCCCCCGGACACATCCAGTGTACCCTTGGTCCCCTAATGCCATATTGCTAAAAAACTCTCTAACTAGGCCGGGATAGGTCGAGGTATTTAGTGTGCAAAGGTGCTCCCACCCTTGAGCTCGAAAGCTCTCTCCAATAGAGAACCCCTCATGATCTAAAAAGGAGAAATCGATGTACCTACCAGTCGTGACTGTGCGATTTGCACAGGAAATCGTCGTGGTCGGCGGAGCAACCGGAGGAGAAGGCGCGGAGGGTTCTTCCCGCCGTTCCTCACCGTCGGCCGCTACTCTAGGTCGCCTCCCACGGGTTGTCCTAGCTTTCTTTGGTGCCATGGATGCTAGGGTTTGTGATTTAGAGCAAACGGAGGCTGGGATTTGAGGTGGAGAGCAAATGGAGGCTAGGGTTTTCCGTTTTGGTCGGGAATGAGGGAGAAAGCTCGAGTCGGCTCGAGCGATTTCGACCTATTTAAAAAGCCCTCATTCGGTCCCCGAGACATCTCCGCGACTAAGGGAGACGTCTCCCCTTGGGGGGACGTCTCTGCGATTTGCCAGAGACGTCTCCGGCACTGAAAAATTTCAGACTGTATTCTATCTTCTCCCAATTTTGTTTAATTACCCCAGTCAATATGATCTCTTTTGATAAACTTAGAGTGAATTTGTTTGTGATCCTCCCCCTTAATGATACAACCTATAATAATTTGATAATTTTTTTTTTGAATTATTAATATTGAAATGAGGAATGTTTGACCAAATTTCGAATACCTATGAAATAGGTTCTGAAAATATCTCCATGAAGAGTCCAAGGGAGGGTAACCATCCTCCGGAAAGTCAAACAGTTCGTCATTTAGCTTAGATGAATTCATGTTTTCACTTATGTCTACCTTGAGGTTGATAACTAGTTTGAGTAGCAAAGTAATCCAATACAAATTCAACTCATTTGCTAGGATCATACAAGCTCAAGGCATTCCTTAAGAAATTGAATCTTTCTTTACAAAGGGGCTTTGTAAAGATATCAGCTAATTGATTTTCTGTACATACATATTCAATCATCACATCATTTTTCAGCACATGATCCCTAATAAAATGATGCCTAATCTCTATATGCTTTGACTTAGAGTGTTGGACAGGATTTTTTGTTAAATTAATTGCACTTGTATTATCACATTTAATTGGTATATTATCCATTTTGATACCGAAGTCTTCAAGTTGTTGCTTAATCCAAAGAACTTGGGCACAACAGCTTCCAGCTGCAATGTACTCAGCCTCAGCTGTGGACAAAGCAACTGAATTTTGTTTCTTGCTAAACCAAGAAACCAAATTGGCACCCAAGAATTGACATGTGCCACTTGTGCTTTTTCTGTCGAGTTTGCACCCGGCAAAATCAGCATCGGAATAAGCAATTAAGTTTATGTCAGATTGTTTAGAATACCATAAGCCTACATTAGATGTCCCTACTAGATATCTAAAAATTCTCTTAACAGCTTGCAAGTGTGATTCCTTAGGACATGCTTGGTATCTAGCACACATACAAACACTGAATAATATATCTGGTCTACTAGCAGTAAGATAAAGTAGAGAGCCTATCATACCTCTGTATAATTTGCAGTCTATACTTTTACCTTTTTCATCTTTGTCTAGCTTGCAACTTGAGCCCATGGGTGTGCTGATTTCCTTTGCATCCTTCATCTTGAATTTTTCCAGCATTTCCTTGATGTATTTGGACTGACTGATGAAGATGCCTTCCTCT
Source organism: Phoenix dactylifera (assembly GCF_009389715.1). Taxonomy (NCBI): domain Eukaryota; kingdom Viridiplantae; phylum Streptophyta; class Magnoliopsida; order Arecales; family Arecaceae; genus Phoenix; species Phoenix dactylifera. Next base: position 978,747 of record NW_024067710.1, on the reverse strand, counting down.
GATTGTTTTATTTGTAACCCAAGGAAGAAGTTGAGCTCACCCATCATGCTCATTTCAAATTCTCCCTGCATAAGCTTGGCAAACTCTTGACAAAGACTATCATTAGTAGCACCAAAAATTATATCATCCACATAAATTTGTACAAGCAATAAGTCATTTTCTTTTCTTTTAATAAAGAGGGTTTTGTCTACATTTCCTCTCTTGAATTTGTTCTCAATTAGGAAATTACTTAACCTTTCATACCATGCCCTAGGGGCTTGCTTAAGTCCATACAATGCTTTATGCAATTTATAAACATAATCTGCATGTAAGTGATTTTCAAAACCTGGAAGTTGTCCTACATAAACTTCCTCCATTATATAGCCATTTAAAAATGCACTTTTTACATCCATTTGATAAAGTTTAAAATCCATGAAGCATGCATATGCTAAAAGTAGTCTAATAGCCTCTAATTTAGCAACAGGAGCAAAAGTTTCGTCAAAATCTATTCCTTCCTCCTGATTATATCCTTTGGCCACTAGCCTAGCTTTGTTTCTTATAACTATTCCATCTTCATCTAGTTTATTTCTATACACCCACTTGGTACCTATAATTGAAACATTAGGGGGTCTTTTCATTAGAGTCCAAACTTCATTTCTTTCGAATTGATTTAATTCCTCTTGCATAGCATTCATCCAATTATCATCTTTTTCAGCTTCTTCTAGTGATTTAGGCTCTATTTGTGATACGAAAGCAAGGTAATTACTAGTGTTTCTTAAAGAGGATCTAGTTCTTATACCTTGTGAAGGATCACCAAGGATTAGATCCTTTGGATGACCATGTGCATACCTCCATTCTTTAGGAAAATCTTGAATTTTTGATGGAGGTTGACCTTCTTCATCTTGCTGATTTGTATCTTCCTTGACCTCATCCTCATGTTGTTTGTCTTGTATGGAAAATTCCTTTATTCGGTCTTCAAGTATACCTGCATCACCATCTTCTTCTTTTCTAGAAGAATCTCCATTAGTTTCATCAAAAACAACATGAATGGATTCTTCAACAACGAGAGTTCTCTTGTTGAAGACCCTGTATGCTCTACTAGATGAGGAATAACCTAAGAAGATCCCCTCATCTGATTTAGCACTAAATTTACTGAGATTGTCCTTTCCATTATTCAAAATAAAGCATCGACAACCGAAAACATGAAAATAACTTATATTTGGTTTCTTACCTTTTATCAATTCATACGGTGTTTTCTTTAAGATGGATCTAACTAAAGCATGATTTAAGATATAACATGAGGTATTTATTGCTTCAGCCCAGAAATACTTTGGTAGATCCGATTCGCACAACATGGTACGAGCCATATCTGCTAGTGTGCGATTCTTCCTTTCTACCACCCCATTTTGTTGGGGTGTCCTAGGTGCCGAGAAATTGTGATTGATACCATTTTCCTCACAAAACTTTTCAAAGTGTTGATTTTCAAACTCGGTACCATGATCACTCCTAATTGCTTTTAGTTGAAGATTGAGTTCATTCGAAACCTTATTATGAAACTTGACAAAAGCGAGAAAGGACTCATCTTTGTGTGCAAGAAATGAAACCCATGTAAAACGTGAAAAATCATCAACAATGACAAGACCAAATTTCTTACCCCCTAGACTAGCAGTTCTAGTGGGTCCAAACAAATCCATGTGAATTAGTTCTAAGGGTTTTGATGTTGAGACTATGTTCTTAGACTTGAAAGAACTTCTTGTTTGTTTTCCTAATTGACATGCCGCACAAATTTTATTCTTTTCAAAGTCTATTTTTGGTAGTCCTTTGACTAGATCCTTTGTGATCAATTTAGAGATTAAATCCATGCTAGCATGCCCTAACCTACGATGCCATAACCAACTAGTCTCATTGACTTTGGGATTCATGGCTACAAGACATTGGCCATCCCTCATGGTGAGATCATCAAGATCTACCATGTAAACGTTTCCATGCCTATGTCCTGTGAGTATGATCTCATTATCAATTGGACTATTAATTATGCATAGTGATGATTCAAATGACACTTTAAAGCCCTTGTCACAAAATTGACTTATACTTAATAAATTATGTTTTAGTCCATTAACTAACAATACATTATCTTAAATGAGGAGGGTGATATGGAGATTTTACCAACACCAATAATTCGACCTTTAGCATTGTCTCCAAATGTGACTACTCCTCCTTCTTTTGATTCCAAGGTGACGAAGAGACTCTTGTCACCGGTCATATGCCTTGAGCAACCACTATCAAGATACCACATTCTCTTTTTATTTCCGGCTGCAAGGCATATCTGCAAAATGATCATGTGAGGCTCTTAGGTACCCAAGTTTTCTTGGGTCCTTCGTGGTTAGTGTAGTTGACTCCCTTAGGCACCCATACTTTAGTTATGTTTTTAGCTTTTACAAATGTACCCTTGTTAGTTTGGATTTTTCTTTGAATACAAGAGTAGGCTTTATGTCCGTTCTTTCCACAAAGAAAGCATGTTGGTTTTTCAGTTTTTACGTCTTTTGGTTTTACAAAGAAATTCTTTAGATACTTTTGTTGCTTATTAGTTTTATATCCTAATCCAGCTTTATTGAAAACAGCTCTTTGATTTGAAAGAATAAGATTTAATTTTTCAGAGCTTTGTGTGAATTTTTCAACAATTGGCTTGTACTTATGTACCTCATTCTTAAGATTCAAATTTTCTTTAACTAGTTCTTTCATATCTTTTTTAAGAGATTCAACAGTTTGCGCAAGTGAGGTATTACTATTGAGTAGGGAATTTACTTTTAGATTTAATTCCTTGATTAGTGTTTTTGCCTTTTCATTTTCAGTGCTAAGTCTTGAATTTTCGATTTTTAGGTTAGTAGTGTTCATATTTTTAACGCTCTCCTTTTCAATTAATAGGTTTTCAATATTTTCCTTTAGTTTTTGATTGGAGGCTTTTAATTCTTTATTCTTTGCTCCTAACATACTACAATCACCCATAAGTTCTTGAAAAGCCTCATATAATTCTTCTAAAGTAAAATTTATGGTTGGATTTTGACATACCTCGTCGTCTTCGAAAGCCATGAAGCATAGATTGGCGGTCTCTTCCTTCTCTTCCTCGGAGGATGATGTGTCACTATCATCCCACGTTGCCTTCAATGCCTTCTTCTTCTTCTTTCCAAAATACCTCTTTTGTTGAGGGCATTCGGAACGAATGTGTCCCGGTCTCTTGCAATCATAGCATACGATTGGGTCTCTTTCTTTTTCCTTTTCTTTTTCCCAATCATTTCTCCCTCCAAATTTCTTTCTTGGGAATGGTTTCTTTCTTCTCATGAACTTTTTAAATTTCCTTACTATCAAACCCAAGTCCTCATCTTGACTTTCTTCTTCACTCTCACTGCTCTCTTCTTCACATACACTTGAGGTAGCCTTGAGTGCGATTGTCTTTTTCTTTGGCAACTCTTCTTCATGCTGCTTCATCGTGAGCTCATGCGTCATCAATGAGCCCAAGAGTTGTTCTAGCCCCAAGGTGTTGAGGTCTTTGGCTTCTACAATCGCCGTGACCTTTGCTTCCCATGCTTTTGGCAGTGACCTGAGAATTTTACTCACAAGTTCGGGGTTAGTGTAAGATTTGCCCAAGCTTTTTAGACCATTAATAATTTCGGTAAAACGTGTAAACATGCATGTGATGGTTTCATTAGGTTCCATCTTAAACAATTCGTACTTGTGAACTAGAATGTTCACTTTGGACTCTTTGACTTGATTTGTACCCTCGTGGGTAACTTCAAGCCTATCCCATATTTTCTTAGCGGAACTGCATGTAGAGACTCTATTGAACTCATTTACATCTAGAGAACAAAATAATGAGTTCATGGCTCTAGAATTGAGTTGAGCCATCCTATCATCATTCTCATCCCAATCCTCCTCAGGTTTGGGAACTCGAATGCCATTCACCACGTGTGATGGTTCTTGTGGTCCCTTGACTATAACCCTCCACAAGGCATAGTCTTGTGCTTGAATGAAAATTCTCATTCTCGTCTTCCAATAGGTATAATTTGTCCCATTGAAGAGTGGAGGTCTATTGGTTGCTTGCCCCTCGGCAGGAACATTGTTAAAGGGTGTTGCCATCTAAATCTTTGGCTAAGACGGTTAGGTCTTTCAAGAAATACACAGAGCACCGGCTCTGATACCACTTGTTGCCCAGAGATGGTCACCCAAGAGGGGGGTGAATTGGGTGTTTTAAAAACTTTTTGCCTAATTAAAAATAAAACACACAAATATATGAACTAAAATAAAGATAAAGAGATAAGAAGAGACAACCACAAACACACGATTTTATAGTGGTTTGGAGCCTTCACCGCTCCTACATCCACTCCCCAAAGCGCCTTTGGGAATTTCCACTATAATCCAAGATTACAGTACGGTAGTTTTGCGAGTTCACTATCCAACTCGTTGTTTTACACCGGGCTCACAACAAACCCTAAAACCCCCAATTTCTCTTAGGCTTGGGACGCCTTTCCCTTGTTCCAAGTCCCTTGACTGGAACAAGCACCACAATAAAAGAGTTTACAAAAGAAAATAAAAGCTCTAAGAAGCAAATATAACAATTATGAATAATGTAACCCGGAAGAATCCTTTTGCCGTTGGAAGCGTGGAAAATGTTGATTCTTCCGAGGTGGAGCGCGTAGGGTTGAGTGTGAGCTTCGAATCCCGAGCGCACAAGAGTGGTTGAGCTTGAAATCGCTTGGGAGACTTGAGAATACTTGATTTCCTTCCTTGAATGCACTCACTCCCTTGAGCTTTTCTTTCTAACTTCTCTCTTGAATGATCTAGCTTTTTGGTTGGTGAAGAGTTGTTGAGAACCACTTAAGAGGTCCCTTTTTATAGCCCAAAAAGCAAATATAGCCGTTAGAAACAAAAAGAGAAGGATTTGAAATTCAAACCAAACCTAAAAAGCTGTCAGTCGCGTCCCAGGCGCTCCAGGGACGTCTCCGCTACAACGAGGGACGTCTCGCCTACAGGATTTTACTTTTTATGTTGTCTGGGGTCGACTCGGCACTTTACGGGGACGTCTCGGCTTGTCTGCACTTTTTGAGTGGGGACGACTCCGCTGCCTTGGGGACGACTCCGCTTCTTTATCTCCGAAAGACATGTCCTCTGGAATTCCCTGAGAGAGTCGACTCCGCTCTTTCAGGGGACGTCTCGGCTCGTCTGCACTTTATGCATGGGGACGGCTCCGCTGTCTCAGGGTCGACTCCGCTGCCTTATCACCGAAAAAACCATTCTCTGGAAAACCCTGAGAGAGCCATCTCGGCTATCTTGGGGACGACTCGGAAACTCTCCTTTTTACCTGCGGGGACGACTCGGCGTACAGTGGGGACGTCTCGCGCATATCTCTTGAAAACTGCCTTTCTGCCGCCACTGAGAGAGTCGACTCCGCTACTGAGAGAGTCGACTCCGCTAACGCGGGGACGACTCGGCAGGTGCCGGGGACGTCTCCAAGTGTGCCAGTTCTTCCTGTTTGTGCCAGAGACGTCTCTGAAACTATCAGGAGACGTCTCGGCTGCCCCTGAACTTTTTCATTAACTCAAAATGTTCTTCAATGAATTCATAAAAATTATGGAAACTTGCCTAGACATTTCTCAACAATATTCTAGATAAAACACATGAATTTCTTAATTAAATTATTAAGATATAATGGAATTATGCTCTAGTGTTTTGTATTCATCAAAATCCATTAGGGGGTCAACACCCAGCAATTTATATATATTTTTTTTTTGCAAACCTCTACAGCATTTCTTTTCCAGCAGTTCTCCTTTTGATCATCCCAAATTTTTTTTTCCTCGATTCCTGATAAAAAAATAAATAAATAAATAAAAATTAGTAAGGGAGAAAAAGAAGATAAGAAAAGTAACAATAATAGAAATTTTTTTAAAATTTTTAAATAATTTTTTTTAATAAGAAAAATAACTATGCTAGCAATCCCCGGCAACGGCGCCAAAAATTGATCGGTTATTTCAATTTCAAAAATAAACCACGCAATAGCACGTATCCTGTAGGATAGTGATTACGGGTGTCGGTCCACAGGGATTGAAGAATAAGTTATTTTTTTTTTAAAAATAAATCAACAAGAAGGATTTGCTAACTTGATTTAACTAAATCAAACTATGAGTACGGATTGAAATTTTATCAAAGTAAATAGATCTAGGGTTTGGAATCCACCACATAGCATTGCATCAAGGATTGTGTTCTTAATCTTATCTTTTGGAGAGGCATGCAATTTTGGCTACAAGCCTTATAAAATAAAAGCATAAAGAGTTTTAGGAAGATCCATCTTCGGTATAGCATGAAGTGTCTACCTAAGTATGCTAATCTAGGGTGTAGCACATCTCATCTTCCTAGGCATGGATCATCTTAGACTACTTTAGCAACATGAATAGTAAATGGCATGCTCAAGGTTTAAACATCATAAAATAATTTTTCATTGAGAATGAGAATTTAAACAAACTCCAAAAAGATTAAAAGAGTAAGAACTACAATGCCCTGTTACATTGCTAGGGCTTCATCCAGCCCTAGACTAGGTGTTCAGCCGCGCATGGTGGCCGGATGTCCTTCCATCTTCAAATGAAAGCCTTCACCTCTCATTCTTCCCAGAATAACACAAACTCTTCTCTTTCCTCCCCTCTCTCTTCTTTTTTTTTTATTTCTTTCTCTCGGCTTTCTTCTTCTTCTTCTTCACCGAAACAGGGGTTCTCCCCTGTTTTCTTTCTTCTCAACCGAGCTCTCCCTCCCTTTGCCTCATGATTCTTCCTCCTTTTATAGCTCCCCACTAAGGATTAGCCAGCGGTGGATCCTTGATTTCGTGTGAAGAGGAGGAAGAACGCATGCTTGATTGTTGGGCGGAATCCATGGGATCGGAAGCTGACTGCGGGATGGAGGCGCTGATCCGAGGGCGTCACGGGCGGCAGAAGCGGCGAAGGATCTGGTTGCCGGCTGCACCATGTGGGACTCGTGGCTGGAACGGGGGAATCGACGGGTGGCGACTCGAATCTCGGCCGTGATCCGCTGCGAGAGGAAGAAGATGAACAGTGGAGATCTGTGAACGTGCTGGGACGAGCGGCCGGTCCGGGATGCTGCGGCTGTAAACGAAAAGGAGTTGCGGGAGAGGAGGAAGAGGGCTGATGCGGAAGGTTTCACGAGCGGTTAGGGCGCGATGCGTGGGAGGTGTTGATCACGGCATGGAGTCGGAAGTCCGGGAGAGGAGATGCCGCACGCGGTTGATGGCGGAGGAGCTTGATCTCCGCTGCTGGGGATTTGGATTTGGATGAAGACAGCATGGATGCGGTGCCACGCGGTTGCTCTGTGAGGCGGGATCAACGGGAGGAAGGTGGACGGCCCTGATGCAAGGAGGGAGGAAGAAGATGAACAGTGGGATTAGTTTTATTATTATTATTATTTTTTTTAACACTGTTCATATGAACAGTGTTTTCACGGGACACTGTTCATATGAATAGTGAATCATGGATATTCAATTATTATTATTATTATTTTTGTTTTAAAATTATAAATTTTATATGAAGGCAGGTAAGGAATTGGTTGGGAATTGACTTTGGGTTTAAGGTGGGTCATGATCGTTGATTGGCGTGAACTTACTCTCGAGCCCAATGTTGTTTAAATTTAATTCAACTTCAGACCGGACTCAACAAGGCTAAAAGCAGGACCGTGACTTAATAACAAGGGTTAATCAAATATTTTTCCATATAATTATAACTTTCAATCTAACCAGGACCAAAGCCCATTGAATTATACCCTTAGCTTGATTGCAACTCCATCAGGTTAATAATTCGGGTCAACACAATCTCCTCCTTATATGTTTTCATGAAAGATTATAACCAGGAGAGAGACAAATTTAGAGTCTGTTTTGAGAAAAGAATTATTTACCTCTTACCATATTTTAAATTCATTTCAATGTTTATTTAATTTTATGGTAAAATATATATTTATCAGTTTAAAAATATTGATAAGTGCTATGGAAAGATAACTAAATTGTAGATTATTAAGCACTTATCACATATCATTTGGTCGCGAACAAGTTTAAGGACTCAAAGATAAATCCTTCTTTATCATAACATAAGTCCTAAGGACTTCATCATATAAGAGTTCATTTGAAGATGAAATGATGAATAATGCCAAATAATACTTTATTAATTTGTCAATTTATTTACAAAATTCAATCATCAATATGCTGACGATTGACATTTAGGATACAATTCCCAACATTGGTATCAACTCACCTTCCGCATTTTCAACTACAGTAATGCCCGACTTCTTTGGTACTACTTGAGTAGGACTCACCTAGTTGCTATTAGAGATAGGGTAAATGATTCCAGCGTCTAACAACTTCACTACTTCCTTTCTTAACTACCTCTTTCATGTTAGGATTGAGTCTTCTTTGCATTTCACGGGTAGGTTTCGCATCTTCTTCTAGGTGAATTCGATGCATGCAAATAGAAAGGTCAATCCCCTTCAGATCGGTTACGGACCATCCAATTGCATGTTTATGTTCTCCGAGCACAATCAAAAGTTGACTTTCCTGTTTGTCAGACAGGTCAGCTGCGATGATGACAGATAGGGTATCTTCTGGCCCTAGAAAAGCATACTTAAGCGTTACCAGAAGTAGCTTTAACTCAAGTTTGGGAGGAGACTCGATGGAGGGGCACTGTGGCGCACTAGAAATGGTAGGAAGAGGTTCATATCGGATTCGCCAAGGATGAGAATTCGTGGGAGACGGATTATCGAGCAGGACATTGACTTCTTCTATGGTCTTGTCTAGATCAAAGTTATCAATATCGAAATGGGCTAAGCATGCTTCCAGAGGGTCATCTGTCAAAATATAGAAAAGGGCTTCTTCTACAAGATTGTCCATTTTATCTATTAGGAAGCACTCATCTTTCTTTGCAGATTGGTCAGAGGCATGGAATACATTTAGCTTTACTTTCATATTTCCAAAAGATATATCCATCACCCCAGTTCTACAATTAATGCATGCATTGGTTGTAGCTAGAAAGGGACGACCAAGAATCATAGGGATCTGTTTCTTAAGATTAGGAACTGGTTCCATATCAAGGATGATGAAATAGACTGAAAAATAAAATTTATCTACCTTGACAAGGACACATCTTCAATTGTTCCTCGTGGTATTTTAACAGATCGATCAGCCAATTGGAGGGATACCGAAGTAGGTTTTAATTCACCTAATCCGAACTTCTCATAGACTGAATAAGAAAAAAGATTAACACTTGTCCCTAAATCTAATAGTGCTCAATCAATAGAATTGTCTCCTATCACATAAGAGATGGTAGGCGCACCAGGATCCTTGAACTTAGGAGGGATTTTGTATTAGAGGATGGAGCTCACTTGTTCAGTTAGGAAGACCTTTTTAGGCACATGTGTGCTAGATTTTCGTTTCTGGGTACAAAGGTCTTTGAGAAATTTGGCATAGGATGGAACTTGTTTTATGGCATCAAGGAGAGGGAGGTTGATTTTGACTTGTTTAAAAAAACCTCCATTATTTCTTCTAATGAAGTTCCTTTCATGCCAAAGGAAGAAGATGCATTCAGACATTGAGGGAAAAGGGCCTTCGGTGTAAAAGGTGTGGTCGATACTGGACTAGATGGTGACAAAGAAGAGTTTGGGTTCTCTTTAGGCACAGTCATACTCCTGCCTTTATTTTTCTTATGTTATGTTTCTCCAACCTTATTGTCCACTATACGCCCGCTTCTTAAGGTAGTCATGGCATTAGCTTGTTCATGGTGAATATCATTCGGGTGAGTCTTTTGAGCCATGTATTGCCCCCTTTGGTTATTCACTGGTTGACTTGGAAGCTTGCCTTTCTCTCTCTTATTCAGTGCACTAGCTAGCTGCCCTAGCTGAGTTTCTAATTTGGAAATAGATTGGGTATGGGAGTGCAACAATTGTGTATTGGCTTCTAGTCATTGAAGGGCAGTCAATACTTTTTGCTCAAAAACCATCTCTCTTTGGGGTGGTGGAGGAGAGATATGTTGGAATTGTGAATAGTGAGTAGGAGGACGGTTTGGATGAATATTTTGGAAGGGTTGGAAATAAGGTTGGAAGGTATTGGGAGTCTGCTGCTTCTAAGAGAAGTTTGGATGGTTGCACCATCCCGGATTATAAGTAATGGAATATGGATCATTACCCGATCGGAACTGTGTTTGGGCAGCATTAACTTGTTCTTGCATAAATTCAGAAAATTGAGCTGCCGAAGGGCACTCATAAACAGGGTGAGACGGGCTAGAACAGAGGGCACACACTTGGGCTTGGGGAGGGTTTGGAAGCTGTTCTCTAGACATTAATTGGTCAATCTTGTGGGACAATGCATCTACTTTCTCAGATAGACCTATGGACTGGCTAACTTTATATATGGTCCCTTTTCTTTGAGAACTTGGGGGTGCTTGACGAGCGGAGGAGGCATGGTGGAGGGAATTTTTATTGATATTTTCAAACAATTGCCATGCCTCATGCTCACTCTTAAGCATGAAAATTCTTCCACAAGAAGCATCAACCATCTGACGGTTTCGTTCAGACAACCCATCATAAAAGCATTGCACTAATTGCCATTTGGGTATTTAATGATGCGGGCATTTTCGGAGTAGGTCTCTAAATTTTTTCCAAGTTTCATGAAATTCTTCCCCATCAGATTGGGAGAAGCTCGTGATAGCATGCCTAAATTAGTTTGTTCTTCCTATGGAAAAATATTTCTTTAGAAATTCATGTTGCATTGGACCCATGAAAGAATAGAATGGGCTTCTAATGAATGGAGCCACTGCCTAGCTCTATCCTTACGGAAAAAAGAAAACAACCTAAGTTTCAAAGTATCATCAGTAAAGTTCTGAATTTTGACAGTAGTGCAGATCTCAAGGAACTCATCTAAATATTTGTATGGGTCTTCATTGTTGAGTCCATAAAAAGAGGAAAGCATTTGGATGATATTAGACTTAATTTCAAACTGTACAGCAGCCGTGGTATCAGGTAGTCGAATACAAGATGGAGAGGTGTAAATAGGAGTGAAGTACTTCTTTAATAGCTTGGGTTGTTCTTCAGCCATCTCGATAGGTAGAGCAGATCCTATGGTTCCATAGGTGCGGATTTCGGCTCGAAGGGCCCTAATAGAACGCTCTATTTCAGGGTCAAAAGGTACTAGTTCAGGAGATCTATGATGACACCCTTGCATACACTAAACTCTTCTGATTAATTGGGCACAATCAAGCATGCAATAAAAAAAATAACACATCAAATCCTTGTGTTTGCCCTAAAATTGCTAGACAGCTCCTAACTGGTTTGAAGAGGGCACTTAAGCCTCCAATCTGGTCTAATGAACTGAGTTGACCAGGTAAGCTCCCAGGTAAGTGGGGGGGTTACGATGCGTTCGCAAAGGTCCCACTTAAAAACCACTCGCCTCGAACAGATGAACTATCTTCCTTATAGGGACAAAGCTTGCCTAGACATCAACTAAGCCACATAGCAAAATTGGTGCAACTCTCAGTGATCTTCATCCTATTGAGCTCGAATATCCCTAGAGGCTAACGTCTAATTGATTTTAATTAAAATGATATCTATGTGAGAATTGATTCACCTAATTTGGGCAAGAATCTGGTGATGAAGTCCAGTTCTTATCTTGTTGGGGTGATTGCCCTTACTAGGTGTGTGATATATTAAGTGGTGTGTCAAGCAGTCATGCACGCCTTACTCAAATTAAATTAAACAATCACAACAATGATTCAAATGCATGAGCAACCTAAATAATATCTATTTGAGCATTCGTAGTTTAAAGGGGGAGACAGACTAGACACACATATGCCGAGACATACGTGCCGAGCTTTCCCACTACGTTTGCAAGCTGATGCACGAAAAAACAAGAGAGGTTTAGAGGTTACCAAGCAAAAATTGCGGCAAGCTAATTGATCAAACCTCTTCAGTATGTGTCCTCTAGTCGTCTAAAATTTGTTCCTTCTTTCTTTTTTTTCCGATAGTCCTAACAAAATAAATAATGATTAGTACATCTCAAAAATATAGCAATATAAGGAAGTAGATGTATCCAATCGCTAAAAAGAAACAAATAAAAATAAATGAACAAAAAGAAAACAACCGTGCTATCAATCTCCGGCAATGGCGCCAAAAAATTGATAGTCAACTTTAAAGACCACGTAATAGCACGTATCTTGTAGGATAGTAATTACGGATATCGATCCACAGAGATTGGGGTACAATTATTTTCTTAAAAATAATTGAAAAAAGAGTTTGTAGGAAAAAAAATTAAGCTATGCAATTTAATAAGAAATGCAATTAAAATGATATCAGTTGAGAGAACCTAGGGTAAGAAATTCACTTCTAACATAGTAACAAGGATTATTTATATTTTAATTCGTTCTTGAATTAACATGCAAATTGGCTACAATCCTTATAAGCATTTGAATAAAATATCACAAAAGTAATTTTAGGAAAATCCATCTTCAGTTGGTATGAAATGTCTACCCTAAACTAAGATGGCAGGACACTGCATCTTTCTTAAGCATGGATTATCTTTATACTTACTCAGTGATCATGAAAAATAATTGAATGAACATCATACTTAAAATCGTAGAAATTAAATATGAGATAAAAGAAAAGTATTCATTTAAGAATAAGAGGATTCATACAACTCCAAGAACAAACTTAAAGATACAAAACCCTTATTTCTCTGTTAGAGCTTCATCCAGCCCTAATAAAGGAATTAAGCTTCCATGCAGTAGTGGACGGTAGCAGCAACACAGTGGGACTCCATGACGATCGGCTCTCCCTCCCTTCCACGTCTGCTCCACTCTCGGACTACTCCAGCACCAGAAGAATTATTGGGTGTGAATCAATAGGAAGAGTCAATGCCCCTGGAAGAGAAGAACTCCTTCCTTTTATAGCTTTTGCTGGACCCTGTTATCACTGTTAGAATACCCCGATCATGCCGCTGAAATTTTAAAAAATTCAGATGCAGCGGAAGAGGCATGCGCGGGATCAACCGTTCATCGCATGAACGTTGTTCAAAAACCGTTCGTAGATAGATAAGAATTAAAACTTTTAAAACCTTTAGAAGATCAGATCTTCACCTTGTGCGGGTAGATGATCACCGCAAACTGAAGTTCGTGGTTTAGGAAGAGGGTTCGCTTGAAGCCGTTCAAGTGTCCGGCCTCTACGGGTATCCACACGAAGCAGAAGACCGATCAAAGCTGTCTAGTCTTCCCGGGGTGCTAGCTCCCTTGCAAAGACTTCTTTTGATGGCTTATCTCCTCTCTTTCTTTCAACTCTTGAATGTACTTGAGAGGAGGAAGAAGAAGGATGAAGAAGAGGAAGAAGAAGAATCCCCACGCAGCCTTCTTTTCTTCCTTGCATTGGATGAAGGAAGGGAAGGGGAGGAGCCCGCCAACTCTTGGACCTTTGCTCTTCCTTTGCTTGCGGCTGCAGACCAAGGGAGAAGAGGGGGCGACGGCTGAAAAGAAGAGGGCATCTAGTCACTAGGGCGCCGGCCCTTGCTCCCCTTTTTATGGCCATCTAGGGCTCCTACAAATTAGGAGCCCTAGACAAGTTTCCAAAGAGGGGGCGCCGGCCCCCTCTCTTCACCCTTCTCCACATGGAAAAGGGAGGGGCATATCCCCCTTCTCATGGTAAACCCTAATCCACATTAAGTAGGGTTTGGAATGCCCTAATGTGGTCAAGCCCTAATCCAATTAGGCTTAGCCCAAGGGTGAACCAATTTGGATCCAATCTAGGTAAGTCCTAATCCAATTAGAACTTAAATCAATTTTGACTCAATTGAACTCTTCAATCCTAATCTAATTAGGAGTCTTATTGATTCATTAGATTAATAATTAATTGTGACTTAAGAAATCCTAATCCAAATTAGGACATATTTAATTTTAGTCCTAATCCAATTAGGACTCTATCCGAAGTCCTAATCCGATTAGGACTCTAGGAATCCTACTCTAAGTAGGAATTCAATTTTAATTCAAAACTCCTAATCTAATTAGGATTGTAGGAATCCTATTCCAAGTAGGAATCCCAATCCTACTCCAACTAGGATTTCCAGTCCTAATCCAATTAGGACTCTAGGAATCCTACTCGAAGTAGGACTCTTGTTTCAAGTCCAATTAATTAATTTCCTTTGTTCCTTCTTCAACTGAATATCAATCGAATTGATTACTTGTGATTCCTAATCACGATTCAACCATCGGATCGGTCAATACTTCTAGTGTGTGTGACCCCATAGGTTCTACTCTGACTGGTAGTGAGATATATTATGATCTCTATCACAATATCATTGAAAACTCCTTTCAATGGATTGGAACAATTCCAACTCTACTCTTTAGGGTTTATCGATCATCGAGATAATCCCTATGAGTCCCACCATCCACCAGTGACACCTAGCAGCATGTAGTGGCTACCCAGTAGAATAGAATGATGAACCTCTAGGTGCAGTTATCGTGTGATACAGTCCTACTATCGTGGATCCCTACAGGACGGAGGTCATGGATAACTCGCCAAACCCCTTCGTCTGTCATATGTCAAGATTTATTCGACTCGAGTTCGATAGTGGAAAACTCTTTTTCCACTTTATATTACTGCCCTGGCCAAGGTCTTAGAACTTAGTCTAACAAATCACATAGGATCACTCCTCTTCTATCAAGGTCGATAGATTCCATGTAAGTGCATATCCTACTCCTACAGTGAACTTAATGCAGCCAATCTACACTACAAGGACCCATATGACTAGAGACCATGTATACGTGCAGTCAAACTACAATAACCTAACTGTGAGTAGCTGAAGCACCGCAGGTCAAAGGACCAGTCATACTACTGCAACATCAAGCAAATCACTGACGAGTGGATAGACATCCAAGTGACTTCTTGTCTTGGTCTCTAACAAGCACCTGCACTATCACTTCAGTGTTCCTACACTGTGGACTCAAGTCTCGTCCATCCTGAAGGAAAGTGATCTGTGCACTGATCGGATCGATCACCGTCCTCGTGATGATCCATTGATCAGGAGCATTTAGAAATTAATCACTAATGATACATGGCTCAAATTCTCAACTTTTGAGAATATGCATCATCATCTTATTAATTTCTTGGACGATTCATAGACACATAAACCATATGAATGAAAAGAATGCCCATTTATTAATCAATAATAATAAAGTCAAGTACCAAATTATGTCCTAGAATTAATAATGTGTCAGCCAGATTGGCTTCTAGGGCATACTTCTAACAATCTCCCACTTGCACTAAAGCCAATCAGCCATAAACCTAAGCCCCATCTTCTCAAGATGCGTTTTAGTTTTCTGCTGACTTAGCTGCTTAGTGAATGGGTCCGCCACATTTCTTGTGGAGTCTACTCTCTGATCCTCTACTTATTTTCTTTCGAGGTAGTCGCTTATTAGGTTAAACTGCCGCTCTAAGTGCTTCGATTTCTGGTGAGACCTTTGGCTCCTTAGCTAGTGCTATGGTGCCTTTGTTCTCGCAGTAGAGTGTTATGACATCTGATGACATTACTCCTAACTCTGCAATGAACCTTTTAAACCAAAAGATTTCCACTGCACCTTTAGAGACGGCTTAACATTCAGCTTCTAAGGTAGAATCTATAATGATCGGTTGTTTGGAACTCCACCATTGCACATATTCTGATGTAGACTTTCTATCATCAATATGTGTGCATCCTTCTACCTTCAACTCTGATCTTCTCCCAAAGACCAAGAACATGTCCTTAGTTCTTCTCAAGTACTTAAGATTGTTCTTCACAGCTATCCAGTGCTTTTTGCCTGGATCTGATTAACATATGCTCGTGACATTCACAGCATGTACTATATCAAGTCATGTACATAGCATGGCATACATGAGGCTCCCTATTGCTGATGCATAGGGGATCTTGCTCATGCATTGAATCTCTTCAGATGTGTTGGGGCACATCTTCTTGGAGAGATTAATTCCATGCCTTAGGGGTAAGAGACCCCTTTTAGAGTTTTCCATGCTGAACCTTTTCAGCACTTCCTCTATGTACATCTTCTGTGATAGGCCAAGCATCCTTTTAGATCTATCTCTGTAGACCTTTATTCCCAAAATATAGGATGCTTCCCCAAGGTTTTTCATGGAGAATTCTTTTGACAACCAGACCTTGACCGAGGTTAGTATGGAAATATCATTCCCTATCAGTAGGATGTCGTCCACGTACAGTACGAGAAATACGACAGCGCTCCCACTAACCCTTTTGTAAACACACGGTTCCTCTTCGTTTTTGATGAAATCAAACATTTTGATTGCGTCATTGAAACGAGTGTTCCAACTCCGAGATGCTTGCTTTAGTCCATAGATGGACCTTTGCAGCTTGCAGACCTTGTGATCTCCATTACTGGAAGTGAAACCCAAAGGCTGTTCCATATAGATATCTTCATCAAGATATCCATTCAGGAAAGAAGTTTTCACATCCATCTGCCAGATTTGAAATGCTGCAATGGCAAGCAATGTTCGGATGGATTTTAGCATGGCTACAGGTGAAAAGGTCTCCTGATAGTTAATGCCTTCGGGCTGACTATACCCTTTCGCCATAAGCCTTGCCTTATAGGTCTCTACCTCTCCATCCGAACCTATCTTCCTTTTATAGATCCATTTGCATCCAATAGGTATAATACCTTCTGGTGGATTCACTAAAGTCCAGACTTGGTTGGAATGCATGGAGTCTAACTCTGACTTCATAGCTTCCAACCATTTCTCGAAATCGATATCAGATATCACCTCGTCGTAGGTTTTGGGATCCTGCGTGTGATCCCTATCTCCCACTAGGAATATTTCCTCGGTATCCTCTTCTAGTATACCTAAGTATCTATCGGGAGGATGGGAGACCCTACTAGATCTACGAGATGGTTGAGGGACATCGTGTGCTGGCTCTGTATGAATGGGTTCGATAGGATCCATGACTCGTTGCTTTTCAGAGACTTTCTCTTCAAGCTCATTTTTCCTCCCACTGCCTCTATCAAGGATAAACTGGTTTTTCAAGAAGATGGCGTGACGGCTCACAAACACATTGTGATCCTCTGAGACGGAAAGAATTGTATCCTAATGACTCTTTAGGATATCCTATAAAACGAGCACTTATGGTCCTAGCCTCTAACTTGTCTGCCTGTAGTCTCTTGACGTGGGCCGGACATTCCCAAATCTTGGTTTCTTACCATGTCAATCTCATATGGTGCGGTAGGAATGAACTTTAGAGGGAACTCTATTCAACAAGTAAATAGCTGAAAATAGGGCATCTATCTAAAGAAACAAGGGTAAATCAGTGAAGCTCATCATGGACTGGACCATATCAATAGAGTCCGATTCCTCCTCTCTGACACTCCATTGAGCTGAGGTGTTCCAGGAGGAGTCCATTATGAAGCTATACCATTCTCCTTGAGACAATCACGGAACTCTCCATTAAGGTATTCACTTCCTCGATCTGATCGAAGAACCTTAATAAGTTTTGTGCTTATTTTTCTACTTCATATCTAAGCTTTTTGAACCTTTCAAAAATTTTATATTTGTGTCTCATACACATATCCATACCGTGAGTAATCATCGGTAAATGAAGTAAAAATTATAACCCCTAGCCTGCACATCGAATGGGCCACACACATCAGTGTGTACTAGGGTAAGTATTTCAGTGGACCTCCCTATGTCCTACAAAGGATAATTTGGCCATCTTTTCTTGAAGGCAGAATTCACAAATCAAATATGACTCGAAAGTCAATGAGCCCAAAAGCTCATGTTTCTCCAATTTGTTTATTTTGTCTTCTCCTATATGGCCAAGCCTGAGGTGCCATAAATACTTTAGATTTATCTCATTTTTGGATCTATTAGATCCTATGGTATTCACTGTTTGCTCAGATATATTCACAGATACATCCATATGTATGTGATAGAGACTGTCAATCATAAAACCATTTTGAATCAATTTAATAAATAAAAATCTTTCTGTGCTAAATAAAATACAGAAATCAAATTTCTGCTAGCAATAGGTAACAGTCCCTAAGTATTCTGAGCATATCTGACAAACCTTCTGAAGGTCTATCACCCTTCATGTTCTTTATGCTTTCCATGTATGTAGGACAGTTTCTCTTCCAATGGCCGTCCATGATGCAATGGAAACACTTTTCCTTGCAATTGGCCTTTGTCTTGGAACTTCCTTACTTGGTGTTTTCTTAGTCTTCTGCTTCTTTGCAGGCTTCTTCTTCTTCCAAATAGACTCTCTCTTGAAAGTAGAAACCAACTTGATAGCAAAAACGATGCTCCTTGAACTTCTTCAAGGTCCCTAAGGTGGTTACCAATTTATTTAACAATTCTATTTTAGTGCATACAACCTTGTTCATATGGTAGTTTACTATAAACTATTCATATGAAGCTGGAAGGGATTGCGGGATCAAATCCATTTGCAATTCCTTGTGCATGGTCATGCCAAGCTTCTCAAGCTTCTCTAAGTCCTTTATCATGGTCAAACCATGATCATGGACAGACTGCCCATCGTGCATCTTGGCTTTGAAGAGCCTCTTTGATACTTCAAACCGAGCTGCGTGACTCTGATCACCATACAACTCTTGCAGGTGATTTAATATGTCCCTGGCAGTCTCATGTTCTCATGCCGGCATTGTAATTCATTGGACATGGATGCCATTGTGCAGCACCTAACTTTATTGTCATTGTTCGTCCACTTAACAAGCGTCTTACGCTGATCAGTGATCGGACGGATTGGTAACATGGGGATTCCATGGTCTAGCATATATCCGAATTTCTCATAATTCAAAACTATTTTTGAAATTTGCTGAGCCAATCTTTATAATTGGGTTTGGTCAAACGGTTGTTCTATAGGATATGAGTTAAGAGTCTAGAAGCTGACTTTATAATCCTCAGAGAGTAAAGATTCTAGTTAGACTTTTGTACTTGATCCTAATCTGTTCTAAGGTCTTTTAGAACAAATGTAACTCCCACTATTTTCTCGAATTCCTCACACCCCCCTGGTAGAAAAACGGAAATCCCACACGACTAGGGTTTCTAGTGGGTACTGCGGTCCCACCGATTTACATGCACCTCACCTAACAGTTATTGGTGACACATAGATTGATGAATGTACAACTCTTGTACAATGCTTCTCAAGCATGTTGCAGTGTAACTTGGTCTCTAAGCCATGAAGACCTCACCTAACAGTTATTGGTCCCATTTCTTAGTTAAGTCAGACCCACCGTATAACCGTAGGAATAAAGTCGTCATTGGGTCCTCACCTAATAGTTATTGGTGCCCAACCCCACCTTTACCCTACAACATCTCATGTCTATAGAGAGGTCCAGCCCCCCGATGCAACTTGACCACTGTATCCAGCCGAGACAAATCAACATCAGAAAGGCCTTAGCAGCTTTACTATAGTGGAAGACCTATTGACTTAATATTGGTTAATCAGGTCTTAGTGTTTGCAACTTGAGCTCTTCATAAGAGGTAATCGAACAATTGGCCAGGTAAGCAGGTGGGAGGCTCCCCTTACTCAGAGAGTAAGGTCCTAATTAAGTAACCACCTTTCATGCTTTCCTAGACACTAATTAGATCAATTAATCTAATATGACTTGCTCATGTTGGTTCACTCTCAACTTGATTGAGGAGGTTTCAATTTAGGTCTCAATTGGATTTGCTACATCACATGTAAACCTATCTACCCGACTCTCATTCACATCACATGCAAACGGCACATTGCAGGCAGTTATAATCGCAGCAATAATTAAAGCTAAACTTTAAATAGGTGATGATCATGGATTCTAGTTAGGTCGTATTACAAGCACATGCACGTCAATCGATCAACTGGTCTTCAACTCTTGAATTGGTTCCAAGCCTCCTTGATCCGATCCTTGACCAACTCTTGATCCAATCGCGATCAACCGCTTAGGCCCCTGCTCATCTCGTGCATCATCTTCGACTTGATCGTTGACGTACATCACATCACAGAAATACAACCAGATGTAAAATAAAAATTAAAAATAAATTACATCTCCTTTTAGGAGGTACGCAGGCCTCTCAAAACATCAAATAAGATGCATGCAAGCATCTGAAAAATTACATGACATCACAGATCACATCGTAGGTCATTACATTTGATACCAAAAGGGTTTGAATCCCATGATCATCACCACATGCAACAATTATAATTTTCAGATCTGAAAACTAACTGATTATCTCATGACATAGGTTGCTGATCATGCTAATCATGATTCTAAACTCTGTAATCTCATTAACAATGTAATTAGAATCATCATCTTATCATATAAAAATCAGCATGCAAAAATCAGCATCCTAGAAAAAATCTGCATGCAGAAAATTTTCAGCATGCATAATCTTTCAATTTTCAGATCTAATAAGCCTATTAATAATTAATCCTTACCTTAATCTACGAAGCTTAAGCTCTGACACCACTGTTAGAATGCCCCGATCATGCCGCTGAAATTTTAAAAAATTCAGATGCAGCGGAAGAGGCATGCGCGGGATCAACCGTTCATCGCATGAATGTTGTTCAAAAACCGTTCGTAGATAGATAAGAATTAAAAACTTTTAAAACCTTTAGAAGATCAGATCTTCACCTTGTGCGGGTAGATGATCACCGCAAACTGAAGTTCGCGGTTTAGGAAGAGGGTTCGCTTGAAGCCGTTCAAGTGTCCGGCCTCTACGGGTATCCATACGAAGCAGAGGACCGATCAAAGCTGTCTAGTCTTCCCGGGGTGCTAGCTCCCTTGCAAAGACTTCTTTTGATGGCTTATCTCCTCTCTTTCTTTCAACTCTTGAATGTACTTGAGAGGAGGAAGAAGAAGGATGAAGAAGAGGAAGAAGAAGAATCCCCATGCAGCCTTCTTTTCTTCCTTGCATTGGATGAAGGAAGGGAAGGGGAGGAGCCCGCCAACTCTTGGACCTTTGCTCTTCCTTTGCTTGCGGCTGCAGACCAAGGGAGAAGAGGGGGCGACGGCTGAAAAGAAGAGGGCTTCTAGTCACTAGGGCGCCGGCCCTTGCTCCCCTTTTTATAGCCATCTAGGGCTCCTACAAATTAGGAGCCCTAGACAAGTTTCCAAAGAGGGGGCGCCGGCCCTTGCTCCCCTTTTTATAGCCATCTAGGGCTCCTACAAATTAGGAGCCCTAGACAAGTTTCCAAAGAGGGGGCGCCGGCCCCCTCTCTTCACCCTTCTCCACATGGAAAAGGGAGGGGCATATCCCCCTCCTCATGGTAAACCCTAATCCACATTAAGTAGGGTTTGGAATGCCCTAATGTGGTCAAGCCCTAATCCAATTAGGCTTAGCCCAAGGGTGAACCAATTTGGATCCAATCTAGGTAAGTCCTAATCCAATTAGAACTTAAATCAATTTCGACTCAATTGAACTCTTCAATCCTAATCCAATTAGGAGTCTTATTGATTCATTAGATTAATAATTAATTGTGACTTAAGAAACCCTAATCCAAATTAGGACATATTTAATTTTAGTCCTAATCCAATTAGGACTCTAATTTGAATCTGAAGTCCTAATCCGATTAGGACTCTAGGAATCCTACTCCAAGTAGGAATCCAATTTTAATTCAAAACTCCTAATCTAATTAGGATTGTAGGAATCCTATTTCAAGTAGGAATTCCAATCCTACTCCAACTAGGATTTTCAGTCCTAATCCAATTAGGACTCTAGGAATCCTACTCGAAGTAGGACTCTTGTTTCAAGTCCAATTAATTAATTCCCTTTGTTCCTTCTTCAACTGAATATCAATCGAATTGATTACTTGTGATTCCTAATCACGATTCAACCATCGGATCGGTCAATACTTCTAGTGTGTGTGACCCCATAGGTTCTACTCTGACTGGTAGTGAGATATATTATGATCTCTATCACAATATCATTGAAAACTCCTTTCAATGGATTGGAACAATTCCAACTCTACTCTTTAGGGTTTATCGATCATCGAGATAATCCCTGTGAGTCCCACCATCCACCAGTGACACCTAGCAGCATGTAGTGGCTACCCAGTAGAATAGAATGATAAACCTCTAGGTGCAGTTATCGTGTGATACAGTCCTACTATCGTGGATCCCTACAGGACGGAGGTCATGGATAACTCGCCAAACCCCTTCGTCTGTCATATGTCAAGATTTATTCGACTCGAGTTCGATAGTGAAAAACTCTTTTTGTACTTTATATTACTGCCCTGGCCAAGGTCTTAGAACTTAGTCTAACAAATCACATAGGATCACTCCTCTTCTATCAAGGTCGATAGATTCCATGTAAGTGCATACCCTACTCCTACAGTGAACTTAATGCAGCCAATCTACACTACAAGGACCCATATGACTAGAGACCATGTATACATGCAGTCAAACTACAATAACCTCACTGTGAGTAGCTGAAGCACCGCAGGTCAAAGGACCAGTCATACTACTGCAACATCAAGCAAGTCACTGACGAGTGGATAGACATCCAAGTGACTTCTTGTCTTGGTCACGTTCAGTACCCTTGTTCTCTAACAAGCACCTGCACTATCACTTCAGTGTCCCTATACTGTGGACTCAAGTCTCGTCCATCCTGAAGAAAAGTGATCTGTGCACTGATCGGATCGATCACCGTCCTCGTGATGATCCATTGATCAGGAGCATTTAGAAATTAATCACCAATGATACATGGCTCAAATTCTCAACTCTTGAGAATATGCATCATCATCTTATTAATTTCTTGGACGATTCATAGACACATAAACCATATGAATGAAAAGAATGCCCATTTATTAATCAATAATAATAAAGTCAAGTACCAAATTATGTCCTAGAATTAATAATGTGTCAGCCAGATTGGCTTCTAGGGCATACTTCTAACAATCACACCATGTCGTGGGAGGATAAGGGCGAAGAAACTGACATGGGTGAGATGCGGTGGAAAGGTTGGATGGCTAAAGATGTTGATCCGCATTGAAGAAGGTGATGATCTCGATCACATCCCGGAATGAGTGCGGATGCAGTTGGATTTGGAGCTAATCCCGTGTGACTCTGTTCTGCTGGGAGAAAGTGATCCGAAATGCTGAGATGGAGGAATCACGTAGATGATGGAGCTGGATGCGAAGATCGTGGGATATGGCCTCAGAAGATCATCCACGGATGCTGAGATCGACTGGGAATGGAGCTTCGATGCGTTGGTTTCATGCGGATGGCTGGAACGAACATGGGACACTGGTGATGCAGCTTCAACGCAGAGGATGCGTGGACATTTGAGAGGATCTCGAAGGGATGAGGTGGCTGGTAGTGAGCTGGGAGGATGGACTTGGATTCGGCTGGCAGTTGGGATGAAGCTCGCGATAGGGAGACTCAAGCTTTGATCCGCTGAAGTAGGGGAAAACTCGGAACAGGGGGAATGGGAGATGATCCGTGAAGCTCGGGATGCTGGGAACAGACGCCTAGGTTGGCTTGATCCGTGATGAAGGGATGATGGGATGCATGCGGGGAAGACGCGTGAGCTAAGAAGATGATGCTGGATGCGAAAAAGATGCATACGGTCGCTTGCGAATGGTGGATACGGCTGGGATGCTGATCCTTACATTGGGAAGAAGATGATCGCAGAGAAGAGCTGGGAGCGAAGGCTAGATCTGCCGAGGATGGGCAGTTGGACGCGATCGAGAATGGAGTTGATCTGGCAGGAGGTTGGGATGCTGAGATTTGCTGGGATTGGGCCGCGATAAGATGATACTCTGTTCTGAAGCAGAGGATAAGGATGAAGGTTGGGTTTGATAGGAAATCTAGGATGATCATATGCGGATGGGATGAAGGTGGATCACGGAAATAGTTGGGAATCCGAAAGAAGAGGGTGGTTGCTGGCTTGGTTTTGTTCGTGGGACACGGGAGCTAGGAAGGACGTGGAGTCATCTGGATGCACGCGGACAGTCATCCTGGGTGAGATCTAGCGGAAGAAGCTGGGTGATTCGGAGAAGGATCGGATGATGCAGATGATGTGGAAGGAAATGAACTGAAGGAGGAGCTTATCCGGGCTTATCCAGGCGCGAGAGACTTGGGAATCCGGCTGGGATCAGAAGAGGACGCGGCTTGTTCTTGGATGGGCTCTGTTCGTGGACGTGGAGGGATCCGTGGATGAGGAAGTTTGGATTCGGCTGGGAGGAGTGGGTTGTATCACGGAGAGGTGAAAATGCTGGGAAAAATCCGGAACCAGAGGGAACTCTGATACGTGGAAGGATTAGATGGATAATTTGTTTGCAAAGTAATCCTGCCATCCAAGCATTCATGATCCTTCTTACTTTTGAAATCCCATGTATTTTGGCATATAGGCATGTGTCACTCGGGATGGCTGCCACGTGTGCTCTAGCGTGATCAGTCTTCATGGTTATGAGCCAGATAAATGATGGGTTCGACCCGACCTGCATACGTTGAATTCGATTCAAAATCAAACAAACCTGAATTACTTTTGATAAATTATTAGAATGCAATGTTGAAGGGAAATATATTTTTTTTATAATTAAATTTATGAAATATGTGCATAATAATAATAGTAAGTGCTATGTAAAATAGATGAATTTATTCATTATTTAGCACTTATCAGTTATTCATAGTGAGGTTATTGTAGTTTGAGTGCACGTATATATTGTCTCTAGCCATATGAGTCCTTGTGGTATAGATTGGCCGTAGTAGACTCAATGTAGGAGTAGAGTATGCACCTACAAGGAATCTATTGACCTTGGTAGATAAGGAGTGATCCTATATGATTTATAAAATTGAGTTCGTAAGACCTCGACCGGGGCAGTAAGTATAGTGGAGGAAAGAGCTTTCCACTCTCGAACTTAAGTCAAATAAATCTAGACATATTACAGACGATGGGGTTTGACGAGTTATCCATAACCTCCATTTTGTAGGATCCACGATAGAAGGACTGTATCATACGATAACTGCACCTAGAAGTTCATCATTCCATTCTGCTGGGTTGCCACTACATGCTGCTAGGTGTCACTGGTGGATGGTGAGAGTCACAGGGACTATCTTGATGATCGATGATCCCTGGTAAGTTGAGTTGGAATTGTTCCAACCCATTGAAAAGAACTTTCAATGATATTGTGATAGAGATCGCAGTATATCTCACTACCAGATAGAATAGAATCTATGGGGTCACACATATTGGAGGTATTGACTGATCCGATAGTTGAAATGTGATTAGCAATCACAAATAATTTATAATTATCAATCTGATTGATAATGGGTCTAACCCACTAAGAGTTAGTGAGTTGAAGAAGGAATAATAAGATTTAGTTAATTGGACTTAAACACGAGTCCTACTTGGAGTAGGATTCCTAGAGTCCTAATTAGATTAGGACTTCGAATTCAAATTAGAGTCCTACTTGAAGTAGGATTTTTAGAGTCCTAATTAGATTAGGACTTCAACTTTTAATTAGAGTCTTACTTGGAGTAGGATTTCTAAAGTCCTAATTGGATTAGAACTAAAATTGAATAAGTCCTAATTGGATTAGGATTGAAGAGTTCAATGAGTCATAATTCAATTGGGTCCTAATTGGACTAGGACTTGCATGAAAAACCCAAATTGGTTCATATCTTGGTGGAAGACTAATTAGATTAGGACTCGATCATAAGGGGCTAACTAATCCTCCTTAGAGGAGGATTAGGTTAGCTAAGGAGGAAGGGCGTGCGCCCCTCCTCTCTTGGGTTTTTTGGTGCGGCATGCAAAGAGGGGCTGGCGCCCCTCTTGGAGATAACGATGGATCTCCTATTTTTTAGGAGCTCCACATGCCTTTAAAAGGAGATGAAGGGCGCGGCACCTAGGGCATATTGGCTCTCCTCTCTTCCAACCATGACCCCTCCTCTCCTCCTCTCTTGTTTCAGCTACAAGCAAGGAAAAAGAAAAAGAAGGTTTGGCGGCATCCTTCCTTCTCTCCTTTGGCTCCAACGCCAAGCAAAGGAAAAAGGCTGCAAGTGCTTGTGTTCTTCTTCCTAGATTCATCCTTCTTCTTCCTCCTTCCTAAGGTAATCAAGGGTTGATTCAAAGAAAGAATTTTAGCTATCAAAAGTTATCTCTGTAAGGGAGCTAACACCCCAGAAAGACAAGAGAGCTTTGATCGGTCCTCTGCTTCGTGTGGATACCCGTAGAGGCCAGTCACGTGTGCGGCTTCAAGCGAACCTTTATCAAATACCACGATCATCAGTTTGCGGTAATCATCTACCTGCATAAGGTGAAGATCTGATCTTCTTAAAGATGTAAAAAGTTTTAATCCTAATCTATCTACGAGCGATAGTTTTAAATATTGTTCATGCAATGAACGGCATCTCGCGCATGCCTTCCGCTGCGTTCAGAATTTTTCTGCGGCATGCGAGGGATCCCAATAGTGGTATCATATCCAAGGCTATGTAGATTAAGATTAGGATTAATTATTAAAGGCATATTAGATCTGAAATTTAAAATATTATGCATGCTGAAATTTTCTGCATGCAGAATTTCAGGTTGTTGATTTTTCTGCATGCTAATTTTTGTATGCTTGGATTAATGATTCTATTGCTTTGATAATATGATTACAAATATTTAGAATCATATTTTGCATGATCA
Source organism: Phoenix dactylifera (assembly GCF_009389715.1). Lineage (NCBI taxonomy): Eukaryota > Viridiplantae > Streptophyta > Magnoliopsida > Arecales > Arecaceae > Phoenix > Phoenix dactylifera. The sequence continues at coordinate 952,074 of NW_024067710.1, read as the reverse complement.
GCAACTCATGAGATGACATAATTAGATAAGTTTCAGATCTGTAAATTATATTTATGCATGAGATGCGTATGGTGATGATCATGGATGAACCCTTTTTGAATGTGCTAAAATGTTCTGTGACGTCTGTGATGTTATGAGATGGCATGTAATTCAGATTTTCAGATGCCTACGTGCATCTTAAATTTATGTATTAGAGACCTGCGTGTCTCATAAAAAAAGGGGTCGTAATTATTCTTTTATTTTTAAATTTTATCTGGGATGTAACTGTGATGTGTTTGCGCATCAATGGTTGATCGATGCATGCCTCTACAAGCACGAATTGCTCGGATCGAGATCAAGGGTTGATTGAAGAAGGATCAAGAAGTTGATCGCAATTGGACCTAAGGGATCAAGATCGAGTCAACAGTTGAAGACGATCTAACTAATTGACGTGCATGTGCTTGTACTATGACCCCATCCTGGATCCATGATCATCATCAGTTACATTTATTTTTGTGATTATGCCTGGATATTTATGTTTATGTTTATGCATAGTGGGTAGATATATATTTGCATGAGATGTGGATAGTCAATCGTTAGAAACCTAAATTAAAACCTCCTCAATCAGTCAAGAATGAACCAACAATGAGCTAATCATATTAGATTAATTAATCTAATTGGTGTCTAGGAAAGCATGAAAGGTAGTTACTTAATTAGGACCTTACTCTCCAAGTAAGGGGAGCCTCCCACCTGCTTACCTGGCCAATTGATCGATTACCTTCTATAAAGAGCTCAAGGTTGTAAACACTAAGACCTGATTACGCAATACTAAGTCCATAGGTCTTCCACCGTAGTAGAGCTGCTAAGGTCTTTTTGGTGTTGATTTATCTCGGCTGGACACAGTGGGCAAGTTGCATCGGGGGGTTGGACCTCTCTATAGACATGAGATGTTGTAGGGATAAAGATGGGATTGGGGGCCAATAACTATTAGGTGAGGACCCAATAACGACTTTATTTCTGCGGTTATACGGTGGGTTTGACTTAACTAAGGAATGGGGCCAATAACTGTTAGGTGAGGTCTTTATGACTTAGAGACTGAGTAGCACTGCAATTTGCTTGAGAAGTATTGTACAAGAGTTGTATACTCATCTATTTATATGTCACCAATAACTGTTAGATGAGGCGACGTAAAACGGTGGGACCGTAGTACCTACTAGAAATTCTAGTCGTGTAGAGTTTTCGTTTCTCCACCAGAAGAGTGTGAGGGATTCGACAAAATAGTGGAAGGTACATTTGTTTTAAAAGTCCATAAAATAAATAGAGTTCAAATACAAAATCTAACTAAAATCTTTACTCTCTACAGATCACAACGTCAGCTTCGAACCTCTTGATCTGTATTCTTGAGACCAACCGACTGACCGGAACCAATTACAAAGACTGGCTAAGAAACCTGAAAATTGTTCTGAGTTGCGAGAAAATAGGCTACGTACTCGATAATGATATCCCTAGGTTACCAGCACGTCCTACTGATGATCAGCATGAGACGTATCAAAAGTGGATGGATGATGACATTAGGGTCAAGTGCTACATCATGGTATCTATGACCAATGAACTCCAATGCCAGCATGAGAATATGAAGACTGTTAGGGAGATATTGGCACACCTGCAAAAGTTGTATGGTGAGCAGAGTCGCACAGCTCATTTTGAAGTGTCCAAGAGGCTTTTCAAGGCAAAAATGCACGAGGAACAATCTGTCCATGATCATGGTTTGATTATGATCAAGGACCTAGAGGAGCTTGAGAAGCTCGGTATGACCATGCATAAGAAATTGCAAGTCGATTTGATCCTGCAATCCCTTTCTGATTCATTTGGGTAGTTTATAGTAAACTACCACATGAATAAGATTGAATGCACTAAGACTGAACTATTGAATATGTTGGTAACTACTGAGGAGGCCTTGAAAGGTTCAAAATGCACTATCTTTACTGCTGAATTGACTTCTGGTTCCAAGAGAAAGTCTATTTGAAAGGAAAAAAAGCCTGCGAAGAAGCAAAAGAAAAACAAGAAGCCAAAGAAGGAAGCTCAAAAGAAAAAGGCTAATGACAAAGGAAAATGTTTCCACCGCAATGTCGATGGCCACTGAAAGAGAAATTGTCCTTCATATCTCGAGAGCCTGAAAAATAAAAGGACAGACACACCTTCAGAAGGTATGTTAGACTTGCTCGTAATTGAAACTAATCTTATGGTTTCTTCTACTTCCAGTTGGGTTATAGATTTTGGTTCTAGTGCTTACTTGTACTCTACTATGCAGGGTCTAAAGGAAAATAGAAGGCTAGCGAAAGATGCAGTAACCCTTCGGGTTGGCAACGGGGCAAGAGTTGCTGTTGTGGCTGTGGGCACCTATCCTCTACGACTGCCATCTTATTTTAGTTTATTGCTTCGAGACTGTTATTATATACCTGCTACTAGCAGAAATTTGATTTTCTTTTAGTGTTTAGCACAGGAATTATCCTGTTATGTTTTTACATTTGATAAAGACTGTTGTCCTATTTATTTTAGAAATAAATTAGTTGCACATGGTTTTATGATTGACAGTCTCTATTACTTACATGTCGATGTATATGTGAATGTGTTTGAGCAAGTAGTGAGTGTCATAGGATCCAAAAGATCCAGAGATGAGATAAACCAGAAGTATTTGTGGCAGCTCAGACTTGGCCATATTGGAGAGGACAGGATAAACAAACTGGAGAAAGATAGGCTTCTAGGCTTATTGACTTCCGAGTCATATTCAGTTTGTAAATCCTGTCTTCAAGAAAAAATGGCTAGATTACCCTTTGTTGGACATGGGGAAAGGACCATTGAAATACTTACCCTGGTACACACTGATATGTGTGGCCCATTCGATGTGCTAGCCAGGGGTCGTTATTCGTACTTCATTACCTTTATCGATGATTATTCACGATATGGGTATGTGTATCTTATGAGACACAAATTTGAGTCTTTTAAAAAGTTCAAAGAGTTCAGAAATAAAGTAGAAAAACAAACTGGAAAGCCCCTCAAGACTCTTCAATCAGATCGAGGAAGAGAATACCTTAGTGGCAAATTCTAGGACTATCTCAAGGAGAATGGCATAGCCTCACAATGGATGCCTCCGGGAACACCTCAACTCAATGAGGTGTCAGAGAGGAGAAGTCGGCCTCTATTGGATATGGTCCGATCCATGATGAGCTTCACTGATTTACCTATGTTTTTTTGGGGAGATGCCTTACTTTCTGCGATTTACTTATTAAATAGAGTTCCTTCTAAATCCATTCTTACCACACTGTATGAGATATGACATGGTAAGACGTTGATTCTTGGTCATCTCAAGATTTGAGGATGTTCGGCCCACATCAAACGACTACAAGCGCACAAGTTAGAGGCTAGGACCATATGATATCCTAAGAGTCGTTTTATAGGATATCCTAAAGAGTCGTTAGGATACAATTTTTACATCTCAGAGGATCACAATATTTTTGTCAGCAGACATGCTATCTTCTTGAAAGAATAATTTATCCTTGATAGAGGCAGTGGAAGAAAAATTGAGCTTGAAGAGAGAGTCCCTGAAAAGCAACGAGTCATAAATTCTATAGAACCTATTCATACAGAGCCAGTACACATAGTACCTCCTCCACCTTGTAGAACTAGTTGGGTCTCCCATCCTCCGGATAGATACTTAGGCATGCTAATAAAGGACACCGAGAAAATGTTCCTCATGGGAGATAGGAAACAAGTACAAAATCCTAATACTAACAACGAGGCGATGTTAGACATCGATTCCGAGAAATGGCTGGAAGCTATGAAGTCAGAGATAGACTCCATGCATTCCAACCAAGTCTGGACCTTAGTAGATCCACCAGAAGATATTGTACCTATTGGATGTAAATGGATCTACAAAAGAAAGATAGGTTTGGATGGAAAGGTAGAGACCTATAAGGCAAGGCTAGTGGGAAAAGGGTATAGTCAGCGCGAAGGCACTGACTATCAGGAGACCTTTTCACCTGTAGCCATGCTGAAATTTATTCGAATATTGCTTGCCATTGCAGCATTTCATGATTATGAAATATGGTAGATGGATGTGAAAACTGCTTTCGTAAATGGATATCTTGATGAAGATATCTATATGGAGCAGCCTTTGGGTTTCACTTCCAATGATGGAGATCACAAGGTCTGCAAGCTGCAAAGGTCTATTTATGGACTAAAGCAAGCATCTCGGAGTTGGAATACTCATTTCAATGATGCGATCAAATTGTTTGATTTCATCAAGAATGAAGAGAAACTATGTGTTTACAAGAAGGTTAGTGGGAGTGCTGTCGTGTTTCTCGTATTGTACGTGGACGACATCCTCTTAATTGGGAATGATATTTCCATGCTAACCTCGGTCAAGGTCTGGTTGTCAAAAGAGTTCTCCATGAAAGACCTTGGGGAAGCATCTTATATTTTGGAGATTAAGGTCTATAGAGATAGATCTAAAATGATACTTGGCCTATCACAGAAGATGTACATAGAGAAGGTGCTGAAAAGGTTCAGCATTGAAAACTCAAAAAGGGATCTTTTATCCCTTAGGCATGGGATTCATCTCTCCAAGAAGATGTGCCCCAACATATCTGAAGAGATTCGACGCATAAGCAAGATCCCTTATGCTTCGGCAATAGGAAGCCTCTTGTATGCCATGCTATGTACACGACCTGATATAGCCCTTGCTGTGAGTGTCACTAGCAGATATCAGTCAAATCCAGGCTTAGAGCAATGGACAGCTGTGAAGAACATTCTTAAGTACTTGAGAAGAACTAAAGATTTGTTCTTGGTCTTTGGAGGAGCATCAGAGTTAAAGGTAGAAGGATACACAGATTCAGACTTCATGACCGATATTGATAATAGAAAGTCTACATCTGGATATGTGTTCTTGTGCAATGGTGGTACGGTAAATTAGAAGAGTTCCAAACAATCGATCATTGCTGATTCTACTATGAAAGCTGAATATATCGCCGCCTCTGAAGCAGCAACGAAAGTCTTCTGCTTCAAAAAATTTATTGCAGAGTTGGATGTAATGTCATCAGATGCCATAACACTCTACTGCGATAATAATGGCGCTATAGCTCTCGCTAAAGAGCCGAGGTTCCATTAGAAGTCCAAGCACATAGAGCGCCGTTTTTACCTCATACGCGACTACCTCGAGAAGAAATATGTTGAGGTGCAGAGAGTAGACTCCGCGGACAATGTGGTGGACCCGTTCACTAAGCAACTAAGTCAGCAGAAGACGGAAGCCCACCTTGAGAAGATGGGACTTAGATATATGACTGATTGGCTTTAGTGTAAGTGGGAGATTGTTAGATTTATGCCCTAGAAACCAATCTGGCTGACACATTATTAATTCTGAGACATAGTTTTGTACTTGACTTTATTATTATTGAATAATAAATGGGCATCTTTTTCATTCATATTGTATATGTGTCTATGAATCGTCCAAGAAATTAATAAGATGATGATGCATATTCTCAAGAGTTGAGAATTTGAGCCATGTATTATTGGTGATTAATTTCTAAATGCTTCTGATCAATGGATCATCACGAGGATGATGATCAATTCAATGAGATCAGTGCACAGATCGCTTTCCTTATGGATGGACGAGTCTCGAGTTCACAGTGTAGGGAAACTGAAGTGATAGTGCAGGTGCTTATTAGAGAACGAGGGTACTGAGCGTGACCAAGACAAGAGGTCACTTGGATGTCCCACCTTGGAAGAGGATTAGACCCACCTTGTAATTGACCCCACCCCACATAATTTGATTAAGTGGGGCATGAGATTATCGGGGATAAGAGGGAGGGGCGTACGCCCCTTCCTAGGCTTTATGTGAGCAAAGAAAGGAGGGGCTACGCCCCTCCTCTCTTAGAGATAAACTTGAGCTCCTAAATTTTAGGAGCTCAAGTCTAGGGATTAATTTAAAGTGCTGAGAATTGTGGCCCAAAGCCAATTTTTTAATTGTAAGAAATTGGTGTATGTATATGTTTTATTAAAATGAATAAAAATTTATTCTGGCATTTTTCTATTCATCACAAGTGTTACATCTTCAAATTGAACTCCTGTGTATTGTGATAAAGTCCTTAGGACTAATTTAGTGGATAAATGAGGTTTTATCATTTAGTCCTTAAATCAGTTCGCAACTAAATGATGAGCTGTCAATTGGACAATAGCTACGTCAAATATAGGTCGTTGTATGCCATTTAGTTGGTTGTCCTCTTAAACAAAGGAGTGTGGAGACACTGTATGGCATACAGGTGAGATGTAGGAATACATCGTCACTGAACAGTGACTCACCTGCGTAGCACTCCACTGTCGGAAGTTAGCTAGCAAAGCGTATGGGCATAAGTACCTCTTAGACCTGAGACTGTCACGGTGACTTGCAAGCTATTGGAAATTGTATCCTAAATGTCAATCATCAGCATGTTGATGATTGAATTTTGTAAATGAATTGACAAATCAATAAAGTATTTTTTGGCATTATTCATTATTTTACATCTTCAAATGAACTCTTATATAATGAAGTCTTTAGGATATATTAATGATAAAGGAGGATTTATCTTCGAGTCCTTAAACTAGTTCGCGACCAAATGATATGTTGTTACAAGGACAACAGCATTATCGAGATTAGGTCATTGTGTGATATATACGTTGGTTGTCCTCTTAACCAAGGAGTATGGAGACACTGGTATGCCATACAGGTGAAGTGTAAGAGTACGTTTCACTGAACGTGATCAATTCCGGAACGCTCTACTGTCAAGAGATATTTCGAGTGGATATGGGTATAAGTTTGGCTCTCTGACCTGAGACCGCAACCTGTGACTAGCAAGCAACTCATTATACTTTGGTACCGGACTACCTGAATTTCTAATTCAGTGACGGAAGGTCACTGGGTGCAGTCAAGTACTTGCGTATTCAGTTGTGAGTCGAGATGGAATTGACCCCTCCTGGAAATAGGAGATAATGTCTTGTGATTAATTTAGCAAAACCTTGATCAGGATAATCCTAGTGAGGAGTCACGGAATATCTAAAGTTAATCACATAATGGATGTACTAATTATAGGGTTGACAGTGAACTCTAAGTCATCCTGGCATTAGGAGTCAAAGGGATTGAATTATACAGTAACCATAGTTTAGGGTTTTAGAATATTTGCTTCGCATATATTCAGCCTATCTGAACGTTGGGTACCATTGCTAGATGGTCACATCGATTAGTGTAGAAAGTCGTTCCTATACTACCAGCTTAGGTTTGAATCTATGAGATCACACGCATAGAAGTTTCCTAATTGATCAAGAAGGCTGATGAATGATTAAGAATCATTCAGAGGTAATTTGGTCAATTCGATTGACAAATTATCTTATAAAATAATTAAAGTAATTATCGAAGGTTTAATTAGTAATTCAATTGCTAATGAACTCAATTGGATTGAGTAATTGGACTAAGGATGAGCCAAATTGAATTAGATTCAATTATGGGCTCAATCAGGATTTTTGACCTAATTGGATTAGGTCTGAAAAAAGAGGGCTTAGGTTGACCAAATTAAATTAGATTAAATTTGTGCTTAATTAGGGATTGACCTAATTGGATTAGGTTCAACCCAAGGTAATTGGACCATTCTAATTGTTAGGATTTAATTAAACTAAATGGGTTTGATCTGAAACCGTTCGGATCTCGAAGTTCACATGTCACATATCCATGCATGGTGCCATAAATTAATTTTTAATGTGATTAAAAATTAATTTAATTTATTTAATGGTGCCATGGGACACTTGGCAACATAAGGGGTCTCTTTTATCATCAGATGGGGTGACATGGAGAGATAAATTTATGAAAAGAATTGGATAAGATTAAATTCTCTCTCTTCATGGCATATGTCATCCTTATCTTTATCTCACTTCTAATTAAGCTTGAATTTCAAATTTAATCACCATAAAATCACCACGTGACCCTCTAATCTGATTTGGGGCATAGGAATTTCGAAATTGAAAGAGGGAAGTGATGAATGGTTTAGAGTAACTTAACTCCCCAAAATCCTGGTGGTTGGCGTGTGAAGAGGAGTGGAGTTAGAGTATAAGAGGGGGTTATCAGATGGTGGTCGAATTCAAGGAAAAAAAACAGAAAAAAAAAAGAAAGGAAGAAGAAACTAGTTCATCTTCCAACTCGCCATTTGATCTTCCACTAAGTCCTTCACTCCATTAGTGTTAGGGGTCCCTGATAAGAGCTTTTAGATCAGATCTAAGTCCTTTTCAATCCCTCTAAACCTTTCCTCCATGTTCTTCCAAGAAGGTGGATCAAAAGTTGATAGCGTTGGGAAGATCAAATTTCAGCCTTAAGAAATTTTGCGCAAGCTAGCACTTCCGCAGGATTAGATCTCTCCAAGAACTTTGCGTGTACTTCTCGTAGAGGCCATTCGTGTGCGTGGCTGCGAAGTCAAGGATCAGATCCATAAGTTTCTTCCATCATAAAAGGTATTAATTCTATATTAATCTTTTATTTTGGAGTCAGGGTCTAGGTCCGATTCTCCGAGGTTTTACCCTCCTTTGGGGCTCTTCACGGAGTTATCTCCAGAATCCATTCGATGGATATACGGAGATTAATCAGAATAGAGTGTTTACCTTTCAGATCTGATAGTTAATCGTGCATAAAGTTTTAGCATAATTGTTTAAACGATTTCGGTATAATCTGATGCAAAAATAAAATTGTTCTCCCAAGTGCAGGAGAATCGTACAAGTAGTAAAATCTCGGGAGTCCGAGGTCGAATCCTCAGGGAACGATCTATAGATTATTAGCGTAATTTTTTTAGATGTAATTTTCAGTTGAATAAATATGTGGATTAAGATGATATTTTGAAGTTTAGAGAAACTAATTAATAGATTAAGTTCGATAATAAAGAGATGGTTAGGGATCCGGAATCCCCCTTGACAATAATACATTCAAGATATAAACTCTACGGTTTCTGATTTAAAAGTTCAAATGTAGGATAGATCTAATCATGGAATATATTGTTTGAACACACGAACTCAATTTCTAAGCATTCGTCGTGCCGGTTATGTCTACGACAAATCAAATAATAAAGTAATCCATGCATCAATAGATATAAACCATTAAAGAACTATCTACAACATAGGCAAGCAAGAAACCAAAACATATCAAAAGATCTGAATTGAATAGAACAATAGTTTAGAGTTTACTCCAAGAAAGTAACAAGTCAAGGGTTCTCCCATCACCCTAGACCAAAGGGATTAGCCGGCCATCACATAAAAGAAATCTCCCCTCTTCATCTTTCTTCTTTTTTTTTTTTCTTTTTATTCTCGGAAACAGGGCATCCCCTGTTTCCCTTCTCTCTGTTTTTTTTTCGTTCAATGGGAAGAATGAGCCCCCTCCCCCACCGAGAGAGACCTTATATATCCCCCTTGATGGATCTCTCATGCCAGCTGCAGGATACCTGGATGCGGAAGAGGAAGCTCGGACGTGGACGGCTGGATGAGGGGTCGACGCTCGGATGAGAGCTGATCGCGGAAATCCCGGGATGCTGATCATCTTCGGACGCGGAGGGACGGCTGGAATGCGGAGATGCTCGCGCGGAAGCTTGGTCGCCGATGCTGAAATCACGGGATGCCGACCTACACGCGGACGGATGAGGGAGCTGGGATCACGAACGCCTGCGGGATCTGGGAAGGGCTGAAGCGTGGAGATGCTGGCGAACGGAAGAGCTGGGGGCTGAACGCGGGAGATTCGCAAACGGACGCGATGGAGAGATTCGCGGATGACTGCTGAATCATATGCAGAGAAGATTGCACGCGGGAGAAGCGGAAGGAAGCTGAGATCTTTGCTGGAATCTTGGATGCGGACGGCTGGTCGCAGGAGGATCGGACTGCTGGCGCTTGGATGGACGGGATGTGGACGTGGAAGCTTCACGGGTGGATCACGATCACGGAGCTGGGAGGCAGACGTGTGGACGGGAGGTTGCTTGGGAGATATGATCGCACGAACACGGGATGGGAGCTGGAGCTCGGGAGAAACTGGAGGAAGCTTGGACTGATCTCGGATGCTGGATGGGGGATTCGCGGATGAGGCAAACTGGGATGAAGTCGGGACTTGGATGGTGTGCTGGAGCTTGAAGCTTGGATGTGGCTGCACCTAGTCGGCTAATGCTCCTTCTAGTGTGCAACTGGGACCGACCCCATGTGGTTGACTAATCACCTACTATAATGCATCTTTTTGAACCCAATGTGCATTTTAACTTTGATTTCCGATCACCTGCACCCAACAAAAATAAAATATTAATGCAACACTGTTATCATTATTTGTTAGCAATAATGCTAATTTAAGTAATGTGTAGATCGCACTTTTGTGCTCTCATCACACCCCCCAACTAGCTTATTGCTAGTCTCTAGCAATTAACAAGCAACTGATAAAATGAGAGTACAAAAAGTGTTGGTTGGTCCTTTGATGTTTTATTAGAACTAATTGCATAAAATTAAGATAAGTACTCACTTTCGTAGGAATCACGATTGCACTTAGCACGTGCAACAAGCCGTTAAACCCCTAGGTTACCCTAGTGGACGAGTGTTGTCTCGTGAGGGTTTTCAGGGATGCTACCCACAAACATCATGAATGATATGACATGAGATTCTAATAAAAATAAACCCTAAGCTAATACACATGTAATTAATTGACAAATATTTTCAAGTATGGCAACCGTCAAAGCAAGGAATATAAAAGTGTAGTGTGCATCAAATCATATGACTTTCTCAGAGTACTAATACCTCCACCACAACAGAGCACCGCCTGAGTTTTAGGTGCACTACTCAAGTCCACAAATATTTTCTACATTTTATTAGAACCTGATCCATCAAATTTTCAGAATATCACATGTTGTCTAAATTTGTCAAGAATGGTTCGCATATAAAGAAAGAGCTATCAATCCCAACTAAATAACCCGGGTACATAGAGGTCCAAAACAATGGAGTCAAACCAGTCATTACCACCTGTCACTAGGTTCAGCCTAACCAACTCATTCATGCTTATTTTTATTTCATTTTTTTTTTCAATACACATGACAACTATAGCTATCCAACCCCATTAGGCTCTAGTAAGGTCCATGTAGCGAGCTTTCAGTCAATGACCCCCGATCCAGTTGGCTCAAGACATTAGGTGAAACACCCCTCGGACTTAATTACTCGAACCAGACTACGCCACGAGGCCAGACTTGTCATCATAAGTTTTTTTTTTTTTTAAATATTAATTTTTTATTGTGCAAGAAAAGAGATGGTAGACTGAACCATATAGATATTTTTATTATATATGTGACTGCATTGTGACTATAGGTCAACCAAGGTCGGATCATAAGGCACCTAAGTAATCTAGTCGGGATATTCAACCTCTATTTTTATATGAAAACCAAATCATGAACCTTATGGTACGAACAAGGACACTCATACTTCTTTTATGGATAAGGCTAACAAAAATGCAGTTAACAAATATGAACTCCTGAGGCCTTCCTATTATCATTAAGTGCACGTGTGGGGATCTAATAATAGGTCTCTGATCAATCATAGTATGCATGTGTTCCTTGCCTTAATAGTTGCACAAACTCAATATGAAAATACATGTGCATTTGCTCAGAAAAGAAAGTAATAAATCAAATGCAAAAACAAGTTTTTTTTTTTTTTTTGATCAAAATATTTTCCTCCCCCCAACTTAAACATTGCATTGTCCTCAATGTAAAAAAATGCAAGAAAACTATATATGAGAGACAATAGAGAAAATAATAGAGAGAAGAAGAATACCTTGAGCTGTTGATTTTCAGAAAAGAAGACCTACAAAATAAGAAAAAAAAAATAAAAGAAAAAAAAATAATTCCAACTAATATACACATACCTTGGCCATCATGCTCAGTCATAAGAAGGCTCCTCCAAGGGAAAGGAGTCCTCTTTATCTGCAAAATTCTCAAGAAAAGATTTTAATCTATGTCCAATGTTAGTAGGCTTAGGCAAAGGTTTATTCACTCTATCCCCTGTATCCCATAATTGTGCAGTCTCTGCGAGAGAGTCTAAATAGTCCCATGCCTCATCGGGTTGCTTTTCCAAAAATAGGCCATTGCACATAGTCTCTATAAATTGTTTCAACTGTGGAGACAACCCTTCGTAAAAGAAACTAATGGTTCTCCATGTTTCAAACCCATGATGAGGACAAGAGAGAAGCAAATCTTTAAATCTCTCCCAGCATTCATAAAATGTTTCATGGTCTTTTTGTTGGAAATTACTAATGTGCCTTTTCAAAAAGTTAGTCCTTTGTGCGGGAAAGAATTTTTTCAAGAATTCTCTTTGCATATCCTGCCATGTTCCTAACGATCTAGGTCTCAAGGAGTTAAGCCATGTTTTGGCTTTATCCTTTAAGGAAAAAGGAAACAAGGTCAATTTAAGGACATCTTCCGATACATTTGGCACTCTAAATGTGATGCTAATTTCCTCAAAATCCTTAAGGTGAAGATAAGGGTTCTCAGATTCTATTCCATGATACTTGGGCAGCAATTGAATTACTCCTGGTTTGATTTCAAAGTGTCCTACATTTTCAGGAATAATCATGCATGAAGGTTGACTAGTCCTAGTGGGATGTAAGTATTGTCGAAGTGTCATAACTGGGGGTCTACCTTCATCACCATGGTGACTTCCTACATCATCAGGAAAATTTGCCATCTCACAAGGTGTGAGATACTGCGAAGGAATTTCAAGGATGTGTCCTAAGGAATTGTCAAAAGGTTGTCGACTCAGACGTCCAGTGTTGTCCCTATTCCAACCTAGCATACAAAATTTCAAAGTTTATTTATTTGTTTGTTTTTTTTGTTTTTTTATTTATTTTTATTTTTTTTTTAATGATTACCCTTGATCTTTTCTTAAAGTTCTTATCAATTTTCAAGTAGCAACAAGGGTTAATGAGATATGATGATAATAAAATTCTGATTCTAAACAAAAAAATTAAACACAGAAAATTCAAAGCAGACAGCAGCAAAGTTTATATTAATTTAATGGTCATAAAAGTATCAGAATATCAATCAGACCGTTCAGATGAAAGGAACATGTGTCATACAGCAGCCGACGAAATTTGAGTGCAATCAGACGGTGGATTACTCAGATATCAGAGTTTGATGCAGACTGTGCAGGAAATAAAAACAGCAGAATTTTTTTTTTTTTTTTTGAAAGAAAAAGACTAAATAATAAGATACTGATTAAATCTAAAATTATACTAATAAATCAGCCGTTCCCCGGCAACGGCGCCAAAAACTTGATGCAAAAATAAAATTGTTCTCCCAAGTGCAGGAGAATCGTACAAGTAGTAAAATCTCGGGAGTCCGAGGTCGAATCCTCAGGGAACGATCTATAGATTATTAGCGTAATTTTTTTAGATGTAATTTTCAGTTGAATAAATATGTGGATTAAGATGATATTTTGAAGTTTAGAGAAACTAATTAATAGATTAAGTTCGATAATAAAGAGATGGTTAGGGATCCGGAATCCCCCTTGACAATAATACATTCAAGATATAAACTCTACGGTTTCTGATTTAAAAGTTCAAATGTAGGATAGATCTAATCATGGAATATATTGTTTGAACACACGAACTCAATTTCTAAGCATTCGTCGTGCCGGTTATGTCTACGACAAATCAAATAATAAAGTAATCCATGCATCAATAGATATAAACCATTAAAGAACTATCTACAACATAGGCAAGCAAGAAACCAAAACATATCAAAAGATCTGAATTGAATAGAACAATAGTTTAGAGTTTACTCCAAGAAAGTAACAAGTCAAGGGTTCTCCCATCACCCTAGACCAAAGGGATTAGCCGGCCATCACATAAAAGAAATCTCCCCTCTTCATCTTTCTTCTTTTTTTTTTTCTTTTTATTCTCGGAAACAGGGCATCCCCTGTTTCCCTTCTCTCTGTTTTTTTTTCGTTCAATGGGAAGAATGAGCCCCCTCCCCCACCGAGAGAGACCTTATATATCCCCCTTGATGGATCTCTCATGCCAGCTGCAGGATACCTGGATGCGGAAGAGGAAGCTCGGACGTGGACGGCTGGATGAGGGGTCGACGCTCGGATGAGAGCTGATCGCGGAAATCCCGGGATGCTGATCATCTTCGGACGCGGAGGGACGGCTGGAATGCGGAGATGCTCGCGCGGAAGCTTGGTCGCCGATGCTGAAATCACGGGATGCCGACCTACACGCGGACGGATGAGGGAGCTGGGATCACGAACGCCTGCGGGATCTGGGAAGGGCTGAAGCGTGGAGATGCTGGCGAATGGAAGAGCTGGGGGCTGAACGCGGGAGATTCGCAAACGGACGCGATGGAGAGATTCGCGGATGACTGCTGAATCATATGCAGAGAAGATTGCACGCGGGAGAAGCGGAAGGAAGCTGAGATCTTTGCTGGAATCTTGGATGCGGACGGCTGGTCGCAGGAGGATCGGACTGCTGGCGCTTGGATGGACGGGATGTGGACGTGGAAGCTTCACGGGTGGATCACGATCACGGAGCTGGGAGGCAGACGTGTGGACGGGAGGTTGCTTGGGAGATATGATCGCACGAACACGGGATGGGAGCTGGAGCTTGGGAGAAACTGGAGGAAGCTTGGACTGATCTCGGATGCTGGATGGGGGATTCGCGGATGAGGCAAACTGGGATGAAGTCGGGACTTGGATGGTGTGCTGGAGCTTGAAGCTTGGATGTGGCTGCACCTAGTCGGCTAATGCTCCTTCTAGTGTGCAACTGGGACCGACCCCATGTGGTTGACTAATCACCTACTATAATGCATCTTTTTGAACCCAATGTGCATTTTAACTTTGATTTCCGATCACCTGCACCCAACAAAAATAAAATATTAATGCAACACTGTTATCATTATTTGTTAGCAATAATGCTAATTTAAGTAATGTGTAGATCGCACTTTTGTGCTCTCATCATAATCCTATGTATTCTTACAATGCTAATTTCTAGATTTGATCTTATAAACATGCACGAATTAAATTATTTCATTCGATTTTTCCGCTGTATTTTTGAAACTTAAAAAGAACTACGTATAGCTTGATCCACCTTATGAAGGGGTACGTAGGCAATCCGATCAGGTTCAGCCATGATTTTTAAAATAAAATTAAAAAAAAAATTCAGCATGCTTAACATCGAAGAACCTAGGACAACTCCTATCGCATAGTCGCTAGCGTCGCACATGATCTCAAAAGGTAATGACCAATCGGGTGGTTGCACGATGGGTGCAGTGCTAAGCATAGACTTCAACTTTTCGAATGCCTCTTGACAGGTTTCAGTGCAATTGAACCGTGTATCAAGGGATAGGAGGTTACATAATGGTCGAGCTATGACACTAAAGTCCTTGATGAACCTCCTATAAAATCCGGCATGACCCGAAAATGATCTAACATCTCTAACCATCTTGGGTGTAGGTAGCTTGGCGATTAGGTCAATCTTAGCTCTATCAACTTCCATGCCCTTCGATGAAACATTATGTCCTAGGATAATTCCCTTTGGCACCATGAAGTGGCATTTCTCCCAATTCAGTATCAAATTCCTTTCCATACATCGAGCTAAGACTGCTTGTAAATGTGACAGGCAATCATCAAATGAGTTGCCAAAAACAGAGAAATCATCCATAAACACTTCTAAAAATTTCTCGTTCATATCTTCAAAAATGCTGAGCATGCATCTTTGGAATGTCGCAGGTGCATTACACAACCCGAATGACATCCGACGGAAAGCGAATGTGCCAAAAGGACAAGTGAAGGTAGTCTTCTCTTGAACTTCTAGTGAAATCTCGTTTTGGTAGTATCCAGAATAGCCATCGAGAAAACAATAAAAATCGTGTCCTGCAACTCTTTCCAAAACTTGGTCTAGGAAGGGTAGAAAAAAGTGATCCTTCCTTGTAACCAAATTCAGCTTTCGGTAGTCGACACACATGCGCCAACTCGTCGGGACACGAGTTGGAACTAGTTCACCTTGTTCATTTTCTACTACCGTCAAATCCGACTTCTTAGGAACGATTTGAGTAGAACTTACCCACTTGCTGTTGGAAATTGGATAAATAATACCCATGTCAAGCAACTTGAGGACTTCTGCTTTAACCACATCTCTCATCGTACGATTCAACCTGCGTTGTATTTGCCTTGTGGTTTTGGCATTGTCCTTCAAATATATCCGGTGCGTGCAAATTGAAGGGCTAATCCCCTTTAAGTCGGCAATAGACTACCCTAAAGCTCCTTTATGATTCTTTAGAACACCAAGTAATTTTCTTTCTTGGTCATGATTAAAATCAGACGGGATGATTTAGGGTAAGTGTACTCGGGTCCAAGAAAGGCATACTTGAGTTCCTTCGGTAAAGGTTTTAACTCGAACTTAGGTATTTGCTCATGGGATGGTACTATCTTTGCTTCTCGAGATGGCAACTGTTCAAATTCTTCTACTTTTGGTCTCCACCCATTGATCATCATGGCATTCGAAAAATCCACACTAGGTTTGACCAATAAATCATCTTCATCGGTGCCATTAGAACACCAATCAATTAAGCCATCGCCGGATGGATCGTTAAATGTTTCTTTTAACAGATATTCTTCCACAATGGTTTCAATCCATTCAACCTCTTTACTTTCTTTATGATCACTGGGTTGTTTGCCTATACTAAAGATGTTCAGTTCCAAGGTCATATTGCCAAAAGAAAGCTTCATGACACCATTCCAACAATTGATCAATGCATTAGAAGTTGCAAGAAATGGACGTCCTAAGATGACCGGAATCTGAGATGGTGAATTGGAAGCCGGATGTGTGTCCAGTACGATAAAGTCGACAGGAAAATAGAACTTGTCTACTTGGACCAACACATCTTCGATAATCCCTCTAGGGACCTTCACTGACCTGTCAGCTAATTGTAAGGTGATAGTTGTTGGTTTCAACTCACCCAAACCGAGTTGCTCATATACCGTATAGGGCAACAAGTTCACACTCGCTTCTAAATCTAGCAATGCTCATTCAATCCTAAAATTGCCAATGATGCACGAGATAGTTGGGCAACCTGGATCCTTATATTTAAGGAGAATGTTATGCAGTAAAATCACACTCACATTTTCAGCCAGAAATGCCTTCTTCTTGATATTTAACCGATGCTTGATAGTGCACAAATCCTTAAAAAATTTTGCATATGAAGGTACTTGTTTGATTGCATCAAGAAGAGGTACATTGATTTTTACTTGCTTAAAAAGCTCAAGAATTTCAGAGTTTGGTTCAAGCTTTTGCAAGGGCTTTAATCTTTGTGGAAATGTGTTAGATGTATGCCCTAGAAGCCAATCTTGCTGACACATTATTAATTCTGGAACATAATTTTGTACTTGACTTTGCTATTATTGAATAAATAAAAGGCATCTTTTTCATTCATACTGTTTATGTGTCTGTGAATCGTCCAAGGAATTAATAAGATGATGATGCATATTCTCAAGAGTTGAAAATTTGAGCCATGTATCATTGGTGATTAATTTCTAAATGCTCCTGATCGATGGATCATCACGAGGACGGTGATCGATCCGATGAGACCAGTGCACATATTACTTTCCTTATGGATGGACGAGACTCGAGTCCACGGGGTGGGTATACTGAAGTAATAGTGCAGGTGCTTGTTAGAGAACAAGAGTATTGAGCGTGACCAATACAAGAAGTCACTTGGATGTCTATCCACTCGTCAGTGATTTGCTTGATGTGCAGTAGTGTGACTGGTCCTTTGACCTGCGGTGTTTCGACTACTCACAGTAAGTTTATTGTAGTTTGACTGCACGTATACATGGTCTCTAGAAATATGGGTCCATGCAGTGTAGATTGGCTGCACTAGGTTCACTATAGGAGTAGGGTATGCACCTTTATGAAATCTATCGACCTTGATAGATAAGGAGAGATCCTATGTGATTTGTAAGACTGAGTTCGTAAGACCTCGGCCGGGGCAGTAAAAATAGTGGAGAAAGAGTTTTCCACTCTCGAACTTAAGTCGAATAAATCTAGACATATGACAGGCGATGAGGTTTGACGAGTTGTTCATGACCTCCGCCCTATAGAGATCCACGATAGAAAGACTGTATCATACGATAACTGCACCAAGAGGTTCATTATTCCATTCTGCTGGGTAGCCACTATATGCTGCTAGGTGTCACTGGTGGATGGTGGGACACACAGGAAATATCTTGATGATCGATAAATCCTGATAAGTTGAGTTGGAACTGTTCCAAACTATTGAAAGGAGTTTTCAATGATATTGTGATAGAGATTGCAATATATCTCACTACCAGTCAGAATAAAACCTATGGGATCACACACACTAGAGGTATTGACCGATCCGATGGTTGAATTGTAATTAAGAATCACGAGTAATCAATTCGATTGATAATCAGTTGAAGAAGGAACAATGAAAATTAATTAATTGGACTTAAACACGAATCTTACTTGGAGTAGGATTCCTAGAGTCCTAATTGGATTAGGACTGAGAGTCCTACTTAGAGTAGGATTCCTACAATCCTAATTAAATTAGGATTTTGAATTCAATTTGGATTCCTACTTAGAATAGAATTCCTAGAAGTCCTAATTAGATTAGGGCTTCAGATTCAAATAAGAGTCCTAATTAGATTAGGACTAAAATAGAATAAGTCCTAATTGGATTAGAATTTCTTAAGTCCTAATTAATTGTTAATCTAATGAGTTAACATAACTCCTAATTGGATTAGGATTGAAGAGTTCAATTGAGTCATGGTTCATTTGAGTTCTAATTGGATTAGGACTAGCATGGATTAAATCCAAAATTGGTTCACCCTTGGACTAAGCCTAATTAGATTAGGACTTAGCCACATTAGGGCCTCCTAATCCTCCTTAGAGGAGGACCAGGAGCTCCTACAAAGTAGGAGCTCCTTGATGAATTTCCAAGAGGGGCGCCGACCCCTCTTGTTTGCCGCACCAAGGAAGAATGAGGAGGTGTGGGCGGCATCTAGGGCATTCAATCCCTCTCCCTTTCGAAGCCGTGGCCCCCTTCCTCCTCTTGGTTTCAGCCGCAAGCAAGGGAAGAAAGAAAGAAGTGTTGGCGGCCTCCTCCTCCTCCCTTCCTTCTTCCAACGCAAGGGAAAGAAAAGGCTGCATCTAGCCTTTGGATCTTCTCCCTTGATCCCTTCTTCCTCTTCCTCCTCCCTCTAGCATTCAAGAGTTGATTGAAAGGGAGGTGATCAGCCATCAAAACAAATCTCTGCAAGGGAGCTAGCACCCCGGAGAGATTGGAGCTTTTGGATTGGTCCTCTGCTTCGTGTCGATACCCGTAGAGGCCGGACACATGTGCGGCTTCAAGCGAACCTTCATGCTAAATCACGAACTTCAGTTTGCGGTGATCATCTACCCGCACAAGGTGAAGATCTGATCTTCCTAATGTTTTAAAAGGTTTTTAATCCTAATCTATCTACGAATGATTTTTGAATAACGTTCATGGGATGAACGTCGATCCCGCGCATGCCACTTCTGCTGCATCTAAAATTTTTTTAATTTTCTGCAGCATGGGCGGGTTTCCAATAGTGGTATTAGAGCCTGGGCTTCGTAGATTAAGGTTAGGATTAATTATTAAAGGGCATATTAGATCTAAAATTTAAAGAATTATGCTTGCTGATTTTTATGCATGCAGAATTTCAGATTGCAGATTTTTCTGCATGCTGAAATTTTTGAATGTTTGGTTAATGATTCTATTGCATTGATAATGTGATTACAAATATTTAGAATCATGTCTTGCATGATCAGCAACTCATATGATGATGTAATCAATTAGATTTCAGATCTGTAAATTATAATTTATGCATGTGATGCGAATGGTGATGATCATGGATGACCCTTTGTGAATGTGCTGAAATGTTCTGCGATGTTCTGTAATGTTATGTGATGACATGTAAAACAGTTTTTCAGATGCCTCCGAGCATCTTAAATTCATGTAATAGAGACCTGCGTGTCTCATAAAAAGGGTTGTAATTATTCTTTTAGTTTTTGAATTTTATCTGGGATGTAATCTGTGATGTATATTGCACGTCGATGGTTGATCGATGCATGCCTCCTACAACCAAGCCTTGCACGGATTGAGATCACAGGTTGATTGAAGATAGATCAAGGAGTTGATTACAATTGAACCTAAAGGATCAAGATCGAGTTAAGAGTTGAAGACGATCAAACCAATTGATGTGCATGTGCTTGTACTATGACCCATCCTGGATCTATGATCATCACCAGTTAAATTTACTTTCTTATATATATGCCTGGATGTTTAATGTTTATGCCTATGCATAGCGGGTAGATGGATGTGTGCATGAGATGCAAATAGTCAATCGAAAGAGACCTAAACTAAAACCTCCTCAATCAGTCGAGAGTGAACCAACATGAGCGAGTCATATTAGATTAATTGATCTAATTGGTGTCTAGAAAAGCATGAAAGGTGGTTACTTAATTAGGACCTTACTCTTTGAGTAAGGGGAGCCTCCCACCTGCTTATCTGGCCAATTGTTCGATTACCTCTTATGAAGAGCTCAAAATTGCAAACACTAAGACATAATTAATCAATATTAAGTCCATAGATTTTCCACCGTAGTAGAGCTGCTAAGGTCTTTCTGGTGTTGACTTATCTCGGCTGGACACAATGGGCAAGTTGCATCGGGGGGCTGGACCTCTCTATAGATATGAGATGTTGTAGGGGTAAAGGTGGGGTTGGGAACCAATAATTGTTAGGTGAGGATCCAATGACGACTTTATTTCTACGGTTATATGGTGGGTCTGACTTAACTAAGGAATGGGACCAATAACTGTTAGGTGAGGTCTTCATGACTTAGAGACCAAGTAGCACTGTAACATGCTTGAGAAGCATTGTACAAGAGTTGTACACTCATCAATTTATGTGTCACCAATAACTGTTAGGTGAGGTGGCATGTAAATCGATGGGACCGCAGTACCCACTAGAAATCCTAGTCGTATAGGATTTCCGTTTTCCTACCGGGGGAGTGTGAGGAATTCGAGAAAATAGTGGGAGGTACATTTGTTCTAAAAGATCCTAGAACAAGTTAGGCTCAAGTACAAAAATCTAACTAGAATCTTTACTCTCTGCAGATCACAATGTTAGCCTCAAATTCTTTGACCCGTATTCTTGAGACCAACCGACTGACCGGTACCAATTACAAAGACTGGCTTAGAAATCTCAAAATTATTCTGAGTTGCGAGAAAATAGGCTATGTGCTCGACAATGATATCCTCACATTACCAGCACGTCCGACCACTGATCAGCGTGCGATGCATGAAAAGTGGACAGACGATGACACTAGGGTCAAGTGCTATATCATGGCATCCAGGTCCAATGAACTCCAATGCCAGCATGAGAATATGAAGACTGCTAGGGACATATTGGCACACCTGCAAGAGTTGTATGGTGAGCAGAGTTGCACAGCTCGTTTTGAGGTGTCCAAGAGGCTCTTCAAAGCAAAGATGCGCGAGGGGCAGTCTGTCCATGATCACGGTGTGACTATGATCAAGGACCTAGAGGAGCTTGGTATGAACATGCACAAGGAATTGCAAGTAGATCTGATTCTACAATCCCTTTCTGATTCATTTGGACAGTTTATAGTAAACTACCATATGAATAAGATTGAATGCACTAAGACTGAACTGTTAAACATGTTGGTAACTGCTGAGGAAGCCTTGAAAGGTTCAAGGGGCAATGTTCTTGATGCTGAGTTGACTTCTGGTTCCAAAAGAGAGTCTACTTGGAAGAAGAAGAAGCCAGCGAAGAAGCAGAAAAAAGACAAGAAGCCAAAGAAGGAAGTTCAAAAGAAAAAGGCTAATGACAAAGAAAAATGTTTCCACTGCAATGTTGATGGCCACTGGAAGAGGAACTGTCCTTCATACCTCGAGAGCCTGAAGAACAAGAAGGCAGACATACCTTCAGAAGGTATGTTAGACTTGCTCGTGATAGAAACTAACCTTACAGTTTTCTCTACTTCTAGTTGGGTTGTAGATTCTGATTCTAGTGCTCACTTGTGCACTACTATGCAGGATCTAAAAGAAAGTAGAAGGCTGGCGGAAGGTGCGGTAACCCTTCGGGTTGGCAACGAGGCAAAAGTTGCTGCTGTGGCTGTGGGCACCTATCCTCTGTGACTATCGTCTGGTTTTAGTTTATTACTTAGAGACTGTTATTATGGACCTGCTGCTAGCTGAAATTTAATTTTTGTTTCATGTCTAGCACAGGATGGTCATGTTTTTACATTTGACAAAGACTGTTGTTCTATTTATTTCAGAAATAAAATAGTCGCATGTAGTTTTATGATTGACAGTCTCTATCATTTGCATATGGATGTATCTGTAAACGTGTCTGAGCAAGAAGTGAGTGCCAAAGGATCCAAGAGATCCAGGGATAAGATAAACCAAAAGTATTTGTGGCACCTCAGGCTTGGCCATATTGGAGAGGACAGAATGAATAAAATGGATAAAGATGGGCTTCTCGGCTCATTGACTTTCGAGTCATATCCAGTTTGCGAGTCCTGTCTTCAAGAAAAAATGGCTAGATTGCCCTTTGTAGGACATGGGAAGAGGACCACTGATATACTTATCCTGGTACACACAGATGTATGTGGCTCATTTGATGTGCTAGCCAGAAGTCGTTATTCTACTTCATTACCTTTACCGATGATTATTCACGGTATGGGTATGTGTATCTAATAAGACACAAATCTGAATCTTTTGAAAAGTTCAAGGAGTTCAGAAATGGAAAATCCCTTAAGGCTCTTCGATCAGATCGAAGAGGAGAATACTTTAGTGGAAAATTCCGGGACTATCTCAAGAAGAATGGCATAGTCTCACAATGGACACCTCCGGGTACACCTCAACTCAACGGGGTGTCGGAGAGGAGAAATCAGACTCTAATGTGTATGGTCCGGTCCATGATGAGCTTTACTGATTTACCTATATTTCTTTGGGAAGATGCCTTACTTACCGCAGTATATCTACTGAATAGAGTTTCCTCTAAATCCGTTCCTACCACACCGTATGAGATATGGCATGGTAAGAAATCAAGTCTTGGTCATCTCAAGATTTGGAGATGTCCGGCCCACGTCAAGCGACTACAGACGGACAAGCTAGAGGCTAGGACCATAAGTGCTCGTTTTATAGAATATCCTAAAGAGTCATTAGGATATAATTTTTACGTCTCAGAGGATCACAATATGTTTGTGAGCCGATATGCCATCTTCTTGGAAAAATAGTTTATCCTTGATAGAGGCAGTGGGAGGAAAATTGAGCTTGAAGAGAAAGTCACTAAAAAGCAACGAGTCATGGATCCTATAGAACCCATTCATACAGAGCCAGTACACGTTGTCCCTACTGCACCTCGCAGATCTAGTAGGGTCTTCCATCCTCCTGATAGATACTTAGGTATGCTTGAAGAGGATACTAAGAAAATGTTCCTTATGGGAGATAGGAAACACATACAGGATCCCAAAACCTACGACGAGACGATATCAAACATCGATTCCAAAAAATGGTTGGAAGCTATGAAGTCAGAGCTAGACTCCATGCATTCCAACCAAGTCTGGACCTTAGTGGATCCACCAGAAGGTATTGTACCTATTGGATGCAAGTGGATCTACAAAAGGAAGATAGGTTCAGATGGAAAGGTAGAAACCTATAAAGCAAGGCTAGTGGCGAAAGGGTATAGTCAGCGTGAAGGCATAGACTATCAGAAGACCTTTTCACCTGGAGCCATGCTGAAATCCATCCGAACATTGCTTGCCATTGCAGCATTTCAAGATTATGAAGTTTGGCAGATGGATGTGAAAATTACTTTTCTGAATGGATATCTTGATGAAGATATCTATATGGAACAGCCTTTGGGTTTCACCTTCAGTGATGGAGATCACAAGGTCTGCAAACTGCAAAGTTCCATTTATGGACTAAAACAAGCATCTCGAAGTTGGAACACTCGTTTTGATTATGCAATCAAAACATTTGATTTCATCAAGAATGAAGAGGAACTATGTGTTTACAAGAAGGTTAGTGGGAGTGCTGTCGTGTGTCTCGTATTTTACGTGGACGACATCCTCTTAATTGGGAATGATATTCCCATGCTAACCTCGGTCAAGGTCTGGTTGTCAAAAGAGTTCTCCATGAAAGATCTTGGGGAAGCATCTTATATTTTGGGGATTAAGGTCTATAGAGATAGATCTAAAATGATACTTGGCCTATCACAGAAGATGTACATAGAGGAAGTGCTGAAAAGGTTCAGCATGGAAAACTCAAAAAGGGGTTTCTTACCCCTTAGGCATGGAATTCATCTCTCCAGAAAGATGTGCCCCAACACATCTGAAGAGATTCAACGCATGAGCAAAAGCCCTTATGCATCGGCTATAGGGAGCCTCATGTATGCCATGCTATGTACACGACCTGATATAGCCCTTGCTGTGAGTGTCACTAGTAGATATCAGTCGAATCTAGGTGAAGAGCACTGGACAGCTGTGAAGAATATTCTTAAGTACTTAAGAAGAACTAAAGATTTATTCTTGTTCTTTGGAGGAGCATCAGAGTTAAAGGTAGAAGGGTATACAGATTCAGACTTTATGACTGATATCGATGATAGAAAGTCTATATCTAGATATGTGTTCTTGTGCAATGGTGGTACGGTGAATTAGAAAAGTTCTAAACAACCCATCATTGCTGATTCTACTATGGAAGCTGAATATATCGCCGCCTCTGAAGCTGCTAAGGATGGCTTCTGGTTTAAGAAATTCATTGCGAAATTGGATGTAATGTCATCAGATGCCATAACACTCTACTGCGATAATAATGGCGCCATAACTCTTGCTAAGGAGCCAAGGTCTCATCAGAAGTCCAAGCATATAGAGCGGCACTTTCACCTCATACGCGACTATGTTGAGAAGAAATATGTCGAGGTGCAGAGAGTAGAATCCACGGACAACGTGGCGGACCCGTTCACTAAGCAGCTAATTCAGCAAAAGACTAAAGCCCACCTTGAGAAGATGGGGCTTAGATGTATGACTGATTGCTTTAGTGTAAGTGGGAGATTGTTAGATGCATGCCCTAGAAGCCAATCTGGCTGACACATTATTAATTTTGGGACATAATTTTATACTTGACTTTATTATTATTGAATAAATAAAAGGCATCTTTTTTATTCATATTGTTTATGTGTCTGTGAATCGTCCAAGAAATTAATAAGATGATGATGCATATTCTCAAGAGTTGAGAATTTGAGCCATATATTATTGGTGATTAATTTCTAAATGCTCCAGATCGATGGATCATCACGAGGACGGTAATCGATCCGATGAGATCAGTGCACACATTACTTTTCTTGTGAATGGATGAGACTCAAGTCCACGGTGTGGAGATACTGAAGTAATAGTGCAGGTGCTTGTTAGAGAACAAGGGTACTGAGCGTGACCAATATAAGAAGTCACTTGGATGTCTATCCACTCGTCAGTGATTTACTTGATGTTGCAGTAGTGTGACTGGTCCTTTGACCTGCAGTGCTTCGGCTACTCACAGTAAGGTTATTATAGTTTGACTGCATGTATACATGGTCTCTAGAAATATGGATCCATGCAGTGTAGATTGGCCGCACTAGGTTCACTGTAGGAGTAGGGTATTTACCTTTATGGAATCTATCGACCTTGATAGATAAGGAGAGATCCTATGTGATTTATAAGACTAAGTTCGTAAGACCTTGGTCGGGGCAGTAAAAACAGTGGAGAAAGAGTTTTCCACTCTCGAACTTAAGTCGAATAAATCTAGACATATGACAGGCGATGGGGTTGGACGAGTTGTCCATGACCTCCGCCCTGTAGGATCCACGATATAAGGACTGTATCATACGATAACTGCACCTAGAGGTTCATTATTCCATTCTGCTGAGTAGCCACTACATGCTGCTAGGTGTCACTGGTGGATGGTGAGACTCACAGGGAATATCCTGATGATCGATAAACCCTGATGAGTTGAGTTGGAACTGTTCCAAACCATTGAAAGAAGTTTTCAATGATATTGTGATAGAGATTGCAATATATCTTACTACCAGTCAGAATAGAACCTATGGGGTCACACACACTAGAGGTATTAATCGATCCGATGGTTGAATTGCAATTAAGAATCATGAGTAATCAATTCGATTGATAATCAGTTGAAGAAGGAACAATGGGAATTAATTAATTGGACTTAAACACGAATCCTACTTGGTGTAGGATTTCTGGAGTCCTAATTGAATTAGGACTGGGAGTCCTACTTAGAGTAGGATTCCTACAATCCTAATTAAATTAGGATTTTGAATTCAATTTAGATTCCTACTTAGAATAGGATTCCTAGAAATCCTAAACAGATTAGGAAGTCGGATTCAAATAAGAGTCCTAATTGGATTAGGACTAAAATAGAATAAGTGCTAATTGGATTAGGATTTCTTAAGTCCTAATTAATTGTTAATCTAATGAATTAATATGACTCCTGATTGGATTAGGATTGAAGAGTTCAATTGAGTCATTGTTCATTTGAGTTCTAATTGGATTAGGACTAGCATGGATTAAATCCAAAATTGGTTCACCCTTGGACTAAGCCTAATTAGATTAGGACTTAGCCACATTCGGGCCTCCTAATCCTCCTTAGAGGAGGACTAGGGCTAACCAAGAGGGAGGGGCGTAAATCCCTCCCCTCATTCTTCCTTGGTGCGGCAAACAAGGGGGCCGGCGCCCCTCTTGGAAATTCATCAAGGAGCTCCTACTTTGTAGGAGCTCCGCATGATATTTAAGAGGAGGTGTGGGCGGCATCTAGGGCATTCAAGCCCTCTCCCTTTCCAAGTCGTGGCCCCCTTCCTCCTCTTGGTTTCAGCCGCAAGCAAGGGAAGAAAGAAAGAAGTGTTGGCGGCCTCCTCCTCCTCCCTTCCTTCTTCCAATGCAAGGGAAAGAAAAGGCTGCATCTAGCCTTTGGATCTTCTCCCTTGATCCCTTCTTCCTCTTCCTCCTCCCTCTGGCATTCAAGAGTTGATTGAAAGGGAGGTGATCAGCCATCAAAATAAATCTCTACAAGGGAGCTAGCACCCCGGAAAGTTTGGAGCATTTGGATTGGCCCTCTGCTTCGTGTGGATACCTATAGAGGCCGGACACGTGTGCGGCTTCAAGCGAACCTTAATCTTAAACCACGAACTTCAGTTTGCGGTGATCATCTGCCCGCACAAGGTGAAGATCTGATCTTCCTAATATTTTAAAAGGTTTTTAATCCTAATCTATCTATGAACGGTTTTTGCATAACGTTCATGGGATGAACGTCGATCCCGCGCATGCCACTTCCGCTGCATCTAAAATTTTTTAAATTTTCTGCGGCATGGGCGGGTTCTCAACAAAATGGTGCTGGAAAAGGACATTCAATTTTTTCAGCAGATGTTGGTGCTTTGGTTTCTTCGTTATCCTTTTCTTTTGTCTTGGTAGGGTCAGAATCAGGTATGACTTGAGTTTGTTTTGGGACTGGTCGGTCAATAACCTTTCCACTTCGCAAAGTTATTATACTCTTCGCTTGTTCTTTATGCGAAGTTGAAGATGATGCATTGCTACCGCCGTAGACTTGAGGCTTAGGTTGTAGTTGAGCTGGTAGCTTACCCTTCTCTTGAGAACTTAAAGCAGTGGTCAACATTGTCAGTTGATTTCTTATTTCATCATTGATTTTGGCTTGACCTTGCATGAAAGATTGCAAAGTTTCTTCGAGACTGGGTTTTTGAGGGGGGGTGTGGGCATAATGAGGTTGCAGAGGTGGAGGATTGGGTTATATACTTATTGAGGTTGGTCATTCCTCCACCTAAAATTTGGATGGTTCTTCCATCTAGGGTTGTAAGTAGCCAAAAAAGGATTATTAAAAGATTTTTGATATGTATTCATAACATTGGCCTGATCGTGCAAGACTTCCTTGAATGCGGGTATTGTGGGGCAATCAGTGGTGAGATGGCCAGGCATCTCACAAATCTTATAACACTCGCTGTTATGTTCTACGGTATTGACGGGTTCAATCCTTCTAAGTTCAATTTCCTCTACCTTCCTAGTAAGGGCTGCCATTTTAGCCTGAATATCATCCTGAGTACTAAGGTTGTAAAGGCCCCCATGTCCAATGCTAGTAGGCTTAGACAAAGGTTTATTCACTCTATCCCCTGTATCCTATAATTGTGCAGTCTCTATGAGAGAGTCTAAATAGTCCCATGCCTCATCGGGTTGCTTTTCCAAAAATAGACCATCGCACATAGTCTCTATAAATTATTTTAACTGTGGAGACAACCCTTCGTAAAAGAAACTAATGGTTCTCCATGTTTCAAACCCGTGATGAGGACAGGAGAGAAGCAACTCTTTAAATCTCTTCCAGCATTCATAAAATGTTTCATGGTCTTTTTGTTGGAAATTACTAATGTGCCTTTTCAAAAAGTTAGTCCTTTGTGCGGGAAAGAATTTTTTCAAAAATTCTCTTTGCATATCATGCCATGCTCCTAGCGATCTAGGTCTCAAGGAGTTCAGCTGTGTTTTGGCTTTATGCTTTAAGAAAAAAGAAAACAAGGTCAATTTAAGGACGTCTTCTGATACATTTGGCACTCTAAATGTGATGCTAATTTTCTCAAAATCCTTAAGGTGAAGATAAGGGTTCTCGGATTCCATCCCATGATACTTGGGCAGCAATTGAATTACTCCTGGTTTGATTTCAAAGTGTCCTACATTTTCAGAAATAATCATGCATGAAGGTTGACTAGTCCTAGTAGGGTGTAAGTATTGTCGAAGTGTCATAACTGAGGATCTACCTTTATCACCATGGTGACTTCCTACATCATCATCATCCATCTCACCAGATCTGAGATTTTGCAAAAGAGTTTCAATAATATGATCTAAGGAATTGTCAAAAGTTTTTCGATTCAGATGCCCAGTGTTGTCCCTATTCCAACCTAGCATACAAAATTTAATTTTAATTTTTTTTTAATGATCACCCTTGATCTTTTCTTAAAGTTTTTATCAATTTTCAATTAGCAACAAGGGTTAATGAGGTATGATAACAATAAAATTCTGATTCTAAAAAAAAAATTTAAACACAGAAAAATCAAAATAGACAGCAGCAAGGTTTCATATTAATCTAATGGTCTTAAAAGTCTCAGAATGTTAATCAAACCGTTCAGATGAACGAGACACGCATCCTGCACTAGACGACCACATTTGAGTCCAATCAGATGGCAAATTACTATGATATCAGAGTTTGATGTAGACTGTGCAGGGAATAAAAACAGCAGTAAAGATTTTTTTTTTTTCAGTTTTAGTTTTACTATAAGGTTCAACCTAACTACTAAGGTACTAATTAAATCTAAAATTATACTAATAACTCAGCCGTTCCTCGGCAACGGTGCCAAAAACTTGATGCGTCGCAAAAATGCTCTCCTAAGTGCAGGAGAATTGCACAAGTAGTATAACTTGGAAGTCCGAGGTCGAGTCCTCAGGGAACGATCTATGGATTATTAGCATAATTTTTAGATGTAATTTTTAGTTGATTTTCTAAAATTAAAAGCAGAGAATAATATATCAATAAACAAAGTTCAATGAAATAAAGATGGTAGGGATCTGGAATCCTCCTTGATGATATTGCATCTAAGAAATAAACTCTATGGTTCTTGATTAAAGATTAATGGTAGGATAGATCTAATCATGGTATATGTTTCATGAACATATGAACTCAATTTCTAAGCATTCTTCGTGCTTACTACGTCTACGACGAATCAAATACTAAAGCAATCTATATATCAATAGTCATAATCCATTAAAGAACTATCTACGAAATAACTACGCATGGATCAAGAACATATCAGTAAATATAAATCATTCAAAGCAAAAATTTAGAGTTTACTTCAAAGAGCAATACATCAAAGGTTCCTCCATCACCCTTCCGAAGATATCAGCTACTCATTTCAAACATTAGCCCTCCTTTTCTCTTTTTTTTTTCTTTTTCTTTTTGGAAACAGGGCATCCCCTGTTTCTCTCCTCTCTTCCCTCCTCTATTTTTTTTCTTTGTAGAATGAGAGCTGTCCCAGCTAAGGAAGAAGATGATATAAATATCCTCCCATACTTCTTCATCCCTCCATTCCCTCTATTACGCGCATGGGATGAATATCTTCACACGGCTGGGATTCGGAAGATTACACGCGGACGGCTGAAGATGAATCGCGTGAGATGCGTGGGATCCTGATCTTCTTCAAATGGATGCACAGAGACGCTCGAGAGCTGATCGCGATCGCTTGCATACGGGAGGCTTGTTGGGATGTGCTGTGAAGCTCTAGGATGCAGACGGATGCTAAGGTGCTTGCAAACGGCTGGATGAAGCCGTGAATGTTGAAGAATCAGATGTTAGAAGTATGCCCTAGAAGCCAATTTGGCTGACGCATTATTTAGTTCTGGGACATAAATTTGTACTTGACCTAATAATAAATTTATTAGAATGGGCATTCTTTTCATTTATGTTTTTATGTGTCCATGAATCATCCGAGAAATTAATAAGATGATGATGCATATTCTCAAGAGTTAAGAATTTGAGGAATATGTCATTGGTAATTAATTTCTGAATTGCTCCTGATCGATGGATCATCACGAGGACGGTGATCGATCCACTGAGATTAGTGCACAGATCGCTTTCTTTGATGGATGAGTCTTGAGTCCACAGTGTGGGGACACTAGAGCAATTGTGCAAGTGCTTGCTAGAGAACAAGGGTACCGAGCGTGACCATAGCAAGTAGTTACTTGGATGTCTATCCACTCATCAGTGGCTTACTTGATGTTGCAGTAGTGTGATTGGTCCTTTGACCTGCAGTGCTTCGACTATTCATAGTAAAGTTGCTGTAGTTTGATGAGGACATAAACATGAGCTCTAGCCATTTGGGTTCTTGTGGTGCAGATTGGCTGCAGTAGGTTTACTGTAGGAGTAGGGCATGCACCTACATGGAATCTATCGACCTTGATAGACAAGGAGTAATCCTATATGATTTATTAGACAGAGTTCGTAAATCCTCGGCCGGGGTAGCATATGTAGTGGAGAAAAAGTTTTCCACTCTCAAACTCAAGTCCAATAAATCTTGACATATGACAGACGATGGGATTTGACGAGTTATCCACGACTTCAGTCCTGTAGGGATCCACGATAGAAGGACTGTATCATATGATAACTGAACCTAGAGGTTCATCATTCCATTCTGCTGGGTAGCCACTACATGCTGCTAGGTGTCACTGGTGGATGGTGAGACTCACAGGGACTATCTCGATGATCGATGATCCCTGGTGAGTTCAGTTGGAATTGTTCCAACCCATTAAAAGAAATTTTCAATGATATTGTGATAGAGATCGCAATATATCTCACTAGCAGACAGAATAGAACCTATGGGTTCACACACATTAGAGGTATTGACCGATTCGATGGTTGAATTGTGATTAGAAATCACAGATAATCAATTTGCTTGATAACTGGTTAACTCAATAAGAGTTAGTGAGATGAAGAAGGAATAATTGCAATCGGATTGTAATTTAATTTAATTAATTGGATTTAAATTAATTGGACTTGATCATATTAAATATGAATCCTACTTGGAGTAGGATTCCTAGAGTCCTAATTGGTTTGGAATCTCAAATTAAATTAGAGTCCTACTTGGAGTAGGATTTCTAGAGTCCTAATTAGATTAGGACTGAAATTTAATAAGTCCTAATTAGATTAGGATTTCCTAAGTTCTAATTAATTTTAATTTAATTAATTAAAAGACTTCTAATTGGATTAGGATTGAAGAGTTCAATAGAGTCATGGTTCAATTGAATCCTAATTAGATTAGAATTTGAAGGGAAAGGAAATGGGTTCACTTAATCCTATTTGGAATAGGATTAGACCTACCTTGTAATTGACCCCACCCCCCCCCCCCCCCACACCCCCCACTTAATTTGATTAAGTGGGGCGTGAGATAGGAAGGGAAAAGAGGGAGGGGCTTTGGCCGAAATCACAAAAAGGATAAGGATAAGGATAAGGATAAGGATAAGGATGGAGCTCCTAATTTTTAGGAGCTCCAATCCTAATCTTAAATAGGAAAAAGAAGGGGCTGTCGTGAGCCCTATTCTTTTCTTCCTTGAACCGTGAACAGCAACTCCCTTTCCTCTTGGGTTTCAGCCGCCAACACAAGAAAAAGAAAAAAGAAAAAAGAGAGGAGCCGTGAACCATCTGCTCTTGGCTTGGGTTTTGTGTCGCAAGCAATAAAGAAAAAAAAGGAAGCCGCGAACCATCTCCTCTTCCCTTGCGTTTTGAGCCACAAGCAACAAGGAAAACTAAAGGAGCCGTGAACAGCACCTTTATTCCTCCTCTTGGGTTTCAACTGCAAGGAAAAGAAATAAAAAAAAGGGAGGTGTGTTCCCTTCCTTCTTCTCTTCAAAGGCTCCAACGAAAGAAAAAAAAAAAGAAAAAAAAAAAAAGGCTACGAGGCTTGGCCTTCTTCTCTATTCATCTATCCTTCTTCTTCCTCCTCCCAAAGGCAATCAAGTGTTGATTCAAAGGAAGGACATCAGCCATTAAAAGTTGTCTCTGCAAGAGAGCTAGCACCTCGGGAAGACAAAGAAGCTTTGATTGATCCTCTGCTTCGTGTGAATACCCGTAGAGGCCGGACACGTGTGCGGCTTCAAACGAACCTTTATCTTAAACCATGAACTTCAGTTTACGGTGATCATCGACCCGCACAAGGTGAAAATCTGATCTTCCTAATGTTTTTGAAAGTTTTTAATTCTAATCTATCTACAAACGATTTTTTGAAATACGTTCATGCGATGAACGTCGATCTCGCGCATGCCACTTCCGTTGCGATCAGATTTTTGAAATTTCTGCGGCATGGGCGGATTTCCAACAGTGGTATTAGAGCCAGGTTTCGTAGATTAAGATTAGGATTAAAAGATTAAGGCATAATAGATCTGAAAATTTAAAAATTATGCTTGCTGATTTTTTTTGCATGCAGAATTTTCGGCTTGCTGATTTTTCTGCATGCTGATTTTCTATGCTTGGATTAATGATTCTAATATTTTGATAATATGATTACAAATATTTAGAATCATATCTTACATGATCAGCAACTCATAAGATGACATAATCAATTAAATATTCAGATCTGTAAATTATATTTAATACATGTGATGCGTATGGTGATGATCATGGATGAACCCTTATACATGTGCTAAAATGTTCTGCAATATTCTATGATGTTATGTGATGGCATGTAATTCAGATTTTTAGATGCTTGCGTGCATCTTAAATTGATGTATTAGAGACCTGCGTGTCTTATGAAAAAGGGTTTAATTATTCTTTTATTTTTAAAAGTTTATCTGGGATGTAATCTGTGATGTGTTTGCACGTCAATAGTTGATCGATGCATGCCTCTACAAGCACGCCTTGCGTGGATCGAGATCAAGGGTTGATTGAAGATGGATCAAAGAGTTGATCGCAATTGGACCTAGGGTGCTCAAGATCGAATCAAGAGTTGAAGACGATCTAACCAATTCATGTGCATGTGCTTGTACTATGACCCATCCTGGATCCATGATCATCACTAGTTTAATTTTTGTGATTATGCCTTATTGTTTATGTTTATGTCTATGCATAGCGGGTAGATAATTATTTGCATGAGATGTAGATAATTAAATGAAAGAGACCTAAATTAAATCTCCTCGAAAATATTAAGTCTAGTGGTCTTCCACCGTAGTAGAGCTGCTAAGGTCTTTCCGGCGTTGATTTGTCTCGGCTAGATACAGTGGGCAAGTTCCATCGGGGGACTGGACCTCTCTATTAGGCATGAGATGTTGTAGGGGTAAAGATGGTGTTGGGCCCAATAACTGTTAGGTGAGGGCCCAATGATGGCTTTGCTTTTGCGGTTATACGGTGGGTCCGACTTAACTAAGGAATGGGGCCAATAACTGTTAGGTGAGGTCTTCATTACTTAGAGACCGGATAGCGCTACAACTTGCTTGAGAAGTATTGTACAAGAGTTGTACACTCATCGTTTATGTGTCACCAATAATTGTTAGGTGAGGTGGCATGTAAATTGGTGGGACCGTAGCACCCCACTTAAAACCTAGAGTCGTAGGTTTCGGTTTCTTTACCAGAGGAGTGTAAGAGATTCGAGAAAATAGTGAAAGATGTTTTTTTTAAAAGGCCCTAAAACAAATAGAGTTCAAGTACAAAATTCTAACTAGAATCTTTTCTCTCTGAGGATTATAAAGTCAGTTTCTAGACTCTTAACTCATATCCTATAGAACAACCGTTTGACCAAACCCAATTATAAAGACCGGCTCAGCAAATTTCAAAATAATTTTGAATTTTGAGAAATTAGGGTATGTGCTAGACCATGGAATCTCCGTGTTACCAATCCGTCCGATCACTGATCAGCATAAGATGCATGCTAAGTGGACGAACAATGACAATAAAGTTAGGTGTTGCACAATGGCATCCATGTCCAATGAATTACAATGCCAGCATGAGAACATAAAAACTGCCAGGGACATATTAAATCACCTGCAAGAGTTGTATGGTGATCAGAGTCGCGCAGCATGGTTTGAAGTGTCCAAGAAGCACTTCAAGGCCAAGATGCGTGATGGGCAGTCTGTCCATGATCATGGTTTAACCATGATAAAAGACTTAGAGGAGCTTGAGAAGCTCGGCATGACCATGCAAAAGGAGTTGCAAACGGATTTGATCCCGCAATCCCTTCCAGCCTCATATGAATATTTTATAGTAAACTACCATATGAACAAGATTGTATGCACTAAAATAGAATTGTTAAATAAATTGGTAACTACCTTAGGGACCTTGAAGAGTTCAAGGGGCATAGTTCTCGCTGTCGAGTTAGCTTCTACTTCCAAGAGAGAGTCTACCTGGAAGAAGAAGAAGCCTGCGAAGAAGCAGAAGACCGAGAAAAGGCCAAGCAAGAAAGTTCAAGAAAAGGCCGAATGCAAGGGAAAGCGTTTCCATTGCATCATGAAATGGCCATTGGAAGAGGGACTGTCCTACATGCATGGAAAGCATAAAGAGCAAGAAGGGTGACAAATCTTCACAAGGTATGTCAGATATGCTCAGGATACTTAGGGACTGTTACCTGTTGCTAGCAGAAATTTGATTTCTGTATCTTGTTTAGCACAGAAAGATTTTTATAAGACTACTGTTCCATTTATTTGAGAAATAAATTGGTTCAACATGGTTTTATGATTAACAGTCTCTATCACATACATATGGATGTATCTGTGAATGTATCTAAGCAAATAGTGAGTGCCATAGGATCCAAAAGATCTAGGGATGAAACAAACCAGAAGTATTTGTGGCACCTCAGACTTGGCCATATTGGAGAGGATAGGATGAACAAATTGGAGAAAGATGGGCTTCTAGGCTCATTGATTTTCGAGTCATATCCAATTTGTGAATCTTACCTTCAAGGAAAAATGGCCAGATTACCCTTTGTAGGACATAGGGAGAGGACCACTGAGATACTTATCCTGGTACACATTGATGTGTGTGGCCCATTCGATGTGCTAGCCAGGGGTCGTTATTCGTACTTCATTACCTTTACCGATGATTTTTTCACGATATGGGTATGTGTATCTTATGAGATACAAATCTGAAGCTTTTGAAAAGTTCAAAGAGTTCAGATATGAAGTAAAAAAATAAATAAGAAAACTCATTAAGATTCTTCGATCAGATCGAGGAGGTGAATACCTTGGTGGAGAGTTCCATGATTATCTCAAGGAGAATGGTATAGTTTCATAATGGACCCCTCCTGGTACACCTCAGCTCAACGGAGTGTCGAAGAGGAGGAATCAGACCCTATTGGATATGGTCAGGTCTATGATGAGCTTCACTGATCAACCCTTGTTTCTTTAGAGAGATGCTCTATTTTCAGCTATTTATGTATTGAATAGTGTTCCCTCTAAGTTTGTTCCTACCACACTATATGAGATATGACATAGTAAGAAGCCGAGTCTTGGTTATCTCAAGATTTGGGAATTTCTGGCCCAAGTCAAATGACAACAGGCGAACAAGTTAGAGGATATGACAATTAGTGCTCGTTTTATAGAATATCCTAAAGAGTCATTAGGATACAATTTTTACATCCCAAAGAATCACAAAGTGTTTGTGAGACGACATGCTATCATCATGAAAAATAGTTTATTCTTGATAGAGGTAGTGGAAGGAAAATTAAGCTCGAAGAGAAAGTATCTAAAGAGCAACGAGCCATTGTGCCTATAGAACCTATTTATATTAAGCTAGTACACGTAGTACCTCCTCCACCTCGTAAATCTAGTAAGATCTTCCGTCCGCCTAAAAGATACTTAGGTATGTTTACAGAGGATGTTGAGGGAGTGTTCCTCATGGGAGATAGGGATCAAGGTAAGGATCCCAATACCTACAACGAGGCGATGTTAGACATCGATTCCGAGAGATGGCTGAAAGCTATGAAGTCAGTGATGGACTCCATGCATTCCAACCAAGTCTGGACCTTAGTAGATCCACCAGAAGGTATAGTACCCATTGAGTGTAAATGGATCTACAAGAGGAAATTAAGTTCGGATGGCTAGGTAGAGACCTATAAGGCATTGATTATAAGGATACTTTTCCACCTGTAGCATTGCTGAAGTCCATTTAAATATTGCTTGCTGTGCAGCATATCATGATATTGTGATGGTGATCACAAGATTTGTAAGCTGCAAAGGTCCATCTATGGATAAAAGCAAGTATCTCGGAGTTGAACACTCGTTTCAACGATGTAATCAAATCGTTTGATTTCATCAAGAACGAGAAGGAACCATGTGTTTATAAGAATGTTAGTGGGAGGGCTATTGCATTTCTCGTATTGTACGTGGATGATATCCTTCAAATTAGGAATGATATTTCCATACTAACTTAGGTCAAGGTTTGGTTGTCTAAGGAATTCTCCATGATAGACCTTGGAAAAGCATCCTATATTTTGGAAATTAAAGTCTATAGAGATAGATCTAAGAGGATGCTTGTCCTGTTACAGAATATGTACATAGAGAGAGTGCTGAAGAGGTTCGGCATGAAAACCTCTAAAAGGGGATTATTATCCCTTAGGCATGGGATAAATCTCTCCAAGAAGATGTGCCCCAACACATCTGAAGAGATTAGTGGATGAGCAAGATCCCTTATGCTTTAGTTATAGGGAGCCTCATGTATACCATGCTATGTACGTGACTTGATATAGTACATGCTGTGAGTGCCACGAGTATATATCAGTCAAATTCAGGCAAGAAGCACTGGATAGCTATGAAGAACAGTCTTAAGTACTTGAGAAGAACTAAGGACATGTTCTTGGTATTTGGGAGAAGATCATAGTTGAAGGTAGAAGGATGCACACATATTGATGATAGAAAGTCTACATCAGAATATGTGCAATGGTGGTTCAGTAAATTGGAAGAGTTCCAAACAACCGATCATTGTAAATTCTACCTTGGAAGCTGAATGTATTGCCACCTCTAAGAGTGCAGAGGAAACCTTCTAGTTCAAGAAGTTTATTGCAGAATTAGGTGTAATGTCATCAGATGCCATAACACTCTACTGCGATAACAATGGCACCATAGCACTAGCAAAGAGCCAAGGTCCCACCAGAAGTCTCAGCATATGGAGCAGCGGTTTAACCTGATATGCGACTACCTCAAAAAGAAATAAGTAGAGGTACAGAGAGTAGACTCCATAGGCAACGTGGTAGACCCCTTCACTAAGCAGCTAAGTTAGCAGAAAACTGAAGCACATCTTGAGAAGATGGGGCTTAGATTTATGGCTGATTGGCTTTAGTGCAAGTGGAAGATTGTTAGAAGTATATCCTAGAAGCCAATTTGGCTGACGCATTACTTAGTTCTGGGACATAAATTTGTACTTGACCTAATAATGAATTTATTAGAATGGGCATTCTTTTCATTTTTGTTCTTACGTGTCCATGAATCATCCAAGAAATTAATAAGATGATGACGCATATTCTCAAGA
Organism: Phoenix dactylifera; assembly: GCF_009389715.1. Taxonomy (NCBI): domain Eukaryota; kingdom Viridiplantae; phylum Streptophyta; class Magnoliopsida; order Arecales; family Arecaceae; genus Phoenix; species Phoenix dactylifera. The sequence continues at coordinate 913,913 of NW_024067710.1, read as the reverse complement.
GTTGAGAATTTGAGGCATGTGTCATTGGTAATTAATTTTTGTGTTGCTCCTGATCGATGGATCATCACGAGGATGGTGATCGATCCACTGAGATTAGTACACGCATCGCTTTCTTTGATGGACGAGTCTTGAGTCCACAGTGTGGGGACACTGGAGCAATTGTGCAAGTGCTTGTTAGAGAACAAGGGTACTGAGCGTGACCATAGCAAGTAGTCACTTGGATGTCTATCCACCGTCAGTGACTTACTTGATGTTGCAGTAGTGTGACTGGTCCTTTGACCTGCGGTGCTTCGGCTATTCACAGTGAGGTTGCTGTAGTTTGACGAGGACATAAACATGAGCTTTAGCCATTTGGGTTCTTATGGTGCAGATTGGTTGCAGTAGGTTTACTGTAGGAGTAGGGCATGCACCTACATGGAATCTATCGACCTTGATAGATAAGAAGTGATCCTATATGATTTATTAGACAGAGTTCGTAAATCCTCGGCCGGGGTAGCATATGTAGTGGAGAAAGAGTTTTCCACTTTCGAACTCAAGTCCAATAAATCTTAACATATGATAGACGATGGGGTTTGACGAGTTATCCATGACCTCCGTCCTGTAGGGATCCCTGATAAAAGGACTGTATCATATGATAACTGCACCTAGAGGTTCATCATTCCATTCTGCTGGGTAGCCACTACATGCTGCTAGGTGTCACTGGTGGATGGTGAGACTCACAGGGACTATCTCGATGATCGATGATCCCTGGTGAGTTGAGTTGGAATTGTTCCAACCCATTGAAAGGAGTTTTTAATGATATTGTGATAGAGATCGCAATATATCTCACTACCAGACAGAATAGAACCTATGGGGTTACACATATTAGAGGTATTGACCTATTCGATGGTTGAATTGTGAATAGGACTCACAGATAATCAATTTGATTGATAACTGGTTAACCCACTAAGAGTTAGTGAGATGAAGAAGGAATAATTGCAATTGGATTGTAATTTAATTTAATTAATTGGATTAAATTAATTGGACTTGATCATATTAAATACGAATCCTATTTGGAGTAGGATTCCTAGAGTCCTAATTGGTTTAGGATCTCAAATTAAATTAGAATCCTACTTGGAGTAGGATTTCTAGAGTCCTAATTAGATTAGGACTGAAATTTAATAAGTCCTAATTAGATTAGAATTTCCTAACTCCTAATTAATTTTAATCTAATTAATTAAAAGACTCCTAATTGGATTAGGATTGAAGAGTTCAATAGAGTCATGGTTCAATTGAATCCTAATTAGATTAGGATTTGAAGGGAAAGGAAATGGGTTCACTTAATCCTATTTGGAATAGGATTAGACCCACCTTATAATTGACCCCCCCCCCCCCCCCCCCCAAACACTTAATTTGATTAGGTGGGGCATGAGATAGAAAGGGAAAAGAGGGGTACGCCCCTCCTCTTGGCTCCAAAAAGGATAAGGATGGAGCTCCTAATTTTTAGGAGCTCCAATCCTAATCTTAAATAGGAGAAAGAAGGGGCTGCCGTGAGCCCTATTCTTTTCTTCCTTGAACCGTGAACAGCAACTCCCTTTCCTCTTGGGTTTCAGCCGCCAACACAACAAAAAAAAAAAAAAGAAAAAAGAGAGGAGCCGTGAACCATCTCCTCTTGGCTTGGGTTTTGTGTCGCAAGCAACAAAGAAAAAAAAGGGAGCCGTGAACCATCTCCTCTTCCTTTGGGTTTTGAGCCACAAGCAACAAGGAAAAATAAAGGAGCCGTGAACAGAACCTCTATTCCTCCTCTTGGGTTTCAGCCGCAAGGAAAAGAAATAAAAAAAGGGAGGTGTGTTCCCTTCCTTCTTCTCTTCAAAGGCTCCAACGAAAGGAAAAAAAAAAAAAAAAAGGCTGCGAGGCTTGGCCTTCTTCTCTATTCATCTATCCTTCTTCTTCCTCCTCCCAAAGGCAATCAAGTGTTGATTCAAAGGGAGGACATCAGCTATTAAAAGTTGTCTCTGTAAGGGAGCTAGCACCCCGGGAAGACAAAAAAGCTTTGATCGGTCCTCTGCTTCGTGTGGATACCTGTAGAGGCCGGACACGTGTGCGGCTTCAAGCGAACCTTCATCTTAAACCATGAACTTCAGTTTGCGGTGATCATCTACCCGCACAAGGTGAAGATCTGATCTTCCTAATATTTTTAAAAGTTTTTAATCCTAATCTATCTACGAACGGTTTTTTGAAATACGTTCATGTGATGAACGTCGATCTCGCGCATGCCACTTCCGCTGCGATCAGATTTTTGAAATTTCTGCGGCATGGGCGGGTTCCCAACAGTAGTATCAGAGCCAGGTTTCGTAGATTAAGATTAGGATTAGAAGATTAAGGTATAATAGATCTGAAAATTTAAAGATTATACTTGCTGAATTTTTCTGCATGCAGAATTTTAGCTTGCTGATTTTTCTGCATGCTGATTTTCGATGCTTGGATTAATGATTCTAATGTTTTGATAATATGATTACAAATGTTTAGAATCATATCTTGCATGATCAGCAACTCATAAGATGACATAATCAGTTAAAAATTCAGATCTGTAAATTATATTTAATGCATATGATGCGTATGGTGATGATCATGGATGAACCCTTATACATGTGCTAAAATGTTCTGCAATGTTCTGTGATGTTATGTGATGCATGTAATTCAGATTTTTAAATACCTGCGTGCATCTTAAATTGATGTATTAGAGACCTGCATGTCTCATGAAAAAGGGTTTAATTATTCTTTTATTTTTAAAAGTTTATCTGGGATGTAATCTGTGATGTGTTTGCACGTCAATGGTTGATCGATGCATGCCTCTACAAGCACGCCTTGCGCGGATCGAGATCAAGGGTTGATTGAAGATGGATCAAAGAGTTGATCGCAATTGGACCTAGAGTGCTCAAGATTGAATCAAGAGTTGAAGACGATCTAACCAATTGACGTGCATGTGCTTGTACTATGACCCCATCCTGGATCCATGATCATCACCAGTTTAATTTTTGTGATTATGCCTTATTGTTTATGTTTATGTCTATGCATAGCGGGTAGATAATTATTTGCATGAGATGTAGATAATTAAATGAAAGAGACCTAAATTAAATCTTCTCGAAAATATTAAGTCTAGCGGTCTTCCACCGTAGTAGAGCTGCTAAGGACTTTCCGACGTTGATTTGTCTTGGCTGGATATAGTGGGCAAGTTGCATCGGAGGACTGGACCTCTCTATTAGGCATGAGATGTTGTAGGGATAAAGATGGGGTTGGGCCCAATAACTGTTAGGTGAGGGACCCAATGACGGCTTTGCTTCTGCGGTTATACGGTGGGTCCGACTTAACTAAGGAATGGGGCCAATAACTATTAGGTGAGGTCTTCATTACTTAGAGACCGGATAGCGCTACAACTTGCTTGAAAAGTATTGTACAAGAGTTGTACACTCATCATTTATGTATCACCAATAACTGTTAGGTGAGGTGGCATGTAAATTGGTGGGACCGTAGCACCCCACTTAAAATCTAGAGTCGCAGGTTTCCGTTTCTCTGCCAGAGGAGTGTAAGAGATTCGAGAAAATAGTGGAAGGTGTTTGTTTTAAAAAGCCCTAAAACAAATAGAGTTCAAGCACAAAATTCTAACTAGAATCTTTACTCTCTGAGAATTATAAAGTCAATTTCTAGACTCTTAACTCATATCCTATAGAACAACCGTTCGACCAAACCCAATTATAAAGACTGGCTCAGCAAATTTCAAAATAGTTTTAAATTTTGAGAAATTAGGGTATGTACTAGACCATGGAATCTCCATGTTACCAATCCGTCCGATCACTGATCAGCGCAAGACGCATGCTAAGTGGACGAACAATGACAATAAAGTTAGGTGTTGCAGCGGAATTCCAACGGAACGTCGTTCATCGCATGAACGCGCCTCGGATCGTAGAATTCAAAAATTTTTCTGGATCCAAATCCAAAAGATCTTTGAATTCATTAGGGAGGAAAGATTAGGATCTGAGGAAGGTTGATTAAGATTCATAAAACTGAAAATAAAATCTGAAAAAATTAATTTGAAGATCTCATCTTCAAAAATTCTGCAGGTGAAGAACACCGCAGCCTGATGATCTATCTAGATAATAATTGTCTGGCCTCTACAAGTATCCACACGAGGATCTAATCATCTGAGATAGGGTCTTACCGGAGTGCTAGCTTCTTGCAAAGACCTCTCATGACTATCATATAGATTAGAAGATAACAATCTGCAACATACCTCCTTAAAGAAGAACCCTTTCTTCTTCAACCTTGCTCGCGATGGAGAAAGAGGAAGGAGGAACCTTGCACGTGGATCTTCCTTGCCTTGCTACCATGGAAGAAGAGGAGGATGAAGACCCCTTGCTGCCGTGGAGAAGGAGGAAGAAAGAAGAGGAGGCATGGAAAAGAAGAGGAGAGAATTAATTCATAACTTCTCCCTTGCTACCCTTTTATAGATTGGGTTTAGGGCTCTTCCGAATCTTATTAGGAGTATGGGACTATAACACACCCTTGGATTAATGCTAACTGTCCAATCCTTGTGCTCATAGATGCATGACATGTGTCTATTTAATCAATTGATTAATTTTCTAATCACAATAGGATTCCTAATCTTATTAGGAGAATTAATTGATTTGGGAGCATGCATCCTACGACGCCATGTGGACTTTAAAGTCCGCATAGTGTGAACATGACTTAAGTCATATTCATCCTACGACGACATGTGGTATTTAAAATCCGCACAAACCTTGGTTTAATCAAATTGACCCAATCATGAACCCAAATCAATTTGGGTCGAACCCAATTTGATTTGGCTCATTAAATCAGCCTAATTGCAATCCAATTGCAATCAATTCCACTTAATTCTTCTTTCATTAACTCACTAGTACTTAGTGGGTTAATTCAATCACCAATCATATTGATGTTTGATTTCTATTATGATTCCTAATTACAATTATGATAGTCTGACTAATTAAATCCTCTATGTGTGTGATCCCGTAGGTTCTATTCTGACTGGTAGTGAGAAATATTGAGATCTCCATCTCAATATTACTGAAACTCCTTTCAGTGGACTGAAACGATTTCAGTTCTACTCTTAGGGTTCACTGATCACCAAGTGAATGCCTTCGAGTCTCACAATCCACTAGTGACACCTAGCAGTTGATAGTCAACTTTAAAGACCACGCAATAGCACGTATCTGGTAGGATAGTGATTACGGATATCGATCCACAGGAATTGGGGTACAGTTGTTTTCTTAAAAATATTTAAATTTTTTTTTGTGAAGACTATTAAACTAAGCAATTTAATAAGAAATGCAATTAAAATGTTATCAGTTTGGAAAAAACCTAGGGCAAGGAATTCAGCACTAACATCGGAACAAGGGTTAATTGTATTTCAATTGATTCTTGGATTCACATGCAAATTAGCTACAAGCCTAACAAGCATTTAAATAGAATTTCACAAAAGTAATTTAGGAACATCCATCTTCAGTTAGCATGAAATGTCTACCCTAAACTAATGCGGCAGGATACTACATCTTCCCTAAGCATGGGTGATCTTTTATTAACTTAGTGATCATAAAGAACAGTTGTATAAACGCCATACTTAAAATCACAGAAATTAAATATGAGATGAAATAAAATATTCATTAGGAGCAAAATAAAGTTTATACAACTCCAAGAATAAAAATCAAAAAAAAAAATTCTTGGCCCTTTGTTAGGGCTGCATCCGGTCCTAAAGAAGAGATCAGCCTTCCATGGAGTGGTGGACGGCAGCAGCAGCACAGCGGCGGGCTTCCAATTGTATCATGATCGGCTTCTTCTCTTCCTCCCTCCTTCCTTCTTCCTCTCTCAGCACTTCATTCTTATTTTTTTATATATGGGAAGTTATTCCCAAAATACCCAAAACTACTCTCTCGCCTGAACACTCTGTGGAATTTGGCCCGAGAGGAGATGCTCCACCAAGGAGGGAAGTCTCCTCCTTTTATAGCTTCACCCGCCCCCCTGTTTCACCTCATGTGGCTGTTGATAAGAACCTTGGATGTACGCAGAATATCTTGGAGATTTGCTGGGATTGGAGCTTATCCGAGAGGAGACCTTTGGAATCAATCTGGAACCGTGGTGAGCAGCTGGACGCAGGAAGATGGCCTGTATTTTGAGGCAGGGGATAAGGATGCAATCCATGATATTAGGAATCGAATGGGATGTGAGGAAGAAACTCGGGTTGAGCGTGGGACACTAGGAGGAAGTTGGATACGGGATAAGGATGATGTTATTTTGTGAGCTGCTCTGTTTTGTTTTCGTGAAGTGATGCTGGATTCGAACTGATCTTGAAGCAGGGGAGAAGCTTGAATGCGGCGGATAGCAGGGATGCTAAGGAGCTGATCCGTAAGATGAAGTCCTGCTGAATTTGGGGCTTATTCCATGGGAGAAAGGCTATATTGATTTGAAATAGGAAATCTGGGGGATGATCCACGGCGTTAGGAAGCTCGGACATTAGCTGAAAATCAGAAAATGAAGGTGTGAGGTTAATCCGAATGCTGGGACTTGGCTGGCTTGATCCATGATGAAGATAAGAGGAGCTAGGAGCAGGGGATGCGGAAAGAACGATCTGGGATTTTGGAATGCTCATCCTTGTTGTGATCTAGCGGAAGAAGTTGGGATCTGGTTCTATGCCGTGAAGCTTGGGGCCAATCCGAACGGGATGATGTTTCCGGTTGGGAGGAAATCATGGATAAGAGCTGGACGTAGGGGGATATGCGTGAGCTTCGTCCGTGGAGCGGGATGGCCGAGAGTTGATCCGAAAGGGGCCTTGAATCACGGATGGTTGTTTCCTTTGTTTTGGAACAGGGGAAGAGGATGAGATGAAGACGCGTGAAACAGGGGAGAGACATTGGGATCTCAGCTGGGAGGAGCTGGATCTGTTCGTGGACGTGGAATCTGGAGAAGGTTGGTTGATTCGGCTGGGAAGGAGTGAAGAGCCGTGAGCTGGGATGATGACTCGTAGATGAACGTTGTGGAATAGGGGAAGACTAGCATGGAAGGCTTGTTCTTCGGATGGAAGGTCGGTCACGGTTGGTTGCGTTAATCCAAGAGGCTGTGATGTGTGGGAAGAATTAAGTGGAAGAAGGGGACGATAAGTCGGACTCATGTGGAATTTTTTTTGGTCAAAAATCATTCAATTGGGCCATCAATTTGATATAGAACCAAGTAGGCTAACCCAATTGATTGAACTGCTGACCCAATCCCAATTTAAATAACCCATGGATCCATGGACCCTTAAGCTCCCATGGACCCTTAAGCAACCCCTATGAGCCGCGATGGATAAAAGCTATGGACCCTTAAGAAGTGTCCTGTGAGCCGCGATGGGAGAAAGCCTGGGAGAAAACAGAGAACTTTCCGCCGATGCTTCAAAGCCACGCCACATCTCCATCCGGACTCCATTTGGATTGCCGTTTGGACTGGAATGTCCGATTTTGAACCGGCTACATTCCAGTTCAATTTGATTTTTGAAATACGGTAGTTATCCGCATTAATCGCTGTTTTTTTTTCCACGGTTGTTTTTGAAACAAACATTATGAAATTCATTCATATTAGATAACGAATGAATACAATAACGCTCGGCCATTTACGCCTCTTAACTCCTCTCAGCATTGGCCTATTTGTAGGCCACCGTTTCCTCAAAGAAGGAGATGAAGAGAGAATTTTTTTTCTTTGGGAAGAAAACGTCAGACAGAGAGAGGTAGTCTTGATTCAGTGAAGAAGAAGAAGAGAGAGGAAGAAGTTCTCTCTCTCTGGTGGTACAAAGTCCGGCTCAGATCCGGTGTTCTCTCCTGTCTTCCCTCTTCCTCTATGATCAGGATCAAACTCAGGCGTCACTGCTCTCGGGCGTGCCGTGAAGAAATGGGAGAGAAAAAAAAACAGTGATTTGCTGTTAGGGAAAAGAAAAAGAAAGAAAAGAACAAGGGAATTTCTTTTCTTCTAGAGTCCCTTTTGCAAAAGGTGTTTTGCACGAATATCAAAGTCATCCTACCTTCCTACGAAGCTCAACATGCGTGCGAAGTAGAGGGCCTGCAGATCCAGGCCTCGCAGTGCTACCTTCAGGGATCCAGATCCAGATCCGACATACCTCATCCAACTTCCGCTGTGGGATCGAGGTATGTTTTACATAATAGTATGTTTAATATTTATAATTGTTATAAATAAAAAAAATTAAAACTGATTTTTCATGCCTGGCGTCCGATTTTATCGGACAACTCGGGAAATTTCTCCCTTCAACTAGTATCAGAGCCAGGTTGGCCGATGGAATTGGCTTGCAATATCTAGAATTATGCATGATTTAATTTTTAAATTTAGATTAAATCTAGATTTAATAATAAAATATCAATCTTGTGCTGAATTATAAGGTTGTCCTTGTGGAGTGATTGATCATAACCCTATTTGATTTTGATGAGCTCAAAGCATCTGAGTATATCTCTTGTTTACTAATGAATTCAATTGAGTGTTTCAGTGAAAATCTTCTCTAAAGTGTTTCTAGACTTGGTTCATAATATTTTGGATAAGTTAAGAAGTCAGTTTGAACCAAAGTCTGAGACTCGAGTCGACTCCAGAGTATTACGAGTCGACTCCAAGCGTATCAGAATCACTGGCATGGGCTCGAGTCGACTTCGGATCATTACGAGTCGACTCCGACTGAGAACAGACAGACGAGCAGAAAGCATCAACTCAAAATCTGTCAGCGAGTCGACTCCTGAAGTGCGCGAGTCGACTCCGATGTTTACCGAGTCGACTCCGGAGTAGTATGAGTCGACTCCAAGGAGTTACAGACAGAAAAGTCAGAGAGCGATTTTCGACCCTGAGATTCGAGTCGACTCCTGTGGAACGCGAGTCGACTCCGATGGTTGGTAGGTCGACTCCAAAGAAAGCGAGAGTCGACTCTCAGTGGTTCACAAGGCAAAAGTCAGAGAGCAGTTTTCGGACTCTGAGATTCGAGTCGACTCCCGCAATGCGCGAGTCGACTCCGAGACAGCGCGACCCCAAAAAGACAGAAGACCGATTTACTGTCTCTAAGAGCCGAGTCGACTCCCAGACAGCTCGAGTCGACTCCAAGGCAGCGCTACACCAAAAAGGCAGAAGCCTATGTTTCGAAAACTGAGAGCCGAGTCGACTCCGGAGAAGTTCGAGTCGACTCCAAGACTGGACGAGCCAAAAGACAGAAGATCGGGAGTTCGGGCTCTAAGTGCCGAGTCGACTCCCAGGATTGTCAAGTCGACTCGAGTGGGCCAAGTTGAAAATTAGTTCCATGGATTTCATGAGATGAGCCGACTCCGAAAATGCCAAGTCAGCTCCAGAAGTTGGCGAGTCGACTCCGGGTCAAGACGAGTCGACTCCCAGTCGAAGAGGCTACTTTAATTCAAACCCGGAACAGTTGCCGAGTCGACTCCAGAAAAGCATGAGTCGACTCCCGCTACAGCCGAGTCGACTCCTGATCGCGCGAGTCGACTCCGACCCCCAACGGACATATTGTCAGGTTGTGCAGAGTGTGCAGAACAGGCAGAAAAAGGTGTCTAACGGCTAGTTTCCGTGGGGGATGGCTTAAATAGCCACAGAGGACTGTAGCAAGGTAGAGACGCACCATTCCATTCAAAGTAATCAAGCATTCATTCTCTGCAAGTGGTTTTTCAACGAAAAGAGGGAAGAGCGCCATAACTCCATCCAACTACCTCTTCCCAAACATTGAAAGAGATCTCCTCCTGCATTCAAGTCGACCAGACATTCAAGAGGAGACCCGAAGTTCAAGAAGCCCTACTCTACTCCAACTCAAACGTGTTTGAGGGCTCTTAACTTCTCTCTAGTTTATATTGTTATTTATCTGCTTTTGAGAAGCTCTGTTTTTCTGTTTGTTGTCATTATTTCCATCTTGTCTTTGCTTGGTTCAATCGGGGGATTGAATCAAGGGTGTAGAGGTTGGTTGGTGAGCCGAGTGTAAAACCAACGTGTAAGGGTTCGATTGTGATCCCGGGAAAACAATCGGGGTGGTTCTAGTCGGTGAGCCAGGGAAAACCGACCGAGTTCATTGTGAGCTCGTAAAACAACAAGTTTGGTTGTGAGCTTGTAAAACAACCGGCTGTAATCCAAGGGGTTATAGTGAATTCCCAAGTGAGACTTGGAGAGTGGACGTAGGAGCAAGGGTTAGCTCCGAACCACTATAAAAGCCTTGTGTTTGTGATTGTTTGTCTCTTTCTTTTACTCTCATTTCATTCACAGCACATAGCAATTAATTAATCATCTTGGTAAAGCATTAATTAGTCATCCACAACGTTTTAATTGCAAAATTATTTTAAAACCCAATTCACCCTCCCTCTTGGGTTGTCTATCTGGACAACAAGTGGTATCAGAGCCTAAACTCTTCTACCCTAAGAGTAAAAGATCAAAATGACAACCCCATTTGGATCTTCCCACATTGAGGGTCAGTCCACCCAAAGACCTCCATTCTTTAATGGATCCGACTACTCATATTGGAAGGCTAGGATGAGAATATTCATCCAAGCCCAAGACTATGAGATGTGGACCATTGTAGTAAATGGACCATACATCCCATCCATCTATGTAGAGGGTGTCACTGTACCTAAACTAGAAAAGGATTGGGATGAACATGACATGAGAAAGGCACAACTCAATTCTAAAGCAATGAATGTGCTTTACTGTGCATTAGATAGGAATGAATTCAATAGAGTCTCTACTTGCAATTCTGCAAAAGAGATTTGGGACAGACTTGAAGTGACCCATGAGGGCACGAATCAAGTCAAAGAATCCAAAATAAATATATTAGTTCATAAGTATGAACTATTTAAGATGGATTCTAATGAGACAATCACTAGCATGTTCACTAGGTTTACTGACATTGTCAATGGCCTAAAAAGCCTTGGCAAAAACATACTAACAGTGATCTTGTCAGAAAAATTCTTCGCTGTCTACCAAGGTCATGGGAAGCCAAGGTGACGGCAATCCAAGAAGCTAAGGACTTGAACAAGCTTCCACTTGAAGAGCTCCTTGGATCCCTAATGACTCACGAGCTAACAATGAAGCAGCACAGCGAAGAAGAGTCCTCCCATAAGAAAAAGGTAATAGCTCTCAAATCTACATCATCTAACAAAGATTTGTCTTGCAGTAGCAGCAGTGAAGAAGAAGATCATGAGGGAGATGATGATGAGGCTCTTCTTGTGCGCAAGTTCAGAAAATTCATCAACCACAAGAAGTCCTATCATCAAAGGAGAGGCCCCTCAAATTCCTATCGCAAGGATAAAGGTAAGGAAAGGGAAAATGAGGGGATTGGGTGTTATGAGTGCAAAAAGCCGGGGCACATCAGAGCTGAGTGTCCCTTACTAAAGAAGGACAGCAAGTACAAGAAGAAGAAAGCCCTTGTCACCACCTTATCGGACTCCGACGCATCATCTTCATCATCGGATGAGGAACAAGAAGAAAAGGCCAATTTCTGTTTCATGGCCAATAAAAATGAGGTAACATCCAACACGCATCTCGATTTTACCTTTGATGAATTGTATGATGCATTTAATGAATTAATGATTGAATATAAGGCCATAAATCTTAAGAATAAAGAACTAAAAATAGCTAATCAATCTTACCTACATAAATACGATAAGTTAGTTAAGGATAAGGATTGTATCACCAAAGAAAATGCAGAACTTAAAACAAGCAACCAAATCTTGATACAAAAGAATAATACCTTAACTAAATAAAATGAAAGGCTGAACAAAGAAACATTAGAACCCAAAAACTATAAACATATAAATGAGAGTATCACAAAAGAACTAAATGATCTAAAAGCAGAAAAACAGACACTAACTAAAGAACTTGAGAAATACAAACCCTTGGTTGAAAAATTTACATATAGTTCTGAAAAATTAAATATGATACTTAATAGTCAACGAGCTGTATTCAATAGAGCAGGTCTAGGATACAAACCTAAAAACAAGCAAAAACTTCTTAGTAACTTCTTTGTTAAAGCAGGAGAAAGTAAAATTAAGAAAATAACCTGTTTTTGTTGTGGAACTGTAGGACATAAAGCAAATGTATGTGACTATAGGAAAGGAAAAACTAAAAGAAAAATCAAAAGGGTATGGGTTCCAAAAGGAACCAACATGACTAACCATGAAGGATCCAAGAAAACTTGGGTACCTAAAATTATATGATCTGCTTGTGTAGGAGTGTCTTGCAGCCAAGGTCAACAAAAATTGCTGGTACTTGGATAGTGGCTGTTCAAGACACATGACGGGTGACAAGGATCAATTCTTCACCCTTGAAGCTAAGAAGGGAGGTGCTGTGACTTTTGGAGACAACAACCAAGGTCACATCATTGGTATAGGTAAAGTACAAATTACCCCTTCTACTTTTATTGATAATGTTAGATATATTGACGGTCTTAAGCATAATTTATTAAGCATTAATCAATTATGTGATAAAGGTTATGATGTTATGTTTAAACCATCACTATGCATCGTAACAAACCCAAATGACAATAGTTTAGTTTTTAAAGGAATAAGACGTGGAAATGTGTATGTTGTAGACCTTGAGGATCTTGCCAAACACAACCCATGCTTAGTTGTTAATGAAACTAAGGACAATGATGCTAGTTGGTTATGGCACCGTAAGTTAGGTCATGCAAGCATGGACACAATATCTAAACTAGTTAAAAGAGATTCGGTGATAGGTTTGCCAAAATTAAAGTTTGAAAAGAATAAAATATGTGAAGCATGTCAATTTGGCAAACAATCAAAGAACTCCTTTAAATCTATAAATTGTGTTTCAACCTCTAGACCTCTAGAACTACTACACATGAACCTATTCGGACCAACTAGAACCACAAGCCTAGGTGGAAATAAATATGGTCTAGTTATTGTAGATGATTATTCTAGATACACTTGGGTCATGTTCTTAGCTCATAAGGATCAAGCTTTTTCAGTTTTCAAGAAATTTCATAAAGAAGTAACCAATGCTAGAGATACTTCAGTAATAGCTATTAGAAGTGACCATGGTACCGAATTCGAAAATCATTTATTTCATGAGTTTTGTAGTAAAAAGGGGATAACACACAATTTTTCTGCACCTAGGACACCACAACAAAATGGAGTTGTGGAGAGGAAAAACAGAACTCTAGAGAAAATGGCTAGAACTATGTTATGTGAAAGTAACCTTCCTAAGTACTTTTGGGGAGAAGCCATTAATACTTCTTGTCATATATTAAATAGAGTTTTATTGAGACCTATTATAAAGAAAACACCTTATGAACTTTGGAAAAACAGAAAACCAAAGGTAAACTATTTTCATATCTTTGGATGTAGGTGTTTTATTCATAATAATGGGAAAGATAATCTAGAAAAATTTGATTCTAAATCTGATGAGGGCATATTCTTAGGGTACTCTACAACTAGTAAAGCATATAGAGTCTTTAATAAAAGAACCCTAGTTATAGAAGAATCCATACATGTTGTCTTCGATGATTCTAGCGATATCTATTCTAGCAAGTCATGATATGAAATAATCAGTTAAATATCAGATCTGAAAATAATTTTTATGCATGTGATGCGTATGGTGATGATCATGGATGGATCCTTTGAATGTGCTGAAATGTTCTGCGATGTTCTGTGATGCATATAATTTTAATTTTCAGATGCCTGCGTGCATCTTAAATTCATGTATTAGAGACCTGCGTGTCTAATGAAAAGGGTTGTAATTTATTCTTTATTTTATTTTAATTTTTAAAGTAATCTGGGATGTAATCTGTGATGTGTGTTGCACGTCGATGGTTGATCGATATGTACATCAATAAGCTCAACATGCGCGGATCGAGATCAAGGGTTGATTGAAGATGGATCAAGAAGTTGATCACAATTGAACCTAAGGGATCAAGATCGAGTCAAGAGTTGAAGACGATCAAATCAATTGACGTGCATGTGCTTGTAAAATGACCCCATCCTGGATCCATGATCATCACCATTAATTTTATTTTTGATAAATGCCTGGATGTTTAATGCTTATGTTTATGCGGGTAGATATATATTTGCATGAGATGTGAATACGCGATCGAGTGAGACCTAAATCGAAACCTCCCTAATCAGTCGAGGGTGAACCAACATGAGTTAGTCATATTAGATTAATTGATCTAATTGGTATCTAGGCAAGCCTAAAAGGTGGTTACTTAATTAGGACCTTACTCTCTGAGTAAGGGGAGCCTCCCACCTGCTTACCTGACCAATTGTTCGATTACCTCTTATGAAGAACTCAAGTTGCAAACACTAAGACTTGATTATGCAATATTAAGTCCATAGGTCTTCCACCGTAGTAGAGCTGCTAAGGTCTTTTTGGTGTTGATTTGTCTCGGCTGGACACAGTGGGCAAGTTGCATCGGGGGACTGGACCTCTCTATTAGACATAAGATGTTGTGGGGTAAAGGTAGGGTTGGGCATCAATAACTGTTAGGTGAGGACCCAATGACGACTTTATTTCTGCGGTTATACGGTGGATATGACTTAACTAAGTAATGGGGCCAATAACTGTTAGGTGAGGTCTTCATGACTTAGAGACCAAGTACCACTGTAATTTGCTTGAGAAGCATTTTACAAGAGTTGTACACTCATCCATTTATATGTCACCAATAACTGTTAGGTGAGGCGGCATGTAAATCGGTGAGACCGCAGTACCCACTAGAAATTCTAGTCGTGTAGGGTTTTTGTTTCTCCATCAGGACAGTATGAGGGATTCGAAAAAATAGTGGGAGCATATTTGTTTTCAAAGTCCCTAAAACAAATAGAGTTCAAGTACAAAGTCTAACTAGAATCTTTATTCTCTACAGATCACAATGTCAGCTTCAAACTCTTTGACCCGTATTCTTGAAACCAGCCGACTGACCGAAACCAATTACAAAGACTGGCTGAGAAACCTCAAAATAGTTCTGAGTTGTGAGAAATTAGGGTATGTGCTCGAGAGTGACATCCCCAGGTTACCAGCACGTCCTACTGATGATCAGCGTGAGACACATCAAAAGTGGACAGATGACGACATTAGGGTCAAGTGCTACATCATGGCATCCATAACTAATGAACTTCAATGCCAGCATGAGAACATGAAGACTGCTAGGGAAATACTGGCTTACTTGCAAGAGTTGTATGGTGAGCAGAGCCGCACTGCACGCTTTGAAGTGTCCAAGAGACTCTTCAAGGCAAAGATGCGCGAGGGGCAGTCTGTCCACGATCACTGTTTGACTATGATCAAGGACCTCGAAGAGCTTGAGAAGCTCGGTATGTCCATGCATAAGGAACTGCAGATAGATCTGATCCTGCAATCCTTTCCTGATTCATTTGGGCAGTTTATAGTAAAATACCATATGAATAAGATTGAATGCACTAAGACCGAATTGTTGAACATGTTGGTAACTGCTGAAGGGGCCTTAAAAGGTTCAAGGGGCTCTGTTCTGGCTGCTGAGCTGACTTCTGGTTCCAAGAGAAAGTCTACTTGGAAGAAAAAAGAAGCCTATAAAGAAGCAGAAGAAAGATAAGAAGCCTAAGAAGAAAGTTCATAAGAAAAAGGCTAGTGACAAGGAAAAATGTTTCCACTGCAATGTCGACGGCCACTGAAAAAGGAACTGCCCTTCATACCTCGAGAGCCTAAAGAACAAAAAGGACACACCTTCTGAAGGTATGTTAGACTTGCTCGTAATTAAAACTAACCTTACGGTTTCTTCTATTTCTAGTTAGGTTATAGATTCTGGTTCTCGTGCTCATTTGTGCACTACTATGCAGGGTCTAAAGAAAAGTAGGAGGCTGGCGGAAGGTGCAGTAACCCTTCGAGTTGGCAACGGGGCAAGAGTTGCTGCTGTAGCTGTGGGCACCTATCCTCTGTGATTACCGTCTGAATTTAGTTTATTGCTTAGAGACTATTATTATGTCCCTGCTGCTAGTAGGAATTTGATTTCTGTTTCATGTTTAGCACAGGATGGTCATGTTTTGACCTTTGACAAAGACTGCTATTCTATTTATTTCAGAAATAAATTAGTTGCACGTGGTTTCATGATTGACAGTCTCTATCACTTGCATGTTGATGTGTCAGTGAATGTGTCTGAGCAAGTAGTGAGTGCCATAGGATCTAAAAGATCCAGAGATGAGATAAACCAGAAGTATTTGTGGCACCTCAGGCTTGGCCATATTGGAGAGGACAGAATGAACAAAATGGAGAAAGATGGGCTTCTCGGCCCATTGACTTTCGAGTCATATCCAGTTTGTGAGTCCTGTCTTCAAGAAAAAATGGCTAGATTACCTTTTGTAGGACATGGGGAGAGGACCACTGAAATACTTACCCTGGTACACACTGATGTGTATGGCCCATTTGATGTGTCAGCCAGGGGTCGTTATTCGTACTTCATTACCTTTACTGATGACTACTCACGATATGGGTATGTGTATCTTATGAGATACAAATCTGAGTCTTTTGAAAAGTTCAAAGAATTTAGAAATGAAGTAGAAAAATAGACCGGAAAAACCTTTAAGGTTCTTCGATCAGATCGAGGAGGAGAATACCTTAGTGGAGAATTTCGGGGCTATCTCAAGAAGAATGGCATAGTCTCACAATGGATGCCTCCGGGTACACCTCAACTCAACGGGGTGTCAGAAAGGAGGAATCGGACTCTATTAGATATGGTCCGATCCATGATGAGCTTCACTGATCTACCTATGTTTCTTTGGAGAGATGCCTTATTATCTGCAATTTACTTATTGAATAGAGTTCCCTCTAAATCCGTTCCTACCACACCGTATGAGATATGGCATGGTAAGAAGCCGAGTCTTAGTCATCTCAAGATTTGGGGATGTCCGGCCCACGTCAAGCAACAACAGGCGGACAAGTTAGAGCCTAGGACCATAAGTGCTCGTTTCATAGGATATCCTAAAGAGTCATTAGGATACAATTTTTACGTCTCAAAGGATCACAATGTGTTTGTGAGCCGACATGCCGTCTTCTTGGAAAAATAGTTTATCCTTGATAGAGGCAGTGGGAGGAAAATTGAGCTTGAAGAGAAAGTCTCTGAAAAGCAACGAGTAATGGATCCTATAGAACCTATTCACATAGAGCCAGTACACGTAGTACGTCCTCCACCTCGTAGATCAAGTAGGGTCTCCCATCCTCCAGATAGATACTTAGGTATACTAGTAGAGGATACAGAGAAAATGTTCCTCATGGGAGATAGGGAACATGTACAGGATCCCAATACCTACAACGAGACGATAGCTGATATCGATTCCGAGAAATGGCTGGAAGCCATGAAGTCAGAAATAGACTTCATGTATTCCAACCAAGTCTGGACCTTAGTAGATCCACCAGAAGGTATAGTACCTATTGGATGAAAATGGATCTACAAAAGGAAGATAGGTTCGGATGGAAAGGTAGAGACCTATAAGGCAAGGCTAGTGGCGAAAGGGTATAGTCAGTGCGAAGGCATTGACTATCAGGAGACCTTTTCACCAGTAGCCATGCTAAAATCCATTCGAACATTGCTTGCCATTGCAGTATTTCATGATTATGAAATATGGCAGATGGATGTGAAAACTACTTTTCTGAATGGATATCTTGATAAAGATATCTATATGGAGCAGCCTTTGGGTTTCACTTCCAGTGATGGAGATCACAAGGTCTGCAAGCTGCAAAGGTCCATCTATGGACTAAAGCAAGCATCTCGGAGTTGGAACACTCGTTTCAATGATGCGATCAAATCATTTGATTTCATCAAGAACGAAGAGGAACCGTGTATTTACAAGAAGGTTAGTGGGAGTGCTGTCGTGTTTCTCGTACTGTACGTGGATGACATCCTCCTGATAGGGAATGATATTCCCATGCTAACCTCGGTCAAGGTCTGCTTGTCAAAAAAGTTCTCCATGAAAGACCTTGGGGAAGCATCCTACATTTTGGGGATTAAGGTCTATAGAGATAGATCTAAGAGGTTGCTTGGCCTATCATAGAAGATGTACATAGAGGAGGTACTGAAGAGGTTCAGTATGGAAAACTCCAAAAGGGGTTTATTACTCCTTAGGCATGTGATTCATCTCTCCAAGAAAATGTGCCCCAACACATCTGAAGAGATTCAACGCATGAGCAGGATCCCTTATGCTTCTGCAATAGGAAGCCTCATGTATGCCATGCTGTGTACATGACCTGATGTAGCCCTTGCTGTGAGTGTCACTAGCAAATATCAGTCGAATCCAGGCGAAGAGCACTGGACAGCTGTGAAGAACATTCTTAAGTACTTAAAAAGAACTAAAGATTTGTTCTTGGTTTTTGGAGGATCATCAGAGTTAAAGAAAGAAGGATACACAGATTCAGACTTCATAACTGATATTGATGATAGAAAGTCTACATCTGGATATGTATTCTTGTGCAATGGTGGTACGGTAAATTGGAAGAGTTTCAAACAACCGATCATTACTGATTCTACCAAAGAAGCAGAGTATATCGCCGCCTCTGAAGCTGCAAAGGAAGACTTCTGGTTCAAGAAATTCATTGCAGAGTTAGATGTAATGCCATCAGATGCCATCACACTCTACTACGATAATAATGGCGCCATAGCTCTTGCTAAGAAGCCAAGGTCTCATCAGAAGTCCAAGCACATAGAGCGGCACTTTCACCTCATACGCGACTACCTCAAAAAGAAATATGACGAGGTGCAGAGAGTAGACTTCGCGGACAACATGGCGGATCCGCTCACTAAGCAGTTAAATCAGCAGAAGACTGAAGCCCACAAGAAGATGGGACTTAGATATATGACTGATTGGCTTTAGTGCAAGTGGAAGATTGTTAGATGTATGCCCTAGAAGCCAATCTGACAGATACATTATTTATTCTGGAACATAAATTTGTACTTGACTTTATTATTATTGAATAATAAATGGGCATCTTTTCATTCATATTGTTTATGTGTCTATGAATCGTCCAAGAAATTAATAAGATGATGATACATATTCTCAAGAGTTGAAAATTTAAGCCATGTATCATTGGTGATTAATTTCTAAATGCTCCTGATCAATGGATCATCACGAGAACGGTGATCGATCCGATCAGTGCATAGATTGCTTTCCTTATGGATGGACGAGACTCGAGTCCACAGTGTAGGGACACTGAAGTGAGAGTGCAGGTGCTTGTTAGAGAATAAGGGTACTGAGCGTGACCAAGACAAGAAGTCACTTGAATGTCTATCCACTCATCAGTGACTTGTTTGATGTTGCAGTAGTGTGACTGGTCCTTTGACCTACGGTGCTTCGGCTATTCACAGTGAGGTTATTGTAGTTTGACTGCACATATACATGGTCTTTAGTCATATGGGTCCTTGTTGTGTAGATTGGCTGCAGTAAGTTCACTATAGGAGTAGGGTATGCACTTACATGAAATCTATCGATCTTGATAGATGAGGAGTGATCCTATGTGATTTATTAGACTGAGTTCTAAGATCTTGGCCAGGGCAGTAATATAAAGTGGAGAAAGAGTTTTTCACTATCGAACTCAAGTCGAATAAATCTAGACATATGACAGACGACGAGTTGGAGGATTGTAGGTTCGTTGTTAGCCCGGGGTAAAACAACGAGTTGGGTAGTGCACTTGCAAAACTACCGGACTGTAATCGCTGATTATAGTGGAAATTCCCAAAAGTGTTTGGGGAGTGGATGTAGGAGCAGTGGAAGCTCCGAACCACTATAAATCTTTGTGTGTTTGCGTTTGATTGTGGTTGCAACTTTAGCTTCACCTTTGCACATACACTTGTGTGTTTTGTTTTAATTAGACAAAAAGTTTTAAGACACCCAATTCACCACCCTCTTGGGTGACCATCTCTGGGCAACAAGTGGTATCAGAGCAGGTGCTCTGTGTATTTCTTGAAGACCTAACCATCTTTGCCAAAGATCAAGATGGCAACACCCTTCAATAATGTTCCTGCTGAGGGGCAGGCTACCAATAGACCTCCACTCTTCAATGGGACAAATTATTCCTATTGAAAGACTAGAATGAGAATTTTTATTCAAGCACAAGATTATGCCTTGTGGAAGGTCATAATCAAAGGACCACACGAACCATATCACATAGTTAATAGCATTCAAGTTCCCAAACCTGAAGAGGATTGGGATGAGAATGATAGTAGGATGGTTCAACTCAATGCTAGAGCCATGAACTCATTATTTTGTGCTCTAGATGTAAATGAGTTCAATAGAGTCTCCACCTGTACTTCCGCCAAGGAAATATGGGATAGGCTTGAAGTTACCCACGAGGGTACCAATCAAGTCAAAGAGTTTAAAGTGAACATTCTAGTTCACAAATATGAGTTATTTAAGATGGAACCCAACGAAACTATATCATGCATGTTCACACGCTTCACTGATATAATAAATGGTCTAAAGAATTTGGGTAAATCTTACACTAACCCAGAACTTGTGAGTAAAATTCTCAGGTCCTTGCCAAAAGCTTGGGAAGCGAAGGTCACGGCGATCGTAGAAGCTAAAGACCTCAACACATTGGCACTTGAACAACTATTGGGCTCATTGATGACGCATGAGCTCACAATGAAGCAACATGAAGAAGATGTGCCAAAGAAGAAGACAATCGCACTCAAGGCTACTTCAAGTATTTGTGAAGAAGAAAGCAGTGAGAGTGAAGAAGAAAGTGAAGATGAAGACTTGGGTTTAATAGTAAGGAAGTTCAAAAAATTCATGAGAAGAAAGAAACCCTTCTCAAGAAAGAAGTTTGGAGGGAGAAATGATTGGGAAAAGGAAAAAGAAAAGGAAAGAGACCCAATCATATGTTATGATTGCAAGAGACCGGGACACATTCGCTCCGAATGCCCTCAACAGAAGAAGCACTATGGAAAGAAGAAGAAGAAGGCGTTGAAAGCAACTTGGGATGATAGTGACACATCCTCCTCCGAGGAAGAGAAGGAAGAGACCGCCAACTTGTGTTTCATGGCATTCGACGACGATGAGGTATGTCAAAGCTCAACTACAGATTTTACTTTAGAAGAATTATATGAAGCTTTCCAAGAGCTCATGAGTGATTGTAGTATGTTAGGAGCAAAAAATAAAGAATTAAAAGCCTCCAATCAAAAACTAAAGGATGACATTAAAAACCTATTGATTGAGAAGGAGAGCTATGAAAATGATAACACCATTGACCTAAAGAATAAAAATTCAAAGCTTAGCATTGAAAATGAAACGGCAAAAACACTCATTAAGGAATTAAATCTAAAAGTCAAATTCCTACTCAATAGTAATACCTCACTTGCACAAAATGTTGAATCCCTTAAAAATGATAAGGAAGAATTGGCTAAAGAAAATTTGGACCTTAAAAATGAGGTACACAAGTACAAACCAATTGTGCAGAAATTTACACATAGCTCTGAAAAATTAAATCTCATTCTATCCAATCAAAGAGCTGTTTTTAATAAAGCCGGATTAGGATACAAAACCAGCAAACAACAAAAATATCTAAAGAACTTTTTGTGAAAGCAAAAGATTTCAAAACTGAAAAACCTACATGCTTTCATTGTGGAAAAAGTGGACATAAAGCCTATTCTTGCATTCAAAGAAAGATTCAAACTAACAAGAATACATTTGTAAAGGGTAAAAACACAACTAAAGTGTGGGTGCCTAAGGAAACCAACTACACTAACCAAGAAGGACTCAAGAAAACTTGGGTACCTAAGAGCTTCACGTGATTATTTTGCAGGTATGCCTTGCAGCCGGGAGCAAAAAGAGAATGTGGTATCTTGATAGCGGTTGCTCAAGGCATATGACCGGTGATGAGAGCCTTTTCGTCACCTTGAAATCAAAAGAAGGAGGAGTAGTCACATTTGGAGACAATGCTAAAGGTCAAATCATTGGCGTTGGTAAAATCTCCATATCACCCTCCTCATTTATTGACAATGTATTGTTAGTTAATGGATTAAAACATAATTTATTAAGTATAAGTCAATTTTGTGACAAAGGATTTAAAGTGTCATTTGAATCTTCCCTATGCATAATTAGTAGTCCAATTGACAATGAGATCATACTTATGGGACATAGGCGTGGAAATGTTTACATGGTAGATCTTGATGATCTCACCATGAAAGATGGCTAATGTCTTGTAGCCATGGATGCCAAGGTCAATGAGACTAGCTGGTTAGGGCATCGTAGGTTAAGGCATGCTAGCATGGATTTAATTTCTAAATTGATTACAAAAGATCTAGTCAAAGGACTACCAAAAATAGACTTTGAAAAGAACAAAATTTGTGCTGCATGTCAACTAGGGAAACAGACAAGAAGTTCCTTCAAGTCTAAGAACATAGTCTCAACATCAAAACCCCTAGAACTTATTCACATGGATTTATTTGGACCCACTAGAACTGCTAGTCTAGGAGGTAAGAAGTTTGGTCTTGTAATTATTGATGATTTTTCACGTTTTACATGGGTTTCATTTCTTGCCCACAAAGATGAGTCCTTTCCCGCTTTTATCAAGTTTTATAATAGGATTTCGAATGAACTTAATCTTAAACTAAAAGCAATTAGGAGTGATCATGGTACCGAGTTTGAAAATCAGCATTTTGAAAAATTTTGTGAAGAAAACGGTATCAATCACAATTTCTCGGCCCCTAGGACACCCCAACAAAATGGGGTGGTAGAAAGGAAGAATCGCACACTAGCAGATATGGCTCGTACCATGTTGTGCGAATCGGATCTACCAAAGTACTTTTGGGCTGAAGCAATAAATACTGCATGTCATATTTTAAACCGTGCTTTAGTTAGATCTATCTTAAAGAAAACACCTTATGAGTTGTTGAAAAATAAGAAGCCTAATATAAGCTATTTTCATGTTTTCGGTTGTCGCTGCTTTATTTTAAACAATGAAAAGGACAATCTAAGTAAATTTAGTGCTAAATCAGATGAGGGGATCTTCTTAGGTTATTTCTCATCTAGTAGAGCATACAGGGTCTTCAACAAGAGAACTCTCGTTGTTGAAGAATCCATTCATGTTGTTTTTGATGAAGCTAATGGAGATTCTTCTAGAAAAGAAGAAGATGGTGATGCAGGTATACTTGAAGACAGAATGAAGAAATTCTCCATACAAGACAAACAACATGAGGATGAAATCAAAGAAGATACAATTCAGCAAGATGAAGAAGATCAACCTCCAGCGAGAAATCAAGATCTTCCTAAGGAATGGAGGTATGCACATGGTCATCCAAGGGATCTAATCCTTGGTGATCCTTCACAAGGGATAAGGACAAGATCCTCTTTAAGAAACACTAGTAATTATCTTGCATTCGTTTCACAGATAGAGCCTAAATCACTAGAAGAAGCCGAAAAAGATGAAAATTGGATGAATGCTATGCAAGAGGATTTAAACCAATTTGAACAAAATCAAGTTTGGACTCTAATGAAAAGACCCCCTAATGTTTCAATTATAGGCACCAAGTGGGTATATAGAAATAAACTAGATGAAGATGGAATAGTAATAAGAAACAAAGCTAGGCTAGTAGCCAAAGGATATAATCAGAAGGAAGGAATAGATTTTGATGAAACTTTTGCTCCTGTTGCTAGGTTAGAGGCTATTAGACTACTTTTGGCATATGCATGCTTCATGGATTTCAAACTCTATCAAATGGATGTAAAAAGTGCCTTTTTAAATGGTTATATAATGGAGGAAGTTTATGTAGGACAACCTCCAGGTTTTGAGAACCACTTACATCCAGATTATGTTTTTAAATTGCATAAAGCATTGTATGGACTTAAGCAAGCCCCTAGGGCATGGTATGAAAGAATAAGTAATTTCCTAATTGAAAATAAGTTTAAGAGAGGAAATGTAGACAAAACCCTCTTCATTAAAAGAAAAGGGAATGACTTATTGCTTGTGCAAATTTATGTGGATGATATAATTTTTGGTGCTACTAATGATAGTCTTTGTCAAGAGTTTGCTAAGCTTATGCAGGGAGAATTTGAAATGAGCATGATGGGTGAGCTCAACTTCTTCCTTGGGCTACAAATAAAATAATCAGAGGAAGGCATCTTCATCAGTCAGTCCAAATACATCAAGGAAATGTTGGAAAAGTTCAAGATGAAGGATGCAAAGGAAATCAGCACACCCATGGGCTCAAGTTGCAAGCTTGACAAAGATGAAAAAGGTAAAAGTATAGACTGCAAATTGTACAGAGGTATGATAGGTTCTTTACTTTACCTTACTGCTAGTAGACCAGACATATTATTCAGTGTTTGCATGTGTGCTAGATACCAAGCATGTCCTAAGAAATCACACTTGCAAGCTGTTAAAAGAATATTCAGATATCTAGTAGGGACATCTAATGCAGGCTTATGGTATTCTAAACAATCTGATATAAATTTAATTGCTTATTCCGATGCTGATTTTGCCGGGGCGACAGAAAAAGCACAAGTGGCACATGTCAATTCTTGGGTGCTAATTTGGTTTCTTGGTTTAGCAAGAAACAGAATTCAGTTGCCTTGTCCATAGCTGAGACTGAGTACATTGCAGCTGGAAGCTGTTGTGCCCAAGTTCTTTAGATTAAGCAACAACTTGAAGATTTCGGTATCAAAATGGACAACATACCAATTAGGTGTGATAATACAAGTGCAATTAATTTAACAAAAAATCCTGTTCAACACTCTAAATCAAAACACATAGAGATTAGGCATCACTTTATAAGGGATCATGTGCTGAAAAATGATGTGATGATTGAGTATGTATGTACTGAAAATCAATTGGCCGATATCTTTACAAAGCCCCTTTGTAAAGATAGGTTCAATTTTTTAAGGAATGCTTTGTGCTTGTATGATCCTAGCAAATAGATTGAACTTGTAATGCAATGCTTTGTAAGCTCTAGAGATACATGTGAATGCTACTCAAACTAATAATACACTTCAAGGTCACAAATAGCAAACCTAGTATCTAATAAGTGAAAACATGAATCTATCAAAGTTAGATGACGAATTGTTTGACTTTCCGGAGGATGGTTACCCTCCCTTGGACTCTTCATGGAGATATTTTCAGAGCCTATTTCATAGGCATTCGAAATTTGGTCAAATATTCCTCATTTCAATATTGATAATTCAAAAAATCATTATCAAACTTTTATAGGATGCATTATTGAAGGGAAGGATCACAAGCAAACTCACTCTATATTCACCAAAAGAAATCACGCTGATTATTGTGGTTGAATAAAATAAATTGGGAAAAGATAGAAATCATTGTGAAATTTTTCAGTGCCGGAGACGTCTCTGGCAAATCACAGAGACGTCCCCCCGGCGAGACGTCTCGCATTAGTCACGGAGACGTCTCGGGGACCAAATGAAAGTTTTTAAATTAGGTCGAAACAGCTCGAGCCGACCCGAGCTACCTTCTTTCGTCCCCAACGAAAACACAAACCCTAGCCTCCATTTTCTCTCCACCACAAACCGAACCAAAATCTCTCCCCATTTCTCTAGATTTCCAATCCATGGCACCTAAGAAAGCTAGGCGAACGGGTGGGAGGCATCCTAGAGTAGCAAACGACGACGAGGAACGGAGGGAAGAGCCCTCCGCGCCGCCTCCTCCGGTTGCTCCGTCAACCGTGACCCTCTCCTGTGCAAATCGCACAGTAACCACAGGTAGATATATAGATTTCTAGTTTCTAGCTAGTGAGGAGTTCTCTATTGGAGAGAGACTCCGTGCCCAAGGTTGGGAACACCTATGTTCCCTAAATATGTCAACATATCCCGGCCTAGTGAGAGAAATGTTTAGCAATATGGCCTTAGGGGACTCGGGGTACACCGGATATGTCCGAGGCACATTGATAGAAATCAATGAGGACATCCTATCTAACTTGTTACAAATCCCCAAATACGGTGAGGCTCCGACCTCACATCCCCAAAGGGAGATTGCCCTAAACCTACTTTTAGGAAGAGAGGACTGCGGCCCTCTTGACATAGTTAAGTCCCAAGACCTCAATGCCGAAATGAGATTGCTTTTGAGCATAGTTAACCGGGTCTTGTTTCCAAAAACCGGTCGCTTCGATTTTGTTTCGGAGCGAGACTTAGCTATTATGCACCATATCTTGCTAGGGATTCCCCTAAACCTCCCTAGGCTCATGTTGAACTACATCTCTATATGTCATAGGTATTCCAGATTTAGCATACCTTATGGGATGGTTTTCACCCTACTGTTCAAACATTTTAAGGTTCCAATTCCTGAAAATGAGCCAGAAAAACCTTTGAGAAACACTGACTATTACAATGAGAGCACATTACATAGGATGGAGTTTCACAAGAAAGACGGGTCTTGGGTTAAGGCCCCTAAAAGAAAATCCCAAACCATAGAGCCTGAGATCCCACATCAGGAGCCTGACCACCTCTCTCCTCCACATAGCCCTATGGCCTTTCCGATGTACCTTCCAGCTCGGCTAGACCATCCACCTCAGTGCCTCCTCCTCCAGTCAGTGGATCACTGTCCCTATCAGATGAGCAGATGCACACCCTAGCATCTGTGATATGCCAGCAGATGAGGGAAGAGATGAGATCAATAGTCTCTGCTGAGTTAGCTCCCATCCGTACCTCACATGAAGCACTCCTACAAGAATTAAAGGAAATCAAAGCTCAGATAGAAGCTACAGCGTCAGAATTGGTTCATGTGGGAACAAGCCAAACCTTAAGATCAATTGAGATACAGGCTGAATTGAAGATCATATCGGATGGTCTTCAAGAGTTGACGAGCCCTGGAGGCAATGTGGGCACTGTGGCTACCCAACTTAGAGGAAGAATTGAAAGGGCAACTCATGAATTTGAAGCACTAGTGACAGCCTTCAATCAGTCTCAGGGAAATCAATTTAAAACCCTAATGGATGCAATAACTGGGTTTATAGAGGCTGCTGCTGGGGCTATTGAGCGTGGTCGCTGGTGAGGGACATTTTGTAGACATCTAGGGTTCATCTTTTTGTAAAACCCTAGGCTTATTTGAAACTTCTTTTGTATTAGCCATCAATACTTGTAATGACTTCAAATGATTGTAATACAATATGAAGGTCATATCTTTCTTTTTGAAACTTTGTGTATATTTCTAATTTTGTGGTATCAAACTCTGTGTATGTTTCTAATTCTGATGCTTTGAATGATCAAACTTAACAATGTGCAATAATATTACTCCTTTCCCAACTTGACAATGCATATGAAAAAGGGGGAGCACAACCTGTAATAACTGCATTTGAAAGGTCTGAAATGAACTCCAAAACAAAGGGGGACTGAAATGAATGCTGAATTCATTAATAGAAATAACTTGGAAAGAGGGAGCATAACTTGAATATCCTTGAGTGATTCATGGTAATATGCTGAATTCTAATAGGAATTGCGTTTTAGGTACCTAAGAAAAATTTGTCCCCTTCATTGTTGATGACAAAAAGGGGGAGTAGAACCAATATATGGAATAGAACCAATATATGGAATGCAAAATACAAAATTTACACTCATACTTAAAAGTTGAATTAGAAAAGATAAAATTGAAGAATATTGGCTTTAAGACAATTGTCCTTCTGGAAAAGAAAGGGGGAGTCAAAAAGTATTTAGCTTTCAATTGTCTTTAGCATCAATATTTCATTAATTTACATTTTAACTTGATTCAAATTCAGTTGATATGCCAAAATTGCTCAAGAGCTACTAAGATCAATACTTATGCATAAGGATAGAACTGAAAGTTGACTATATTGAATTATGCACACTGTATCTAGCTCTAACCAAAACATAATACTTGTACATCTGAACAAATACTGTGTATATGTTTAAATTTTAAATTTTGCATATACTCAGTATTTTGTCATCATCAAAAAGGGAGAGATTGTTGACCCCCTAATGGATTTTGATGAATACAAAATACTAGAGTATAATTCCCTTTATATTAACAATTTATTTGAGGATTTCAGGTGTTTAACTAAGAATATTGTTAAGAATTGTCAAGGCATGTTCCCATATTTTTCAAGGATTTTTTGAAGATTTTTTGAGATGAAGAAAATAGATCAAGGACAGCCGAGACGTCTCCGGTTTGTCCCAGAGACGTCTCTGGCACGAAGAGGATGAATTGGCACGTCTGGAGACGTCCCCGGCACCTGGCGAGGCGTCTCGCAGGGTCGGAGTCGACTCCCGACTCTGCAGAGTCGACTCTCTCAGAGACGGCAGAAAGGCCGATTTCAAGGGATGCGCGCGAGTCGTCTCCGAAGGACGCGGAGTCGTCCCCACGCATAAAAAGCAAACTTTCCGAGACGTTCCCAGAAAGCGCGGAGTCGACTCTCTCAGGGGATTCCAGAGGACTTGTTTTTCGGTGATAAAACTGCGGAGTCGTCCCCGACGTCGCGGAGTCGTCCCCATGCAAAAAGCGCAAACATCCCGAGACGTCCCCGTAAAGTGCCGAGCCGACTCTCTCAGAAAAACAGAAAAACAAGCATTCAAGCTGTTCTTCTTCAGAGACGTCCCCGTAAAGCGTCGAGTCGACTCCAAACATCGTCAAAAGAATTTTTATACAGCCGAGACGTCTCGCGTTCAAGCGGAGACGTCTCCGGAGCGCCTGGGACGCGACTGACACACTTTTGCAGGTTTGTTTGAATTTCAAACGGCTATATTTTTGTGTCTAACGGATCTATTGCTTGTAGGGCTATAAAAGGGAGCTTTTAAGTGCCTTTAAACAACTTATCACCAACCAAACACAAGATCATTCAAGAGAGAAGAAAGAGAAAGAGGTTCAAGGGAGTTAGTGCTTTCAAGAGGAGAAATCAAGTGCATTCAAGCTTTCCCATCTGATTTCGTGCTCAACTACTCACTCCCACTCGGCATTCAAAGCTCGCATTCAAGCAAACGTGATCCATATCGGAAGAACCACCATCACCCACGCTTCCAACAGCAAAAAGGGTTCTTCCGGTTTTGTTGTTTTTCATTGATATATTTGCTTTCTTAAGAGCTTTCAAATCTTTGTAAAACATTTGATTATTGTGCTTGTTCTAGTCAAGAGACTTGGAACAGGGATAGGCGTCCCAAGCCTAGGTTAAATTGGGGGATTGTAGGGTTCGTTGTTAGCCCGGGGTAAAACAACGAGTTGGGTAGTGCACTCGCAAAACTACCGGACTGTAATCGCTGATTATAGTGAAAATTTCCAAAAGTGTTTGGGGAGTGGATGTAGGAGCAGTGGAAGCTCCGAACCACTATAAATCTTTGTGTGTTTGCGTTTGATTGTGGTTGCAACTTTAGCTTCACCTTTGCACATACACTTGTGTGTTTTGTTTTAATTAGACAAAAAGTTTTAAGACACCCAATTCACCCCCCTCTTGGGTGACCATCTCTGGGCAACAACCACCATCACAGTATCATGATATGCTGCAACAGCAAGCAATATTCGAATGGACTTCAGCAATGCTACAGGGTGAAAAGTATCCTTATAATCAGTACTTTCGCACTGACTATAACCTTTCGCCATTAGCCTTGCCTTATAGGTCTCTACCTAGCCATCCGAACTTAATTTTCTCTTGTAGATCCATTTATACCCAATAGGTACTATACCTTCTGGTGGATCTACTAAGGTTCAGACTTGGTTGGAATGCATGGAGTCCATCTCTGACTCATCACTTCCAGCCATCTCTCGGAATCGATGTCTAACATCGCCTCGTTTTAGGTATTAAGATCCTTACCTTGATCCCTATCTCCCATGAGGAACACTTCCTCTACATCCTCTGTAAGCATACCTAAGTATCTTTCAGGCGGACGGAAGATCCTACTAGATTTACGAGGTGGAGGAGGTACTACGTGTACTGGCTTAATATAAATAGGTTCTATAGGCACAATGGCTCGTTGCTGTTTTGAGACTTTCTCTTCAAGCTCAATTTTCCTCCCACTGTCTCTGTCAAGGATAAACTATTTTCCATGAAGATAGCATCTAGGCTCACAAACACTTTGTGATCCTTTGGGACGAAAAGTCGTATCCTAAAGACTCTTTAGGATATCCTTTAAAATGAGCATTAATTGTCCTATCCTCTAACTTGTCCGCCTGTTGTCGCTTGAGTTGAGCTGGACATCCCCAAATCTTGAGATAACCAAGACTCAGCTTCTTACCATGTCATATCTCATATGGTGTGGTAGGAACGGACTTTTAGAGGGAACTCTATTCAATAAGTAAATAGTTGAAAATAGGGCATCTATCTAAAGAAACAAGGATAAATCAGTGAAGCTCATCATGGACCGGACCATATCCAATAGAGTCTGATTCCTCCTCTCTGACACTCCGTTGAGCTGAGATGTACCAGGAGGAGTCCATTATGAAACTATACCATTCTTCTTGAGATAATCACGGAACTCTCCACTAAGGTATTCACTTTCTCGATCTGATCGAAGAACTTTAATAAGTTTTTCTGTTTATTTTTCTACTTCACATCTCAACTCTTTGAACCTTTCAAAAGTTTCAGATTTGTGTATCATACACATATCCATACCGTGAGTAATCATCGATAAATGAAGTAAAAAATTACAACCCCTAGCCTGCACATCGAATGGGCCACACACAACAGTGTGTATTAGGGTAAGTATTTCAGTGGACCTTCCTGTGTCCTACAAAGGATAATTTGGCCATCTTTTCTTGAAGGCAGAATTTACAAATCGAATATGACTCGAAAGTCAATGAGCCAAAAAGCTCATGTTTCTCCAATTTGTTTATTCTATCTTCTCCTATATGGCCAAGCCTGAGGTGCCACAAATACTTTAGATTTATCTCATTTCTGGATCTATTAGATCCTATGGTATTTACTGTTTGCTCAGATACATTTACAGATACATCCATATGTATGTGATAGAAACTGTCAATCATAAAACCACGTTGAACCAATTTATTTCTCAAATAAATGGAAAAGTAGTCTTATAAAAATCTTTCTGTGCTAAACAAGATACAGAAATCAAATTTCTACTAGCAACAGGTAACAATCCCAAAGTATCCTGAGCATATCTGACATACCTTCTTAAGGTCTGTCACCCTTCATGTTCTTTATGCTTCCCATGTATGTAGGGCAATTCCTCTTTCAATGGCCGTCCATGATGCAATGAAAACACTTTTCCTTGCAATTGGCCTTTTTCTTGGAACTTTCTTACGTGGCGTTTTCTCAGTCTTCTGCTTCTTCGCAGGCTTCTTCTTCTTCCAAATAGACTCTCTCTTGGAAGTAGAAACCAACTCGATAGCGAGAACGATGCCCCTTGAACTCTTCAAGGTCCCTAAGGTAGTTACCAATTTATTTAACAATTCTATTTTGGTGCATACAATCTTGTTCATATGGTAATTTACTATAAACTGTCCATATGAAGCTAGAAGGGATTGTGGGATCAAATCCGTTTGCAATTCCTTGTGCATGGTCATGCCGAGCTTCTTAAGCTTCTCTAAGTCCTTTATTATGGTCAAACTATGATCATGGACAGACTGCCCATCGCGCATCTTGGCCTTGAAGAGCCTCATGGACACTTCAAACCAAGCTGCGTGACTCTGATCATCATACAACTCTTACCGGTGATTTAATATGTCCCTGGCAGTCTCATGTTCTCATGCTGGCATTGTAATTCATTGGACATAGATGCCATTGTGCAGCACCTAACTTTATTGTCATTGTTCGTCCACTTAGCATGCGTCTTACGCTGATCAGTAATCGGATAGATTGGTAACACGGGGATTCCATGGTTTAGCACATACCCTAATTTCTCACAATTCAAAACTATTTTAAAATTTGCTGAGCCAGTCTTTATAATTGGATTTGGTCAAACGATTGTTCTATAGGATATGAGTTAAAAGTCTAGAAGCTGACATTGTAAACCTCAGAGAGTAAAGATTCTAGTTAGAATTTTGTACTTGATCTTAATTTGTTCTAGGATCTTTTAGAACAAATGTGCCTCCCACTATTTTCTCGAATTCCTCACACTCCCTTAGTAGGAAAACGGAAAACCTACACGACTAGAATTTCTAGTGGGTGCTGCGGTCCCACCGATTTATAGGCCACCTCACCTAATAGTTATTGGTGACACATAAATGGATGAGTGTACAACTCTTGTATAATGCTTCTCAAGCATGTTGCAATGCTACTTTGTCTCTAAGCCATGAAGACCTCACCTAATAGTTATTGGTCACATTTCTTAGTTAAGTCAGACCCACCGTATAACCGTAGAAATAAAGTCATCATTGGGTCCTCACCTAACAGTTATTGGTGCCCAACCCCACCTTTATCCTACAACATCTCATGTCTATAGAGAGGTATAGCCCCCCGATGCAACTTGCCCACTGTATCCAGCCGAGACAAATCAACATCAGAAAGACCTTAGCAGCTCTACTACGGTGGAAGACCTATGGACTTAATATTGGTTAATCATGTCTTAGTGTTTCCAACCTTGAGCTCTTCATAAGAGGTAATCGAACAATTGGCCAGGTAAGCAGGTGGGAGGCTCCCCTTACTCAGAGAGTAAGGTCCTAATTAAGTAACCACCTTTCATACTTTCCTAGACACCAATTAGTTCAATTAATCTAATATGACTCGCTCATGTTGGTTCACTCTCAACTTGATTGAGGAGGTTTTAGTTTAGGTCTCATTGGGTTTGCTACATCACATGTAAACCTATCTACCCCGCTCTCATTTACATCACATGCAAACGGCACATCGCAGGCAGTTATAATCGCAGCAATAAATAAAGCTAAACTTTAAATAGGTGATGATCATGGATTCTAATTAGGTCATATTACAAGCACATGCACGTCAATCGATCAACTGGTCTTCAACTCTTGAATTGGTTCCAAGCCTCCTTGATTCGATTCTTGACCAACTCTTGATCCAATCGCCATCAACCGCTCAGATCGCCGTTCATCTCATGCACTATCTTCGACTGATCATTGACGTACATTACATCACAGAAATACAACCAGATATAGAAATAAATTACATCCCTTTTAGGAGGCACGCAGGCCCCTCAAAACATCAAATAAGATGCATGCAAGCATCTGAAAATATTACATGACATTACAGATCACATCGCAGGTCTTTACATTTGATACCAAAAGGGTTTGAATCCTATGATCATCACCACATGCATCTTATGCATGATTTTATCTAATCTGATTTTAATTTTATTATGCAACCATCTGAGATCCAGACCATGCAATACCTTAATTTTAAACATCATAATCACATCATAATTTTAAAACTAACATCGCATGATCGATCTAACAAAATCAGCATGCTGAAAATTTCAGCATCACAAAATTTCAGGCAAAATTTTTCAACATGCATAATAATTAAAAAATTAGAACTAATTCATAATCAATTAACTATTATCTTAATTGGATCCCCAAAACCTTGGCTCTGATACCACTGTTGGATTGCCCCGCAGCGGCGCGACGATCGTGGCGGAATCCGCATGCCGGGCCCGGTGCATCGCATACGCCGGAACAGGATCGGGTGGATTTCAAAAATTTTCTGAATCAGAACGATTCAGAACCCTTTTGAATTCAGATGGAAACTAAACTAAGATCTAATAATTAATTATGAATTGTTAAACTACCAGCAAATCAGAAATCTAAAAATTCAAATGAAGATCTCATCTTCACCTTTGTGCGGGTAGAAGAACACCGCAACCGATGATCGTGGTTTGGTTCCTTGTAGCCGCACAAACGTCCGACCTCTACAAGTATCCACACGAGGTTGCTGAAGATCAGAGATGGGGCTTCACCGGGGTGC
The DNA here is from genome assembly GCF_009389715.1 of Phoenix dactylifera. Lineage (NCBI taxonomy): Eukaryota > Viridiplantae > Streptophyta > Magnoliopsida > Arecales > Arecaceae > Phoenix > Phoenix dactylifera. The sequence goes on along the minus strand of NW_024067710.1, from coordinate 880,087 downwards.
TAGCTCCTTGCAAAAGCCTCTCTTGGATGTCGAAGAAGAAGGAAGAAGAAATCACAGGGATCCCACCTTGTGCAGCCTTCAAAAGGAAGAAGAAAACCCTTCACTGTTTTTTATTCTTTTCTCTCCCTTTTTGCTGATTTAAAATCCCAAAAATTTCCTTGCTGCCCCATGCCTGGGAGAAGATGTCTCACGGATGCTTGGGGCATTGAGCTTCATTAATAAGGCTCTCCAAAAAACTAGGCGCCAGGATTCCTAGTCTTTTTAGGTTTTCTGGTGCCCTTCCCTTTATGGCGGGCCCCTTGATTCTTGGAAAGAATCAAGGGGCACTGGCTCATAGCAAAGAAGGAGAGGGGGCCACGCCCCTCCTTGCTCTCTTGGCTGCCCCCTCTTTCCTATTTTGACCCCTCAAAATAAGGCATCAAGAGGGAGGTTCTATTCAGGGAAAATGGCTGAATTTAGGAAGGATTTTAGGGACTCGATCTAACCAACCCTTGACTAGGATTTGAGTCAAATTTCTTTGGGTCAGACCCAACATAATTTGACTCAATTAATCAGCAATAAAAGACTTAATTATAATCTAATTATAATAATTTAATTCTTCCATTTAACTCACTAACTCTTAGTGGGTTATTTCGAACATCAATCTTATTGACAATTGACATTGTGATTCCAAATCACAATTCGACAATCCTAATAATCATAACCTCTAATGTGTGTGACCTCATAGGTTCTAATCTGACTGGTAATGAGACATATCGAGATCTCCATCTCAATATCACTGAAACACCTTTCAGTGGACTGAAACACTTTCAGTTCTACTCGTCAGGGTTTACCGATCATCAGGTAAATGCCCGTGAGTCCCGACATCCACAAGTGACACCTAGCAGTATGTAGTGGCAACGCAGTAGAATAGAATAATGAACCTCTAGGTGCAGTTATCGTATGATACAGTCCTTCTATCGTGGATCCCTACAGGACGGAGGTCATGGACAACTCGTCAAACCCCATCGTCTGTCATATGTCAAGATTTATTCGACTTAAGTTCGAGAGTGGAAAACTCTTTCTCCACTATTTTTACTGCCCCGGCCGAGGTCTTACGAACTCAGTCTTATAAATCATATAGGATCTCTCCTTATCTATCAAGGTCGATAGATTCCATATAGGTGCATACCCTACTCCTACAGTAAACCTACTGCAGCCAATCTACACTGCATGGACCCATATGTCTAGAGACCATGTATACATGCAGTCAAACTACAATAACCTCACTGTGAGTAGCCGAAGCACCGCAGGTCAAAGGACCAGTCACACTACTACAACATCAAGCAAGTCACTGACGAGTGGATAGATATCCAAGTGACTTTTTATTTTGGTCACGCTCAGTACCCTTGTTCTCTAACAAGCACTTGCACAATTGCTCCAGTGTCCCTACACTGTGGACTCAAAACTCATCCAGCAATATGTGCACTAATCTCAGCGGATCAATCCCCATCCTTGTGATGATCCATCGATCAGAAGCAATTCAGAAATTAATCACCAATGATACATGCCTCAAATTCTCAACTCTTGAGAATATGCGTCATCATCTTATTAATTTCTTGGACGATTCATGGACACATAAGAACATGAATGAAAGAATGCCCAACTTAATAAATTTATAATTAGGTCAAGTACAAATTTATATTTCAGAATAAAATAATGCGTCAACTAAATTGGCTTCTAGGGCATACTTCTGACATAGACACAGGTGACCACAACCAACACCACACAACAATTTGACCCTATTAGTCTTAGAATTAAGTGAGGTTTAGTAGCTTCTTAAATCTAGTTGCACAGAGATTTATCAGGTTAAAAAGTTTCTGAAATTCTCTCTAGATTAGACAGCTCCTAATCTCCCTTTCAGATTAAGCTTGAGCTTACCAGTTAAGCGATCCAGTAACCAGTGACCAGAAAAATTCCGGGGTGTGTGGTGGTGCCAGAAGGGATATACCGATACCACAATACCCGTAACAGTTCTTACTATTGTAAAACTTTCCTAGACATCACCAATTACTAAATCCTCACTGGGGTGGCTTTCAGCCGCTTCTTTCCAAGAGCCTAATTGAGCTCGAAAACCCTAAGGCCAACGTCTAATTGATTTTAATTTAATTTGGCTTAGGATATGTATGCAAGGTGGTGATTTTTGGGCTAAGGACAGGTAATGACTTCCCGACCTTATCTTTTTAATGGATTTTGCCCTTAAATTATTTTATGCAAATGCTTAATACTAAATGCAGCAAATAATCAATATTTTTTTAAAGTTTATGCAATATCATTAGGTTGTACTGATTAAATGAGCAAGCAATTTTTTTTTAATATTTACTATTTTCTTAATTTTTTTTATTATTTAAATTTTTATATAGCAATAACTTGAATGTAAACTAAACACAATCCTTATGAGTCAATCAATCTCCGAATGCCCGTTGAATAAGCTCTAGAGATTACTCCGTGAGGAGCCCCAATAGAGGTATGATCACCTCGGAGGATTGCACCCTATCAATTACTAGCAAAAATAATATTTTTTTAATTTTTTTTTGATTTAATTAATTTTTTTTATTATTTTTTTTAAAATTTAAATTTCAAATTTTGAATCATAGAATTCAAATTTTGAATTTAAAGTTTCGAATTTTTGACTTTTGGAAATTTTTTCAATTTTTTTTAATTATCTTTTTTTAATATTTTTTTACTTTTTTTAAAAAAAATTTAAATTTTGAATTTCAAATTTCAGAATTTAATAACTATGAAAATATTAACTAAAAATAGTCAAAATAAGAAAAATTAATAAAAATAAAAACTTACTACTGGAGTGCGTTCACTCCGGGCATCCAAAATCCGATTTGATCTTCGTGATCGTTCTTTCTTCTCGATTTGCCTTCCCGACAACGGCGCCAAAATTCTGTTCATCCGATTTCTGTTTACTTAAAAATATGCTAAACAGATCGTTGTTAGAACCGACAAACAAAGTTTAATTTAATTTTACTCTTACCTTTCCTACTCGAAGAATAGCGGTTGTAAGAGGTCGATCCATAGGGAGGCGATTGGAGTTGCATAAAAATTAAAACGTTCACTCGGATTTGAAATTGATTTTTGAATGATAAAAGGAAAACATTACGTCGGGGATGTTTGAATGATTCTTTGGTCTACCGGAGAATGTTTTCTACTTGAAATTAACGGAAAGACAGGTACTTAAATTCAAGGATCATTTATATATTTAATGAAAAAGAAAACTCTGGCATAAAATTGATGAAAACAGTGCTAGGAATATTGAAGACTAGAACATCGATTGCATGAAGGAAGATTTAATTGTATTGCATAAAAAAGAAGAAAGATTACAGAATTTGGAGAACGGAAATTAAAAATAATAGAAATTAAAACTTTAGCATAAATAGATCTCTCTATTAAACTAATACTAAAAACCCCAAGACAACATGCTCTCGAAATAAAACTCTTACCAAAAACATTGCTCTCAATTAAGATAAAAATAAATAAATAAGAACAACATGATACTCAAAACAGAACGACTAAACACAAATTAAAAACATAACCTCTTAAAAAAAAAAACTATAAAGAAAACACAAGAAACGTAATGCTCTGTTTTCATATTGAAAATAGAGCACTGCTGGTCCGCCCCCCCTCTTCTTCGTTCCCGACCTCCCCTTTTATAGATCGCCCTCCACCCCTTGAAGCCGGCGATGGATGGCTGGATTATGGGCGGAAGGAGAGGGCAGACGCGGTAGAGGCTTGGATCACGGAATTGCTGGGGCTTCCTTCACGGATGGAAGATCTGGGACGGGACGCGATGCAGGGGCGCTGATTCGGGGATGGATCGCGGAAGGAAGGAGACGCGGAAGAGGCGGAGGAGGGGTGCTACGGATTCTTTGACGTGGATCCACATGAGGGGCGCTGATTCGGGGAGGGAGCTGAGAGGATGCGGCTTGCAATCGGGCGTGGGAGGCTACTGTAAATGCGTTGGGTCGAGCGGAAGAAGCCGTGAGGATCGTGCACTGCTGCATCACGGAGGAGGGATGTTGATCACGGGGCTTCACGAGCGGCTGGGTCGCGGATGGAATCCGGAATGCTTCATGGCTGGTCGCAGCGGGATCGACGGGAGGTAGATGTGCGGACGCTTGGAGGAGGCTGTGAACTTCCTTCTTTGGGCCAAGAGGGGGACGCGATGCAGGGATTCCAGGAGGAGCGGACGTGGGCGTTGCTGGCACGCTGTTGATGGCTTCACACGTGAAGCTTGGAATGGGCTAGGGTCTCCCGTGATCGCATGGACCGACTGGACTTGAATGCTTAGGCTCACGCGATGGGGAAGAAAGCTAGGATTTTGATGCGACTCGGACGCTAGAAAATTCTGGGAGCATGTTGGGATTGAAGGCTGAACACCGTTGATGATGGAAGAGGTCCAGTTGCATCGTGGGGCTGAGCTCCATCACGTGGAGATGCTGGCTTGACTTGAGCTCGGGCTGCCGGACATTAGGCTCAAACCCAATGTTAATTGGTTTCTTGGATTACTCGCACTGAAGCACAAATACAACATTAATTAGTTAATTTTATTATTAATGATTAGCTATAATACTAATTAAGATGGTATGACGATTGCACTTTTGTGCTCTCATTATGATGAAAAGTTCTGTCAATCTCAGAATCAAATGGGGTTAACTTATCCCTTAATGATCTTCTACCATGCATACATTATCAACAATTCATTAGATTTGACTCCTAAAATGAACGAAATCCTAAGAGAAAAGAAGAAGGGCTAGACCAAGATGATCACAATCAACACCACACAACAGATTGGCTCTTTAATCTTGAGATTAAAGAAGGTTTAGTAGCTTTTAATCTAGTTGCATAGAGATTTATTAGGTTAAAAAGTTTCTGAAATTCTCTCCTAGATTAGACAGCTCCTAATCTCCCTTTCAGATTAAGCTTGAGCTTACCAGTTAAGCGATCCAGTAACAAGTGACCAGAAAAGTTCCGAAATGTGTGGTGGTGCCAGAAAGGATACACCAATACCATAATATCCGTAACAGTTCTTACTGTTGCAAAACTTTCCTAGACATTACTAATTACTAAATTCTCACTAGAGTGGCTTTCAGCCGCTTCTTTCTAAGAGCCTAATTGAGCTCGAAAATCCTAAGGCCAACGTCTAATTGATTTTAATTTAATTTAGCTTAGGATATGTATGTAAGGTGGTGATTTTTGGACTAAGGACAGGTAATGACTTTCCGACCTTATCTTTTTAATGGGTTTTGCCCTTAAATTATTTTATGCAAATGCTTAATACTAAATGCAGCACATATTCAATGATTTTTTAAAGTTTATGGAATGTTATTAGGTTGTACTGATTAAATGAGCAAGCAAATATTTTTTTTTATATTTATTTTTATTTTTCTTTAATTTTTTTAATTTTATATTTTTTATTTAAATTTTTATATATGAATAACTTGAATGTAAACTAAAACTAATCCTTATGCGTCAGTCAATCTCCGAATGCCCGTTGAATAAGCTCTGGAGATTACTCCGTGAGGAGCCCCAATAGAGGTATGATAACCTCGGAGGATTGCACCCTATCAATTACTAGCAAAAATATTAAATTTTTTTAATTATTTATTTTTTTTATTTTTTTGATTAGATTTCAAATTTCAAATTTCAGAATTCAAATTTTGAATTTAAATTTTTAAATTTTAGAATTTTGGAATATTTTTTTTAATTTTTATTTTTTTCTCAAAATTTTAAATTTTAAATTTCAAATTTCAAAATTTAATAATTACGAAATTATTAACTAAAGATAATCAAAACAAGAAAAATTAAAAAAAAACTTACGACCGGAGTGCATTCACTTCGGGCATTCAAAATTCGATTGGATCTTCGTGATCGTTCTTGGTTCTCGATTTGCCTCTCCGATAACGGCGCCAAAATTTTGTTGTCGAATTTCTGTTTGCCTAAAAATATGTTAAACGGATCGTTGTTAGAACCGACAAACAAAGTTTAATTTAATTTTACTCTTACCTTTTCTACTCGAAAAATAGTGGTCATAAGAGGTTGATCCACAGGGAGAAGATTGGAATTGCATAAAAATTAAAACGTTCACTCGGATTCGAAATCGATTCTTGAATAACAAAAGAAAAATATTACTTCGAGGATGTTTGAATGATTCTCTAGGCTATCAGAGAATGTTTTCTACTTTGAAATTGACAAAAAAACAAGTATTTAAAAAAATATTTATATATTTAACTAATCAAAGAAAAGCTTTGGCATAAATTAAAATGGATGAAAACAAGAAGATTGAAGTGAACACAAATTGTATAAAGGAAGATTTAATGCATTGCATAAAAAGAAAAATTACAGAAGTTGAAGAACGGAGCTTAAAAATAACAGAAATTAAAAACAACAGAAATTAAAGCTTTAGCATAAATAAAACTCTCTATTAGACTAAAACTAAAAACCCCAAAACAACATGCTCTCAAAATAAAACTCTTACTAAAAAAATACATTGCTCTCAATTAAAATAAAAAAAATAAGAACAATATGATACTCAAAATAGAAACACTAAACACAAATTAAAAACATAACCTCTTAAAAAAAAACAACTAAAACAAAAAAAAAATAAAAGAAACGTAATGCTCTGTTTTCAGATTGAAAACAAAGCACTGCTTGTCCGCCTCCTTCCCGACTGCCACCTCCCTTCTTCTTTTCCAAAAACCGAGCCGAGAACCCCTGTTTCCTTGGCCTCCACCTAGCACCCCTCCTCCCCCCTCCTCCTCTCGTTCTCCTCCTCTCTTATATAGATCCCATCAGCAAGCATGTGGAGAGGATGCGTGATCGACAATGGGAGAGGCATCCCGACTGGCCGCGTGATCCTTGGCGTGATGCGGAAGAGGATGATGCGGGATCTTTGCTGGGAGGAGGCTAGATTGGCTCCGAAAGAGATGCGGACGGCTGGAAGGAGCGGATCCGTGAATCAGCTGGGCAGATCGCAATCAACGGGATGCTTCAAGGCTGGGAGAATGGCTGAGGATTGGGTCGTCCGGGAATCTGGAATCTGGGGGAGAATCACGGGATCGCTGATCTGGAAGGGAGCTAGGAATGTGGACTTGATCCGTGGAGCTCGGAAGAGGAGGAGAACGTGGATCCAGATGATGGGTTTCCTCCTTTGGGTGCCAGATTGGAAGCGGGAGGAGATGGATTATCAGCTGCTGGGATGCTGGGAGGAGCCGAATCAGGACAACGGGGCTGCTTGGAGGAGCCGATCACAGCTTAATCGTTGATGGAACGCACGGCTCGGCTGATCGTGGACGGGTGCTGGAATGGGCGGAAGAAGAGGCAGAGGAGGGGGGTCTTGAATCCGGAAGGGGGAGACTGCTGGCTGGACGCGATTCCTTGACGATGCATCGCAGGATCACTGGAGGGATTCGCTGGCTTCACGAGAAGGAGCTGGAACTCGGAAGAGAAGAAACGGACGGCTGCTGAACGTGGGACGTTGCTTCGATTGCGTTGATGGCGTGGAGGATTGGGAAATTGGTTGGATGGCTATGAGGCGTGGTGGGGACGCGCTGAAGACGCGGACGGGCTGGCACAGTCAAGTTGGTGTTGTAAGGGCGGACTGGGAGCTGGAGACGCGTCTGGGCTGATCGCGAGATCCCTGGAACGTCGCTGATGGTGTGAAGGATTGGGACGCGCTGGAAGGCTGGCTTGACTTGAGCTTGGGCTGCCGGGCATTGGGCTCAAACCCAATGTTATTGGGTCTCTTGAATTACTTGCACTCAAACACAAATACAACGTTAATTAGTTAATTTTATCATTAATGATTAGCTATAATACTAATTAAGATGGTACGATGATTGCACTTTTGTGCTCTCATCACGGAACCCTATCATTTAATAGTTGGACCTAACCAGAATCTTCGGTGGAGGCACCACACGCCTGCCAAAGAGATTGGGGCAAAATTATCACTAGAAATTGTTTGGTGAAACAATTGGTTCAGAACCTACCAATAGGTGCATATGGGTTGGCCGAGCCACACTCGGGCCCATATGCGATCAATTGGGTTCTAGTGCTCACTAAAGATTTAAGTGTAATTCTTCGAATTTGAGGTAGAGGCTACAAATTTGTATAAAATAACAGGAGGACCTTTAGACTAAAATCCAAGTCTTTAGGGTATTGTCAATTCATATACTGATAGCCAATTTTCTTTTTATGCGGAAATGGCCACTAGTTTGTCATTTCGTTCATTGTTGGATAATGACAAGTTGACTGGACCCAATTTCAATAACTGGTTTAGGAAACTTCAGATTGTGCTAGAGCATGAACAGATCCTTTATGTGATAACGGATCTAGCACCTGAGCAGCCTGCCGCTAATGCACGGGGTACGATCAGAGAAACTTATCAGAAGTGACTCAATGATCATATCTGTTGGGAGCCCGCCCATGCCGCAGAAAATTAAAAAAAAATTCAGATGCAGCGGAAGAGGCATAAGCGGGATCAATCGTTCATCCTATGAACGTTGTTTAATAACCGTTCGTAGATAGATTAGAATTAAAAACTTTTAAACTAATTATGAAAATCAGATCTTCACCTTGTGCGAGTAGATGATCACCGCAAACTGAAGTTCGTGGTTTAGGATGAAGGTTCGCTTGAAGCCGTTCACGCGTCCGGCCTCTACGGGTATTCACACGAAGTAGAGATCCGATCAAAGCTTCCTTGTCTCCCCGGGGTGCTAGCTCCCTTGCAGAGACTTCTTTTAATGGCTGATGTCCTCCCTTTGAATCAACCCTTGATTGTGCTTGGGAGGAGGAAGAAGAAGGATGAAGTTTGAAGAAGAATCAAAGCCCCTGCAGCCTACTTCCTTTTCCCTGCGTTGGAACCAAGGAGGAGGCAAGAAGATGGCCGCCAAGCTTTCTTTTCTTCTCACCTTGCTTGCGGCTGAAAACCAAGGAGAGAAAGGGTGGCCACGAATTGGAGAGGGAGAGGGCTTCTAATCCAATACCCTAGGTGCCTCCCATAGCCCTTTATAAGCAAGTGGAGCTCCTAACTTTTAGGAGCTCCTTGATAACCTTCCAAGAGGGGCGCCGGCCCCTCTTGTTTGCCGCACCAAGCAAGAAAAAGGAGGAGGGGCGTGTGCCCCTCCTTCATGGTTAACCTAATCCTCCTCTAAGGAGAATTAAGAAGGTCACTTATGGTTAGGTCCTAATCTAATTAGGCTTGGACCAAGGGTGAACCAATTTGGGTTTAATCTAGGTAAGTCCTAATCCAATTAGGACTTAAATCAATTTTGACTCAATTGAACTCTTCAATTGTAATCCAATTAGGAGTCTTGTTAATTCATTAGATTAATAATTAATTAGAACTTAAGAAATCCTAATCCAATTAGGATTTATTCAATTTTAATCCTAATCCAATTAGGACTCTAATTTGAATCCAAAGTCCTAATCCAATTAGGACTTCTAGGAATCCTATTCTAAGTAGGAATCCAAATTGAATTCAAAATCGTAATCTAATTAGGATTGTTGGAATCCTATTCTAAGTAGAACTCCCAATCCTACTCCAAGTAGGATTTTCAGTCCTAATCCAATTAGGACTTCCGAAATCCTACTCCAAGTAGGATTCATGTTTAAGTCCAATTAATTAATTTCCATTATTCCTTCTTCAACTGATTATCAATCAAATTGATTAATCGTGATTCATAATCACATTTCAACCATCGGATCAGTCAATACTTCTAGTGTGTGTGACCCCATAGGTTCTATTCTGACTGGTAGTGAGATATATTGCGATCCCTATCACGATATCATTGAAAACTCCTTTCAATGGGTTGGAACGATTCCAACTCAACTCATTAGGGTTTATCGATCATCCAGATATTCCCTGTGAGTCTGACCATCCACCAGTGACACCTAGCAGAATGTAGTGGCTACCCAGCAGAATGGAATAATGAACCTCTAGGTGCAGTTATCGTATGATACAGTCCTACTATCGTGGATCTCTACAGGACGGAGGTCATGGACAACTCGTCAAACCCCATCCTCCGTCATATGTCAAGATTTATTTGACTTAAGCTTGAGAGTGGAAAACTCTTTCTCCACTGTACAATTTGTCCCGACCGAGGTCTTACGAACTCAGTCTTATAAATCACATAGGATCTCTCCTTGTCTATCAAGGTTGATAGATTTCTTATAGGTGCATACCCTACTCCTACAGTAAACCTACTGCAGCCAATCTACACTGCATGGACCCATATGGCTAGAGACCATGTATACATGCAGTCAAACTACAATAACCTCACTGTGAGTAGCCGAAGCACCGTAGGTCAAAGGACCAGTCATACTACTGCAACATCAAGCAAGTCACTGACGAGTGGATAGACATCCAAGTGACTTCTTGTCTTGGTCACGCTCAGTACCCTTGTTCTCTAATAAGTACTTGCACAATTGCTCTAGTGTCCCTACACTGTGGACTCAAGACTCGTCCATCAAAGAAAGCAATATGTGCACTAATCTCAGCGGATCAATCACCGTCCTCGTGATGATCCATCGATCAGGAGCAATTCAGGAATTAATCACCAATGACACATGCCTCAAATTCTCAACTTTTGAGAATATGCGTCATCATCTTATTAATTTCTTGGACAATTCATGGACACATAAGAACATGAATGAAAAGAATGCCCAACTTAATTAGGTCAAGTACAAATTTATGTTCCAGAATAAAATAATGCGTCAGCCAAATTGGCTTCTAGGGCATACTTCTAACAATCTCCCACTTGCACTAAAGCCAATCAGCCGTAAACCTAAGCCCCATCTTCTCAAGATGCATTACAGTTTTCTGCTGACTTATCTGCTTAGTGAATGGGTCCACCACATTTCCTGTGGAGTCTACTCTTTGATCCTCTACTTATTTCTTTTCGAGGTAGTCACTTATTAGGTTAAACCGCCGCTCTATGTGCTTCGATTTCTGGTGAGATCTTTTGCTCCTTAGCTAGTGCTATGGTGCCTTTGTTATTGCAGTAGAGTGTTATGGCATCTGATGACATTACACCTAACTCTGCAATAAACTTCTTAAACCAAAAGGTTTCCACTGCACCCTTAGAGACAGTTTGACATTCAGCTTCTAAGGTGGAATCTACAATGATCGGTTGTTTGGAACTCTTCCAATTTACTGAACCACCGTTGCACATATTCTAATGTAGACTTTCTACCATCAATATGTGTACATCCTTCTACCTTTCTTATCTTCTCCTAAAGACCAAGAACATGTCCTTAGTTCTTCTTAAGTACTCAAGACTGTTCTTCACAGCTATCTTGCGCTTCTTGCCTGGATTTGACTAATATATGCTCGTGACACTCACAGCATGTACTATATCAAGTCACGTACATTGCATGGTATACATGAGGCTCCATATAGCCGAAGCATAAGGAATCTTGCTCATCCACTGAATCTCTTCAAATGTGTTGGGCCACATCTTCTTGGAGAGATTTATTCCATGCCTAAGGAATAATAATCCCCTTTTAGAGGTTTCCATGCCGAACCTCTTCAGCACTCCCTCTATATACATATTCTGTGACAGGACAAGCATCCTTTTAGATCTATCTCTATAGACCTTAATTCAAGATATAGGATGCTTTCCCAAGGTCTATCATGGAGAATTCCTTACACAACCAAACCTTGACCTAAGGTAGTATGGGAATATCTTTTCCAATTTGAAGGATATCATCTATGTACAATACGAAGAATGCAATAGCCCTCCCACTAACTTTCTTATATATACATGGTTCCTTTTCGTTATTGATGAAATCAAACAATTTGATTATATCGTTGAAACGAGTATTCCAACTCCGAGATGCTTGCTTTAGTCCATAGAAGGACCTTTGCAGTTTACAGACCTTGTGATCACTATCACAATATCTCATAATCATATTATGCTGCAATAGCAACCAATATTCGAATGGACTTCAGCATGGCTACAGGGTGAAAAGTATCCTTATAATCAGTACTTTCGCACTGACTATAACCTTTCGCCACCAGCCTTGCCTTATAGGTCTCTACCTAATCATCCGAACTTAATTTCCTCTTGTAGATCCATTTATACCTAATAGGTATTATACCTTCTGGTGGATCTACTAAGGTCCAGACTTGGTTGGAACGGATGGAGTCCATCTCTGACTTCATCGCTTCCGGCCATCTCTCAGAATTGATGTCTAACATCGCCTCGTTGTAGGTATTAAGATCCTTACCTTGATCCCTATCTCCCATGAGGAACACTTCCTCTACATCCTCTGTAAGCATACCTAAGTACCTTTCAGGCGGACGGGAGATCCTACTAGATTTACGAGGTGGAGGAGGTACTACGTGTACTGGCTTAATTTAAATAGGTTCTATAGGAACAATGGCTCGTTGCTGTTTTAGAGACTTTCTCTTCAAGCTCAATTTTTCTCCCACTGTTTCTATCAAGGATAAACTATTTTCCATGAAGATAGCATCTAGGCTCACAAACACTTTGTGATCCTTTAGGACGAAAAGTCGTATCCTAATGACTCTTTAGGATATCCTATAAAATGAGCATTAATTGTCCTATCCTCTAACTTGTCCGCCTGTTGTCGCTTGAGTTGAGCTAAACATCCCCAAATCTTGAGATAACCAAGACTCAGCTTCTTACCATGTCATATCTCATATAGTGTGGTAGGAACGGACTTTAGAGGAAACTCTATTCAATAAGTAAATAGTTAAAAATAGAGCATCTATCTAAAGAAACAAGGGTAAATTAGTGAAGCTCATCATGGACCGGACCATATCCAATAGAGTCCGATTCCTCCTCTCTGACACTCCATTGAGCTGAGGTGTACCAGAAGGAGTCCATTATGAAACTATACCATTCTCCTTAAGATAATCACGGAACTCTCCATTAAGGAATTCACTTCCTCGATCTGATCGAAGAACCTTAATGAGTTTTTCTGTTTATTTTTCTACTTCATATCTCAACTCTTTGAACCTTTCAAAAGTTTCAGATTTGTGTATCATACACATATCCATACCGTGAGTAATCATCGATAAATGAAGTAAGAAATTACAACCCTTAGCCTATACATCGAATGGGCCACACACATCAGTGTGTACTAGGGTAAGTATTTCAGTGGACCTCCTGTATCCTACAAAGGATAATTTGGCCATCTTTCCTTGAAGGTAGAATTTACAAATCAAATATGACTCGAAAGTCAATGAGCCAAAAAGCTCATGTTTCTCAATTTGTTTATTCTGTCTTCTCCTATATGGGCAAGCCTGAGGTGCCACAAATACTTTAGCTTTATCTCATTTCTGGATCTATTAGATCCTATGGTATTTACTGTTTACTCAGATACATTCACAGATACATCCATATGTATGTGATAGAGACTGTCAATTATAAAACCACGTTGAACCAATTTATTTCTCAAATAAATAGAACAGTAGTCTTATAAAAATCTTTTTGTGCTAAATAAGATACAGAAATCAAATTTCTGCTAGCAACAGGTAACAATCCCTAAGTATCCTGAGCATATCTGACATACCTTCTGAAGTCACCCTTCATGTTTTTTATGCTTCCCATGTATGTAGGACAGTTTCTCTTCCAATGGCCGTCCATGATGCAATGGAAACACTTTTCCTTGCAATTGGCCTTTTTCTTGGAATTTCCTTACTTGGCGTTTTCTCAGTCTTCTGCTTCTTCGCAGGCTTCTTCTTCTTCCATATAGACTCTCTCTTGGAAGTAGAAACCAACTCGACAGTGAGAACGATGCCCCTTGAACTCTTCAAGGTCCTTAAGGTAGTTACCAATTTATTTAACAATTCTGTTTTTGGTGCATACAATCTTGTTCATATGGTAGTCTACTATAAACTATTCATATGAATCTAGAAGGGATTGCAGGATCAGATCTATTTGCAATTCCTTATGCATGGTTATACCGAGCTTCTCAAGCTGCTCTATGCCTTTGATCATAGTCAAACAGTGATCATGGATAGACTGCCCCTCACGCATCTTTGCCTTGAAGAGCCTCTTGGACACTTTAAAATATGCTGCGCGATTCTGATCATCATACAACTCTTGCAGGTGATTTAATATGTCCCTGGCAGTCTCATGTTCTCATGCTGGCATTGTAATTCATTGGACATGGATGCCATTGTGCAGCACCTAACTTTATTGTCATTGTTCGTCCACTTAGCATGCGTCTTACGCTGATCAGTGATCAGATAGATTGGTAACACGGGGATTCCATGGTCTAACACATACCCTAATTTCTCACAATTCAAAACTATTTTGAAATTTGCTGAGCCAGTCTTTATAATTGGATTTGGTCAAACGGTTGTTCTATAGGATATGAGTTAAAAGTCTAGAAGCTGACATTGTAAACCTCAGAGAGTAAAGATTCTAGTTAGAATTTTGTACTTGATCTTAATTTGTTCTAGGGTCCTTTAGAACAAATGTGTCTCCCACTATTTTCTCGAATTTCTCACACTCCCCTGGTAGGAAAACGGAAAACCTACACGACTAGGATTTCTAGTGGGTGCTGCGGTCCCACCGATTTATAGGCCACCTCACCTAACAGATATTGGTGACACATAAATGGATGAGTGTACAACTCTTGTACAATGTTTCTCAAGCATGTTGCAGTGCTACTTGGTCTCTAAGCCAGGAAGACCTCACCTAACAGTTATTGGTCCCATTTCTTAGTTAAGTCAGACCCACCGTATAACCATAGAAATAAAGTCGTCATTGGCTCCTCACCTAACAGTTATTGGTGCCCAACCCCACCTTTACCCTGCAACATCTCATGTCTATAGAGAGGTCCAGCCCTCCGATGCAACTTGCCCACTGTATCCAGCCGAGACAAATCAACATTAGAAAGACCTTAGCAGCTCTACTGCGGTGGAAGACCTATTGACTTAATATTGGTTAATCATGTCTTAGTGTTTCCAACCTTGAGCTCTTCATAAGAGGTAATCGAACAATTGGCCAGGTAAGTAGGTGGGAGGCTCCCCTTACTCAGAGAGTAAGGTCCTAATTAAGTAACCACCTTTCATGCTTTCCTAGACACCAATTAGATCAATTAATCTAATATGACTCGCTCATGTTGGTTCACTCTCAACTTGATTGAGGAGGTTTTAGTTTAGGTCTCATTGGGTTTGCTACATCACATGTAAACCTATCTACCCCGCTCTCATTTACATCACATGCAAAATGCACATCGCAGGCAGTTATAATCGCAGCAATAAATAAAGCTAAACTTTAAATAGGTGATGATCATGGATTCTAATTAGCTCATATTACAAGCACATGCACGTCAATCGATCAACTGGTCTTCAACTCTTGAATTGGTTCCAAGCCTCCTTGATTCGATCCTTGACCAACTCTTGATCCAATCGCCATCAACCGCTCAGATCGCCGTTCATCTCATGCACTATCTTCGACTTGATCGTTGACGTACATCACATCACAGAAATACAACCAGATATTAAATAATAATAATAATAAATTACATCCCCTTTTAGTAGGCATGCAGGCCTCTCAAAACATCAAATAAGATGCTTGCAAGCATCTGAAAAATTACATGACATTACAGATCGCATCGCAGGTTATTACATTTGATACCAAAAGGGTTTGAATCCTATGATCATCACCACATGCAGCAATCAGATCTGAAACTTAATTGATTATGTTATGACATAGGTTGCTGATCATGCTAATCATGATTCTAAACTTTGTAATCCCATTAACAATGCAATTAGAATCATCAATTTATCACATAAAAATCAGCATGCAAAAATCAGCAACCCTGAAAAATTCTGCATGCAGAAAATTTCAGCATACATATCCTTTTAAATTTTAGATCTATCAAGCTTGTTTATAATTAATTCTAACCTTAATCTATGAATCCTAAGCTCTGATACCACTGTTGGGAGCCCGCCCATGCCGCAAAAAATTAAAAAAAATTTCAGATGCAGCGGAAGAGGCATAAGCGGGATCAATCGTTCATCCTATGAACGTTGTTTAATAACCGTTCGTAGATAGATTAGAATTAAAAACTTTTAAACTAATTATGAAAATCAGATCTTCACCTTGTGCAGGTAGATGATCACCGCAAACTGAAGTTCGTGGTTTAGGATGAAGGTTCGCTTGAAGCCGTTCACGCGTCCGGCCTCTACGGGTATCCACACGAAGTAGAGATCCGATCAAAGCTTCCTTGTCTCCCCGAGGTGCTAGCTCCCTTGCAGAGACTTCTTTTAATGGCTGATGTCCTCCCTTTGAATCAACCCTTGATTGTGCTTGGGAGGAGGAAGAAGAAGGATGAAGTTTGAAGAAGAATCAAAGCCCCTGCAGCCTACTTCCTTTTCCCTGTGTTGGAACCAAGGAGGAGGGAAGAAGATGGCCGCCAAGCTTTCTTTTCTTCTCACCTTGCTTGCGGCTGAAAACCAAGGAGAGAAAGGGTGGCCACGAATTGGAGAGGGAGAGGGCTTCTAATCCAATACCCTAGGTGCCTCCCATAGCCTTTTATAAGCAAGTGGAGCTCGTAACTTTTAGGAGCTCCTTGATAACCTTCCAAGAGGGGCGCCGGCCCCTCTTGTTTGCCGCACCAAGCAAGGAAAAGGAGGAGGGGCGTGTGCCCCTCCTTCATGGTTAACCTAATCCTCCTCTAAGGAGAATTAGGAAAGTCACTCATGGTTAGGTCCTAATCTAATTAGGCTTGGACCAAGGGTGAACCAATTTGGGTTTAATCTAGGTAAGTCCTAATCCAATTAGGACTTAAATCAATTTTGACTCAATTGAACTCTTCAATCCTAATCCAATTAGGAGTCTTGTTAATTCATTAGATTAATAATTAATTAGAACTTAAGAAATCCTAATCTAATTAGGATTTATTCAATTTTAATCCTAATCCAATTAGGACTCTAATTTGAATCCAAAGTCCTAATCCAATTAGGACTTTTTGGAATCCTATTCTAAGTAAGAATCCAAATTGAATTCAAAATCCTAATCTAATTAGGATTGTTGGAATCCTATTCTAAGTAGGACTCCCAGTCCTACTCCAAGTAGGATTCCCAGTCCTAATCCAATTAGGACTCCCGAAATCCTACTCTAAGTAGGATTCGTGTTTAAGTCCAATTAATTAATTCCCATTGTTCCTTCTTCAACTGATCATCAATCAAACTGATTAATCGTGATTTATAATCACATTTCAACCATCGGATCGGTCAATACTTCTAGTGTGTGTGACCCCATAGGTTCCATTCTGACTGGTAGTGAGATATATTGCGATCCCTATCACAATATCATTGAAAACTCCTTTCAAAGGGTTGGAACGATTCCAACTCAACTCATTAGGGTTTATCGATCATCGAGATATTCCCTGTGAGTCTCACCATCCACCAGTGACACCTAGCAGCATGTAGTGGCTACCCAGCGGAAAGGAATAATGAACCTTTAGGTGCAGTTATCATATGATACAGTCCTACTATCATGGATCCCTACAGGACGGAGGTCATGGACAACTCGTCAAACTCCATCGTCCGTAATATGTCAAGATTTATTCGACTTAAGCTCGAAAGTGCAAAACTCTTTCTCCACTGTACAATCTGCCCCGGCCGAGGTCTTACGAACTCAGTCTTATAAATCACATAGGATCTCTCCTTGTCTATCAAGGTCGATAAATTTTTTATAGGTGCATACCCTACTCCTACAGTGAACCTACTGCAGCCAATCTACACTGCATGGACCCATATGGCTAGAGACCATGTATACGTGCAGTCAAACTACAATAACCTCACTGTGAGTAGCCGAAGCACCGCAGGTCAAAGGACCAGTCACACTATTGCAACATCAAGCAACTCACTGACGAGTGGATAGACATCCAAGTGACTTCTTGTCTTGGTCACGCTCAGTACCCTTGTTCTCTAACATGTACTTGCACAATTGCTCCAGTGTCCCTACACTGTGGACTCAAGACTCGTCCATCAAAGAAAGCAATATGTGTACTAATCTCAGCAGATCAATCACCGTCCTCGTGATGATCCATCGATCAGGAGCAATTCAGAAATTAATCACCAGTGACACATGCCTCAAATTCTCAACTCTTGAGAATATGCGTCATCATCTTATTAATCCCTTGGACGATTCATGGACACATAAGAACATGAATGAAAAGAATGCCCAATTTAATTAGGTCAAGTACAAATTTATGTTCCAGAATAAAATAATGCATCAGCCAAATTGGCTTCTAGGGCATACTTCTAACAATATCACTGTCCGATGCATTATGCTTGCTGCAATGAGCGACGAGTTCAGTCGCCAGTTCGAGAATGCCCAGCCCGAAGAAATTGATCAAGTATTGAACAAATCTTTTGGCACTCCCAACGATGTTGAAAGGCACAAGACTAGTTGTGCTATTTTCAGTGCACGGATGAAGGATGGGGCATCGGTGACTGATCATGTATTGTACATGATTGAGTTGATCGAGCGCCTGAGCACTCTCGGTTTTCTCCTTCATGATCAATTGGGGAAAGATGGTATACTGAACTCTCTTTCTCGTTCGTACCGCCCATTTCTCACCAATTTTCGTATGACGAAACTGGTAGTAAATTATCACCAATTGTTGGGTTTACTACAAACTTTTGAGAAGGATCACCAACTCCTAAAAGGGTCGGTGAATTTAGTGGGAGGTTCGTCCAAGGGTCGTAGTCCCTTTAAGAAAGGGAAGAAGAAAAACAAAAATCAAAAGAAAAAGGTGCATCATGCTGAGCAGAGTCAGACTAGAAGAAGGCTAATCAGAGTAAGGCAAAGTGCTTCTACTGTAAGAAGCAAGGGCATTGGAAGAGGAATTGTCCTCTGTACATTACATCTCGTGATCCGAATAGGCCTAAGAAAAGTGGAAAATCAGTTGCCAATCAAGGTATTTATATGATAACGCCTTGTAATTTTTCTATTTGTGATAATTCGACTTGGGTATTGGATACCGGTAGTCCTTTTAATATTTGCAATTCGTTGCAGGAACTTCAGATCAGTGAGAGGTTTGAAGAAGGAGAAAGATTCCTGAATGTTGGAGATGGAAGATCTGTTCCAGTTCTAGCTTTAGGAATTCTTAAACTTGTATTCAGCTCTCATGTAAATGTTCTTAGTGATTGTCACTATTGTCCAAGTTTTTTATTGAATGTCGTTTCTGTAGGCCTTTTGGCCAAAAATGGTTATGAAATATCAATAAAAAAGGATTATTGCAATATCATTTGAAATGGTGTTGCTGTAATGAATGGAATTCTGAGTAATGATATTTACATTTTGTCACAGCCTGTTCATGTAATGTACAAGTCCAATAAGCGCCCTAGAATAGATAATGTCACGGATGTCTACCTTTGGCATCATAGGCTAGGTCATATTAACAAGAACAGGATGAACAGGTTAAATTAAAAGAAAATCCTCAATGTTAATGATTGTGAATCATTAACAACCTGTGAATCATGCCTTCTTGGTAAGATGACCAAGTCACCTTTTACTAGAAAAGGTGAACGAGCCAATGACTTATTGACCCTAGTACAATCTGATGTATGTGGGCCAATGAGCACAAATTCTAGAGGCGGATATGCATATTTAATTACTTTCACAGACGACCTTTCGAGATATGGTTATGTCTATTTAATGAGACATAAATCTGAAGCATTTGAAATGTTCAAATTGTATCGTAATGAAGTAGAAAAACAAACTGGAAAGAGTATTAAAACTCTTTGATGAGAGCACAAAAGTGCGATCTATACATCCCTTAAATTAGTATTATTGCTAACAAAAAAATGATAAAAGTGCTGCATTAATATTATATTTTTGTAGGGTGCAGGTGATCGTAAATCAAAGTTAAATTTTGCATCGAGTCCAAAAATATGTATCACCACAGGTGACCAGCCAATCATATGGGGTCAGTCCCAATTGCACACTAGAAGGAGCATTAGCCGACAAGGTGCAGCCACATCCAGCGTGCAACCCATCCTCCTACGAGTGATCAACGGCATCCGCGAGCCCATCCACGCGTCCGTGATCTCAGCGTCCGCATCCCAGCTCCGGTGCACAAGTCCAGCCATCCATCATCCATGGAGCTTCTTCTGCGAGCCATCCACGGTTCAGATCTCCCAAGCTACCACCGAGCGTCCTCGTTCCAGCTCTCCCGAGATCCCAGCTTCTGTGATCAGCTCCCAGCGTCCGCGTGCAATCCGCGAAGATCCCGCATCCACAGCCTCATCCAGCCTTTTCCAGCATCTTGCGAGGCATCATCCGCGCCCCATCCTTCGATCCGCATCTGAAGATCCCGGCATCTCCCAATTTTTCCTTCCGCATCCCTTGGCGATCGCAATCTTCCGGAATATCAGCTCCTTCAGCCGTCCGCGTGCACCCTCCCAGCAAAGATCCGACTTCATCCCAGCATCCAACGCGTCCCAGCCTTCCGAGTTCGTATCCCAGAGCCTTCAGCAGTCCGCATGTGAATCTCCCGAACCTTGAGTCCTATCTTCCTTTCGATCCATCCGCTTCTTCCGCCTGGATTTGCATGCGTGCGATCCCCTGTTTCTGCTATCCAGCCGTCCCTCTGCGTCCGAAGATCCCGGCATCCCGTGATTTCAGCATCAGCGATCATCTCCCATCCGTCCGTCCTCTCCACGTGCCAGGAGGGAATCCATCGCTGGTTGAGGAGCTCGGGGGATCTATATGAAGGAACCTCTCTCGGCTGGGAAGGGGGATTTATCCCTCATTCGAAAAATAGAGCCTCAACCGGCTATTGAAAAAAAGAAAAAAAAGAAGAAGGAAGAAACAGGGGATGCCCTGTTCTTCCGAAAAGAAAAGAAAAAGAGAGGGAAAGGCTTATATTTTAATGGAGGGCTGATATCTTGTGAAGGGTGATGGAGGAACCTTTGATGTTCTATTTTCTTTCAAGTAAATTCTGAACGATTAATCTCTTTGATTCCCATCTATTAATATATTTTTTTGATTCTTGCATGCTTATCTATGCGATAGATCTTTTATGGTTTATATTTCTTGATTCATGGATTGTTTCGATGTTTGATTTGTCGTAGACGTAATCGGCACGATGAATACTTAGATCTTGAATTCATGTTTTTAAACTATATACTCCATGATTAGAACTAATCTATCTGATTGATCCTTAATCAAGAATCGCAGAATTTAATTGTTGAAAATAAGATCATCGAAGGGGATTCCAGATCCCTACACCATCTTAATCTATCCAAATTTCAATTCTCTGTTTACTGATTTATTTTCTATTTGCAAAACATCATCTTTATCCACTAATTTATTGAATTAATTAATCTAAAATTATATTAAATAATCTAATATATATTTCGTTCCCTGAGGATTCGACTTCGGACTTCCAAGATTTTACTACTTGTACGATTCTCCTATACTTGGGAGATTAGTTTCGCGAAAATATTTTTGTGAACGCGTCAAGTTTTTGGCGCCGTTGCCGGAGAACGGCTGATTTATTAGTATAATTTTAGATTTAATTAGTACTTTAGTAGTTAGTCTTTTTCTTTTGAAAAAAAAAAAATCTTTACTGCTGTTTTTTTAATCCCTGCACAGTCTGCATCAAACTCTGATATCAAAGTAATTAACCATCTGATTGAACTCAAATTTGGTCGTCAGGTGCAGGACCTGTGTTTCTTTCATAGGAACGGTCTGATTGACATTCAGAAACTTTTAAGACTATTAGATTAATACGAAACCTTGCTACTTTCTGTTTTGAATTTTCTGCATTTAATTTTTTTTAAAATCAGAATTTTATTGTTATCATATCTCATTAACCCTTGTTGCTAATTGAAAATTTAAGAAAAAAACTTTAAGAAAAGATCAAGGGTGATTATTCAAAAAAAATAAAGAGGAAAAATCTAAAATTTCATATTTCAAATTTCAGAATTCAAATTTCAAACTTCAACTCATAAAATTTAAAAAAAATAAATAATTTGCTTGATCACCTATTCAATGAAATTTAATGTCATGTCATAAAATATTAAAAAAAAATCTCTTGATTGTTGCATATAGCATAAAGTATCAGCATAAAATATTCTAAGGGCTGAACCTATTTAAAAAGATAAGGTCGGGATTTCATCACTCGTCCTTAGCCCAAAAATCACCCCATTGCATAAATATTCTAAGCTTAACTAAAATCAACTAGACGTTGGCTCCTAAGGACATTCGAGCTCAATAGGACGAAGACCACCGAAAATTGTACCAATTTCGCTCTGTGGCTTAGTTGATGTCTAGGCAAGCTTTGTCCCTATAAGGGAGACAGTTCATCTGTTCGAGGCAAGTGGGTTTTAAGTGGAACCTTTGCGAACGCATCGTGATCCCTCCACTTACCTAGGAGCTTACCTGGTCAACTCGGTTCATTAGACCGGATTGGAGGCTTAGGTGCCCTCTTGAAACCAGTTAGGAGCTGTCTAGAAATTTAAAAAAAATATTAGAAATTGAGGTGTAATGTTTTGTTGCATGTTTGATTGTGAATAGAATTTTATTTTAGGGTGTCGTTTTAGGGTATCTTTAGTTGGTACTTATATTTATATTTATTTTTTAAAAAAAAACATAAAAAAATTTAATTAAATTTTGTATGCTAGGTTGGAATAGGGACAACACTGGGCGTTTGAATCGAAAAACTTTTGACAATTCCTTAGATCATATTATTAAAACTCTTTCGCAAAATCTCAGATCTGGTGAGATGGCTGATAACGATGTAGGAAGTCACCATGGTAATGAAGGTAGACCCCCAGTTATGACACTTCGATAATACTTACACCCCACTAGGACTAGTCAACCTTCATGCATGATTATTCCTAAAAATGTAGGACACTTTGAAATCAAACCAGGAGTAATTCAATTGCTGCCAAAGTATCATGAAATGGAATCCGAGAAGCCTTATCTTCACCTAAGGATTTTGAAGAAATTAGCATCACATTTAGAGTGCCAAATGTATCGGAAGATGTCCTTAAATTGACCTTGTTTCCTTTTTCCTTAAAGGATAAAGCCAAAACATGGCTGAACTCCTTGAGACCTAGACCGCTAGGAACATGGCATGATATGCAAAGAGAATTCTTGAAAAAATTCTTTCCCGCACAAAGGACTAACTTTTTGAAAAGGCACATTAGTAATTTCCAACAAAAAGACCATGAAACATTTTATGAATGCTGGGAGAGATTTAAAGAGTTGCTTCTCTCTTGTCCTCATCACGGGTTTGAAACATGGAGAACCATTAGTTTCTTTTACGAAGGGTTGTCTCCACAGTTAAAATAATTTATAGAGACTATGTGCAATGGTCTATTTTTGGAAAAGCAACCCGATGAGGCATGGGACTATTTAGACTCTCTCGCAGAGACTGCACAATTATGGGATACAGGGGATAGAGTGAATAAACCTTTACCTAAGCCTACTAGCGTTGGACACGGGGGCCTTTACAACCTTAGTACTCAGGATGATATTCAGGCTAAAATGGCAGCCCTTACTAGGAAGGTAGAGGAAATTGAACTTAGAAGGATTGAACCCGTCAAGACCGTAGAACATAACAGCGAGTGTTGTAGGATTTGCGAGATGCCTGGCCATCTCACCACTGATTGCCCCACAATACCCGCATTCAAGAAAGTTTTGCACGATCAGGCCAATGTTATGAATTCCTATCAAAAATCTTTTAATAATCCTTTTTCGGGTACTTACAACCCTGGATGGAAGAACCATCCAAATTTCAGGTGGAGGAATGACCAACCTCAACAAGTATATAACCCAACTCCTCCACCTCCGCAACCTCATTATGCACACGCACCCCTGAGGATGATAGTGTTATTTTGATGATTAACAAGCAATTATCTAGAGTATGTTATAAGTTAAATCGATACTTCATTTATAAGTCTATTACTCTCAGTATATTTGGATAAATTGTATAGATACATTTCATTGTTTATTTGAATGAATCTAACCTTGAGATGCAGCAAAGTGTGGATTGAGTCGACCCAAAGGATGATTGGGTCGACCCCGGCACATCTAGAAAGCATTTGGCACACTTCTGCAAAAAATGGCACAAATGAACAGTGAGTTGGGTCGACCCAAGGAAAGCATGAGTCGACCCAAACATCAAGATCCTCAAACAGAAGACAGAAAATGGTTCTCTGGATTTACTGAGAGGGTCGACCCAAGATATAGTTGAGTCGACCCAAGCTTGAGTCGACCCAAACCCTGAGAGGGTCGACCCAAAGGCAAGACAGAACAGAAGACAGAAAAGATTCTCTGGAAACCCTGTTAGGGTCGACCCAAGAAGAAGTTGAGTCGACCCAACTGAACCTTGAGTCGACCCAAAGAAAGGTTGGGTCGACCCAAGTGAAGGAAGGCTGAATTTCAAGTTTCTGTGGATTCTAAGAGGGTCGACCCAAGGAATGTTTGAGTCGACCCAAGTGAAAGTTGGGTCGACCCAAGGACAGGTTGAGCCGACCCAAACACGGGCAGAAGCATAACGGCTAGTTCTGCAGATGTACTTTTTGTCCTTCCAACAGTGAGTAACGGCTAGTTTTTGAATTCTAACCATTGGAGCTTGTCCAATGGAGGTAGGAAACTATTTAAAGGGGCACTATTCATCAGATAGAACATCCTTTCCAAAGAATATCAAAGAGTACACAAGAAAGAGAAAGTGCCCTAATCTTCTTCATCCAAGTGCTTCATTCGAGAATCAAAAAAAGGGGTTGAGCAGATTCAAAGAGTCATCAAGAGCTCCATCCTCCCTTGAAGAGTGAAGCATCCTTGACAAAGAAGAGAGAAGTCACTACAAGCGATAAATACTTTCTAAACTCTTCTTTGTAGATTATATTGTTTTATTTGCTCATTTAGGAGTTTAAATCTTCTTCCTTTATTTGTTAAACTACTTGTAAAGGTTGGTTGGTTAGCCCGCAAAACCAACGGAATAGGTTGATTGGTGAACCCGTAAAACCAATTGTAAAGGTTCGTTGGTGAGCCCGAAAAACCAACATAGGTTCGTTGGTGAGCCCGTAAAACCAACATAGATTTTTGGTGAACCCAGAAAACCAAAGTGTAAAGGTTTTTGGATTGTGAGCCCGAAAAACAATCCAACTGTAATCCGCGAGATTATAGTGAATTCCCAAGGGGTCGCTTGAGGAGTGGATGTAGGTGCTAAGGAGAGCACCGAACCACTATACTTCTTCTTGTTTGCATTGTGATTTGTTTAAGTTCACTAACACATCATTTAACACAAGTAAGATAGTTAAAATTAAAAGAAACCAATTCACCCCCCCCCTCTTGGCTTGTCACCTTGGGCAACAAGTGGTATCAGAGCAAGGTGCTCCAATAGTACTCATTGATCTCACAATCAAGAGTTAAAGATCATGACAACCCAAGTGGGATGTTCTATGAGTGAGGGGCAATCTACAAATAGACCACCTCTATTTAATGGCACAAACTACACATATTGGAAAGCTAGGATGAGGATATTCATTCAAGCTTCAGATTATGAATTATGGTACATCATTACTAGAGGACCTCACACACCCACACTTAATATAGAGGGCACTATCATACCCAAACCAGAAATGGATTGGAATGAAAGTGATAGACGATTGGCACAGTTAAATGCTAAAGCTATAAATGTACTTTATTGCTCATTAGATGTAAGTGAATTCAATAGAATATCTACTTGCATCTCTGCTAAAGAAATTTGGGACAAACTTGAGGTCACTCATGAAGGGACCAATCAAGTTAAGGAGTCAAAGATAAACATATTAGTACACAAGTATGAATTGTTTAAAATGGAATCTACTGAGTCCATAACTGATATGTTTACTCGTTTTACTAACATTATAAATGGGCTTAAGAGTTTAGAAAAGTCTTACACTAACTCTGAATTGGTGCGAAAAATTCTCAGGTCTCTACTAAGAATTTGGGAGGCCAAGGTAACCGCAATTTAAGAAGCTAAGGACCTCAACACACTGCAATTAGAGGAGCTTCTAGGATCACTCATGACCCATAAGTTGACAATGAGGCAAAATTCAGAAGATGAGGTCAAGAGAAGAAAGCCCATTGCCCTAAAGACTACCACCCCTAAACAACAAACTGAATCGGAAGATTCAGATGATGATGAAGAATTTGATGAAGAAGGGATGGCTATACTTGGAAGAAAATTCAGAAAATTTATGAGAGGTAAGAATAGATTCTATAAAAAGAAATCCTTCCTCAAAGGTAACTCAAGCAAAGAAAAGGGTAAGGACAAAGAAAAGGAAAAAGAAACTCCCATTTGCTATGAGTGTAACAAACCCGGGCATTATAAGATAGATTGCCCGGATTTGAAATGGATGGCAAGAAAACTGAAAAAGAAGAACTTCATGGCTGAATGGAGTGAAAGTGAGGAATCAAGTTCGGAGGAGGAAGATCATCAAGAGACGGCCCAAATGTGTCATATGGCCAATGACGATGAGGTAGATTCTGAACTTGACTGTGATTTTACTATTGATGAATTACATGATGCATTCTTAGAACTCATGAAAGAACATAAGAAACTAATTAATAAAAATAAAGTTCTAAAAGAAGAAAATCAATCTCTTATCAAAGATAAGTTAAAATTGTCTCATAACTGTGAAACATTAAGTAGGAAACTTACAAATGAAACCAAAAATCTAATTGCTGAAAATATCAAGCTAAAAGAAGATGCTGAAAAATATAAATCCTTGGTAGATAAATTTACACTTAGTTCTACCAAATTAAATATGATTCTTGATAGTCAAAAAGCTGTATATGATAAGGCTGGTTTAGGATATAAAACAAATAGGAAACAAAAATTCTTAAAGAACATTTTTGTAAAAGCTAAAAGTGAAAATATTACTTGTTATTGCTGCAATAAGTTAGGACATAGAGCACATGAATGTAACTATAGAAAGTCCAGTCAAAACAAATTAAGTAATAATCAAAAGATTAAATTCAAGAAAGTTTGGGTTCCAAAAGAAACATGGAGTACTAACCCTAAAGGACCCAACTTAGTTTGGGTACCTAAAGTTTCTTCTTGATCTTGATTGCAGGAGTGTCTTGCAGCTGATAAAGTGGAAAAACGATGGTATCTAGATAGCGGCTGTTCAAGACATATGACCAGTGACGTAGATCAATTTGTCACCTTGGAATCAAAGAAGGGTGGAGTAGTAACCTATGGAGACAATGGTAAAGGGCATATCATTGGAAAGGGTAAAATTTTCATTACTCCATCTATTTTTATAGAAAATGTCTTATTAGTTAAAGGTTTGAAACATAACCTTCTTAGCATAAGTCAATTTTGTGATAAAGGGTTTAAAGTCACATTTGAAGCATCTGTATGCATAATCATAAATCCTAAAGATAATAGCATTGTACTTGTAGGACAAAGGCAAAGAAATATTTACTTAGTAGATCTTCATGAGTTAGGCAAGAAAAATGGATTATGCTTAATTACTAATGAAGAAAAGAAAAATGAAACTAGTTGTCTTTGGCATCGAAGACTAGGACATGCTAGTATGGAATTAATATCAAAACTAGTCAAGAAGGATTTAATAAAAGATGTGCCAAAATTGATCTTTGAAAAGGACAAAATCTGTGGACCATGTTCATTGGGAAAACAAACTAAATCATCTTTCAAATTAAAGAATATAGTATCAACAACTAGACCATTTGAACTCATACACATGGATTTATTTGGACCTACTAGAACTGCAAGTCTAGGAGGGAAGAAGTATGGACTAGTTATTGTTGATGATTTTTCAAGATATACATGGGTTTCATATTTGGCCCATAAGAACGAAGCATTTTCAGAATTCTTGAAACTGTATAATAATATCATAAATGAAAAGAAACTCACCTTAGTAGCAATTCAAAGTGATTATGGTACTGAATTTGAAAATCAACACTTTGAAGAATTTTGTACTAAAAATGGTATTTCACATCAATTTTCAGCACCTAGAACGCCTCAACAAAATGGGGTTGTTGAAAGGAAAAATAGGACATTGGCAGAAATGGCACGCACGATGTTGTGTGAGTCAAATCTTCCAAAGTACTTTTGGGCTGAAGCTATAAGCACTGCTTGCCATATTCTAAATCGAGTTTTAATACGACCAATAACCAAGAAAACTCCTTATGAACTTTGGAAGAATAAGAAACCAACTACTAAATATCTTAAAGTATTTGGATGTAGATGTTTCATCTTAAACAATGGCAAGGAGGATCTAAGTAAATTTGATGCCAAGTCAGATGAAGGTATCTTCTTAGGATACTCCACATCTAGCAGGGCATACAGAGTATTCAATAAAAGAACTCTAGTAGTGGAAGAGTCAGTCAATATTATATTTGATGAGTCTGATAGTGAGTCTGCTAGGAAAGAAAATATTGTTGATGATGATACAGGAATTATCGACTTTGAAAAGTTGAATATTGATGACGTGCCAATTCAAGATAAGGGAGATGATTGCATGCCACCACAATCTCAAAACTTGCCAAAGGAATGGAGGTATGCATATGGACACCCTAAAGACTTAATCATTGGTGATCCATCTCAAAGGGTAAGAACTCGATCATCTCTTAGAAACTTAAATGATTATCTTGCTTTTGTTTCACAATTAGAACCTAAGACTTATGAAGAAGCTGAAAAAGATACTAATTGGATAAATGCCATGCAAGATGAATTAAATCAATTCAAAAGAAGTAATGTATGGACATTAACTGAAAGACCAAAGCATAACTCAGTAATTGGAACAAAATGGATATTTAGAAATAAATTAGATGAAAATAGGTTAGTTATAAGAAATAAGGCTAGACTTGTAGCTAAGGGATACAATCAAGAAGAAGGAATAGACTTTGATGAAACATTTGCTCCTGTAGCTAGATTAGAGGCCATTAGACTACTTCTAGCATTTGCATGTTTCATGGATTTCAAATTGTATCAAATGGATGTAAAAAGTGCATTCTTAAATGGTTTTATTGAGGAAGAAGTATATGTAGAGCAACCTCCTAGTTTTGAGAATCATGAATTGCCAAATCATGTGTTTAGACTACATAAGGCATTATATGGATTAAAGCAAGCACCTAGGGCTTGGTATGATCGATTAAGCAAATTTTTGCTTAATAATGACTTTAGTAGAGGAAATGTAGATAAAACACTATTTCTCAAAAGAAAGGACAAAAATCTATTAGTGGTACAAATATATGTAGATGACATAATCTTTGGTGCCACAAATGATACTCTTTGCAAAGAATTTGCTGATTTAATGCATGGAGAATTCGAAATAAGCTTGATGGGAGAACTAAGTTTCTTTCTAGGATTACAAATCAAACAAACTAAAGAAGACATTTTCATTCATCAAACTAAGTATACAAAGGAAATACTAAAGAAGTTTGGGAATGAAAATCATAAGAGAGTAGGTACTCCAATGAATCCTACTAGTAAGCTAGACAAAGATGAAAAAGGAAAGAGTATTGATATTAAGCTTTATAGAGGACTAATTGGATTCTTGCTCTACCTTACTGCTAGTAGACCAGACATCGTATTTAGTGTAGGAATATGTGCTAGATACCAATCAGATCCTAAGGAGTCACATTTAAGTGCTGTTAAAAAAATCCATAGATATTTAAGAGGAACTACAAATATTGGATTATGGTACTCTAGAGACTCTTGTCTAGATTTGCTTGCATACTCAGATGCTGATTTTGCTGGATGCAAATTAGATAGGAAAAGCACAAGTGGCACATGTCAATTCTTAGGAAACAACTTAGTATCATGGTTTAGCAAAAAGCAAAATTCAGTGGCATTGTCAACAGCTGAAGCTGAATATATAGCTGCTGGTAGTTGTTGTGCTCAAGTACTATGGCTTAAGCAACAACTAGAGGACTATGGAGTTAAGCTAGATAATATTCCTATTAAGTGTGATAATACTAGTGCCATCAATCTTACTAAAAATCCGGTTCAGCACTCTAAAGCCAAACACATAGAAATACGATATCATTTTATTAGGGATCATGTGCAAAATGGAAATATATGTATTGAGCATATATGCACTGAAAAACAATTAGCCGACATATTCACAAAACCATTGAGTGAAGATAGATTCTGCACGCTAAGGAGGGAATTAGGCATATGTGATCCTTTTTATTGAAGAAATATAAAAGGGAGCAAGTAGTCTCATGATACATTCCTCCAATTTCTAAAAACCCATGAAACATGAGTCAAACTTGTTATCTATAGATTCCTTACTCATGTATCATTGTTCCAGAAAGAATTTATAAGGATTGGAAGCAAGAAAAATTTTTAGAAGCAAAAAGAAAGAGAAAAGAAAAATTCTGCACTTGGGTCGACCCAACCCAGAATAGGGTCGACCCAACGTTGAGTCGACCTAAGAAATTTCTTGAGTCGACCCAACGTCGGGACCGCACTGTTAAAGGGGGACCCAAGAGCACTATTAGGGCACTGTTTGCCCTTGTCCTCTTCTGAATACTCTAATCCCCACTCTCCAAACTCCTCCAAACTTCTCCAAACAGTAGATTACCTTAAGATCTTGGAGAAATGGGACCCAAAAGAGCCGTAGCCAAGAGATCCGGAAGAGTCTCACGGATCCAACGTGAGGAAAGGCAACCTACGGAGCCATCTACCGTGTCTCCACAACGTGAGGCACGTGCGGAGCCACCTCCTCCTCCTTCCTCCTCAGTTATACTTGCAAGATTTGTGGGGAGACCGGTTACAACGGGGAGAAGGATCCATTCCGAGTTCTTTGATCAAGAAGGGTTTAGGTTGAGGGAATGGATCCAAAGGCAAGGTTGGGAGTATCTTTGCTCCCTAGATGTGATGATCCACCCCGGATTAGTTCGGGAGTTCTATGCCTTCCTTAAAACTGGAATGGGTGGGCTTGTTTCGGAAGTTCGAGGAGTTAGGGTTCGAGTTTCCGAGGAAAGTTTGAGTGAGCTACTTCATCTACCCTGCGAAGGAGCCACTCCAGAAAAACCAGAAAACAAGATGAGAGCTCTGCAGTTGATTATGGAAAATGAGGGCTTTGACTTCTTAGAAAAGGTAATAGCAAGCTCTTTATCTGCTGAAATGAGATTATTGCTTAGTATCATAAATAGAATTTTATTTCCAAAGAGCGGGAGATTCGATCGCATCACAGAGCGAGATTTAGTAGTGATGGAGTATATTATTCAGGGTATTCCCCTGAATCTCCCGGCCATGATACTGAAGCAGATGAGGAAAGTGATCTGCAACTCCAGAGTATCCCTACCTTATGGTATGATACTCACTTTGGTTTTTCGACAGCACGGCATATCTGTCGAGGGGGAGGTATCCAGGCATCTGCTTCATACTGACACATACACTGCACGGATACTTATACGTATGGGTTATGAGAAAGTGAACGGGCAGTGGATTCATACTGGAGCAGGAATTCAGGGTGAGGCACCAGAGGGTGAGGCAGAGGATGATGCACCAGATATTGGAGACTCTATCCCTAAGGATGAGGAGCATATGGATCATCCTACTGTACCTTTCGAGGCTGGACCATCGTCATCTGCTCCTCCGAGAGATACAGATGAGTTCTGGAGTAGGCTGACTGAGATTATGACAGCTCAGGCCAGGACCATCACTGACGGGCTGACGAGCAGATTGGATATTATGTCAGCTCAGGCGAGGACTGTCACTGATGGGCTGACGAGCCGACTGGACATCATGACTGCGGAGATCAGTGATCTGAGGCAGCAGGTAGGAGCACTCCAGAGAGAGAGAGACCTATGGACCTTCTGTGCCACAGGCTGCTGAGTCAGAGATATCGGCACAGAGTCATCCAGCTCATCGTGCTCCACGCCAGACACAGTCTCACCAGGCTCGACCTCCCCTCGCCACGTACACTAGGAGGATGAGGACTAGATCCCAGACATTAGATACTCCCTAAGCAGATATTAGCATTTCTGGTTAGAGCCTAGGCTAGATATCTAGTTCTCATATGTATTTTGCTTTTATCATATATGTTTAAACTTTGATTAAGGAACATTGTATCTGTTTTTGTTTTTGGGCATGAATGTACTAAAATGTTCCTATTTTGATCAATGAAGTTTGAATGCTTGTTATTTATTGTGTCTTTTTCCATGCATCTATTTGATGATAACAAAAAGGGGAAGAAGTAAAGAAAGAGTAATGTAATAGGAGGAGAAGTAAAGACAGAGTGATAAGAGAAGTAAAGAAAGAAGGAGAAATAACGAAATAACTTGTAAAACAACTTGAAAATCATATAGGAAAGCATATGCATCCAAGGGGGAGCAATTTGCACCAATGAAAATGATCAAGTCAAAAATTTCTATCAAATTTCAGAATTTGGCACATAGAATTTCAGAATTTGGCACGCACCTTTCACACCTCGATACATAACCTGAAACTCATGTTTTATCTCAAATTTTTGGAGTTTCATCTTTAATGAATTATAAATGAAAGGGGGAGCAATTCAAAAAGTCAAATTGGCAACATTTGAATGATATAGGGGGAGACTTCACTCTTATATATGAAAAGCTGAAATTTAGCAAGTTAAGCCCTTTCAAATACTGATTTTAAAATAAGTATCAAAAGGTTCATACTCTTTATTTTGTAATCATCAAAAAGGGGGAGATTGAGGATGATAGTGTTATTTTGATGATTAACAAGCAATTATCTAGAGTATGTTATAAGTTAAATCGATACTTCATTTATAAGTCTATTACTCTCAGTATATTTGGATAAATTGATATAGATACATTTTATTGTTTATTTGAATGAATCTAACCTTGAGATGCAGCAAAGTGTGGATTGAGTCGACCCAAAGGATGATTGGGTCGACCCCGGCACATCTAGAAAGCATTTGGCACACTTCTGCAAAAATGGCACAAATGAACAGTGAGTTGGGTCGACCCAAGGAAAGCATGAGTCGACCCAAACATCAAGATCCTCAAACAGAAGACAGAAAATGGTTCTCTGGATTTACTGAGAGGGTCGACCCAAGATATAGTTGAGTCGACCCAAACCCTGAGAGGGTAGACCCAAAGGCAAGACAGAACAGAAGACAGAAAAGGTTCTCTGGAAACCCTGTTAGGGTCGACCCAAGAAGAAGTTGAGTCGACCCAACTGAACCTTGAGTCGACCCAAAGAAAGGTTGGGTCGACCCAAGTGAAGGAAGGCTGAATTTCAAGTTTCTGTGGATTCTGAGAGGGTCGACCCAAGGAATGTTTGAGTCGACCCAAGTGAAAGTTGGGTCGACCCAAGGACAGGTTGAGCCGACCCAAACACGGGCAGAAGCATAACGGCTAGTTCTGCAGATGTACTTTTTGTCCTTCCAACAGTGAGTAACGGCTAGTTTTTGAATTCTAACCATTAGGGCTTGTCCAATGGAGGTAGGAAACTATTTAAAGGGGCACTATTCATCAGATAGAACATCCTTTCCAAAGAATATCAAAGAGTACACAAGAAAGAGAAAGTGCCCTAATCTTTTTCATCCAAGTGCTTCATTCAAGAATCAAAGAAAGGGGTTGAGCAGATTCAAAGAGTCATCAAGAGCTCCATCCTCTCTTGAAGAGTGAAGCATCCTTGACAAAGAAGAGAGAAGTCAATACAAGCGATAAATACTTTCTAAACTCTTCTTTGTAGATTATATTATTTTATTTGCTCATTTAGGAGTTTAAATCTTCTTTCTTTATTTGTTAAACTACTTGTAAAGGTTGGTTGGTTAGCCCGCAAAACCAACGGAATAGGTTGATTGGTGAACCCGTAAAACCAATTGTAAAGGTTCGTTGGTGAGCCCGAAAAACCAACATAGGTTCGTTGGTGAGCCCGTAAAACCAACATAGGTTTTTGGTGAACCAGGAAAACCAAAGTGTAAAGGTTTTTGGATTGTGAGCCCGGAAAACAATCCAACTGTAATCCGCGAGATTATAGTGAATTTCCAAGGGGTCGCTTGGGGAGTGGATGTAGGTGCTAAGGAGAGCACCGAACCACTATACTTCTTGTTGTTTGCATTGTGATTTGTTTAAGTTCACTAACACATCATTTAACACAAGTAAGATAGTTAAAATTAAAAGAAACCAATTCACCCCCCCCCTCTTGGCTTGTCACCTTGGGCAACAAGTGGTATCAGAGCAAGGTGCTCCAATAGTACTCATTGATCTCACAATCAAGAGTTAAAGATCATGACAACCCAAGTGGGATGTTCTATGATTGAGGGGCAATCTACAAATAGACCACCTCTATTTAATGGCACAAACTACACATATTGGAAAGCTAGGATGAGGATATTCATTCAAGCTCGAAGAAACTTTGCAATCTTTCATGCAAGGTCAAGATAAAATCAATGATGAATTAAGAAATCAACTGACAATGCTGACCACTGCTTTAAGTGCTCAAGAGAAGGGTAAGCTACCAGCTCAACCACAACCAAACCCTCAAGTCTATGGTGGTAGCAATGCATCATCTTCAACTTCGCATAAAGAACAAGCGAAGAGTATAATAACTTTGCGAAGTGGAAAGGTTATTGACCGACCAGTCCCAGAACAAACTCAAGCCATACCAGATTCTGACCCTCCCAAAACAAAAGAAAAGGATACCGAAGAAACCGAAGCACCAACATCTACTGAAAAAATCAAATGTCCTTTTCCTGCACCATTTCCACAAAGACTAAAGCCCTTGCAAAAGCTTGAACCAAACTTTGAAATTCTTGAGCTTTTTAAGCAAGTAAAAATTAATGTACCTCTTCTTGATGCAATCAAACAAGTGTCTTCATATGCAAAATTTTTGAAGGATTTGTGCACTGTCAAGCGACGATTAAATGTCAAGAAGAAGGCATTTTTGGCTGAAAATGTGAGTGCGATTTTACAGCATAACATTCTCCCTAAATATAAGAATCCAGGTTGCCCAACTATCTCGTGCATCATTGGCAATTTTAGGATTGAGCGAGCATTGCTAGACTTGGGAGCGAGTGTGAACTTGTTGCCATATACTGTATATGAGCAACTCGGTTTGGGTGAGTTGAAACCAACAACTGTCATCTTACAATTAGCTGATAGGTCAGTGAAGGTTTCTAGAGGGATTATCGAAGATGTGTTGGTCCAAGTAGACAAGTTCTATTTTCCTGTTGACTTTATCGTAATGGACACACATCCAGCTTCCAATTCACCAACTCAGATTCTGATCATCTTAGGACGTCCATTCCTTGCAACTTCTAATGCATTGATCAATTGTAGGAATGGTTTCATGAAGCTTTCTTTTGGCAATATGACCTTGGAACTGAACGTCTTTAGTATAGGTAAACAACCCAGTGATCATGAAGAAAGTAAAGAAGTTGAATGGGTTGAAACCATTGTGGAAGAATATTTGTTAAAAGAAACATTTACTGAATCGGCCGACAATGGTTTAATAGATTGGTGTTCTGAAGGTACTGCTGATGATGTGGTTCCACCTATTTTAGATAATTCGGATGTCATGATGGTCAATGGGTAGAGACCGAGAATAGAGGAATTCGAGCAGTTGCCCTCACAAGGGACAAAATTTGTACAATCTCGGAAACAAGCACCCATACTTGAGCTGAAACCCTTACCAAGGGAACTCAAGTATGCCTTTCTTGGACCCCATGACACTTTTTCCGTAATTATCTCGACTGAGCTCGATAATGATCAAGAAGGAAAATTACTTACGGTCCTAAAGAGTCATAAAGAAGCACTTGGGTGGTCTATTGCCGACTTGAAGGGGATTAGCCCTTTAATTTGCACGCACCGGATATATTTGGAGGACAATGCCAAAACCACAAGGCAAATGCAACGCAGGTTGAATCCTACGATGAGAGATGTGGTTAAAGCAGAAGTCCTCAAGTTGCTTGACGTGGGTATTATTTACCCAATTTCTGATAGCAAGTGGGTAAGTCCTACTCAAGTCGTTCCTAAGAAAGCGGGTCTGACGGTAGTCAAAAATGAGCAGGGTGAACTAGTCCCAACTCGTGTTCCGACGAGTTGGCGCATGTGTGTTGACTACCGAAAATTGAATTTGGTCACTAGGAAAGATCACTTTTCCCTACCCTTCCTAGACCAAGTTTTGGAAAGAGTTGCAGGATACAATTTCTATTGTTTTTTCGATGGCTATTTCGGGTACTACCAAATCGAAATTTTATCTGAGGATCAAGAGAAGACTACCTTCACTTGTCCTTTTGGCACATTCACTTTCCGTCGGATGTCATTCGGGTTGTGCAATGCACCTGCGACATTCCAAAGATGCATGCTCAGCATTTTTAAAGACATGAACGAGAAATTTTTAGAAGTGTTTATGGATGATTTCTCTATTTTTGGCGATTCTTTTGATGATTGTTTATTACATTTACAAGCTATCTTAGCTCCGTGTATAGAAAAGAATCTGATACTGAATTGGGAGAAATGCCACTTCATGGTGCCAAAGGAAATTGTCCTAGGACATATTATTTCATCGAAGGGCATGGAAGTTGATAGAGCCAAGATTGACTTAATCACCAAGCTACCTGTACCCAAGACGGTTAGAGATGTTAGATCATTTTTGGGTCACACAGATTTTATAGGAGGTTCATCAAGGACTTTAGTGTCATAGCTCAACCATTATGTAACCTCCTATCCCTTGATACACCATTCAATTGGACTGAAATCTGTCAAGAGGCATTTGAAAAGTTGAAGTCTATGCTTAGCACTGCACCCATCGTGCGACCACCCGATTGGTCATTACCTTTTGAGATCATGTGCGATGCTAGTGACTATGCGATAGGAGCTATCCTAGGACAACGCAAGGATAATAAGCCATATGTCATTTACTATGCAAGCAAAACCTTGAACGATGCTCAAATGAATTGCACCACCGTCGAGAAGAAATTGCTTGCAGTAGTATTTGCATTAGACAAATTTCGCTCTTATATCCTTGGTGCTTCTATTGTTATCTTTACGGATCATGCAGCGCTAAAATATTTGCTGGATAAGAAAGAGGCCAAACCACGCTTAATACGATGGATACTTCTACTCCAAGAATTTGACATCACTATCAAAGATAAAAAGGGAGTAGAGAATGTGGTTGCTGACCATTTATCACGGCTAGTTGTTCATGATTTGGTGCCACAGTTGCCCATCAAGGACTCGTTCCCTGAAGAGCAATTGTTTGCACTTTCTACTATGCCATGGTATGCTGATATTGTAAACTTTTTTGTCACGAACCGGATGCCGGAGCATTGGGGATCGAATGATAAGAATAATTTCTTGCGTGAAGTAAGGAGCTATTATTATGATGCCCCTTATTTGTTCAAGTATTGCAATGATCAAATCTTTAGAAGATGCATTCCGGATCATGAGATGCAAAGTGTACTCTCTTTTTGTCATGCCAGTGCTTGCGGAGGTCACTTTGCATCTAAGAAAACGGCAGCTAAGGTGTTACAATGTGGTTTTTATTGGCCAACACTATTTAAAGATGCCCACGAGTTCTGTCGGACATGTGACCCATGTCAACGTGTTGGGAGTCTAACTCGTAGGCAAATGATGCCTCTTCAGCCCATTACTGCTATTGAAATTTTTGACATGTGGGGCATTGATTTTATGGATCCGTTTCCACCATCTTTTGGATATGAGTACATTTTAGTAGGTGTAGAGTATGTGTCCAAATGGGTAGAAGCTGTGCCTTGTCGAACAAATGACCACAAACCAGTTTTAAAATTTCTTAAAGAAAATATATTTTCTAGGTTTGGGATGCCCAAGGTCAAAATTAGTGATGGGAAAAAACATTTCTGTAATAAGCCTTTTGAGATCCTATTACGAAAGTATGGTATCACTCATAGAATTGCAACTCCTTATCACCCGCAGACTAGTGGCCAAGTAGAGTTAACCAATCGGGAGATTAAACGAATTTTAGAGAAAACGATGAATCCATCATGCAAAGACTGGTCTTTAAAACTTTCTGACGCATTGTGGGCTTACCGTACTACTTATAAAACTATTCTTGGTATGTCCTCGTATCGGCTAGTCTATGAAAAAGCACGTCATCTACCTGTTGAAATAGAGCATAAATCATATTGGGCCATTAGAAAATTAAACTTTGAACTGTCAGATGCTGGTTTAGCTAGAAAAATACAACTAAGTGAGTTGAATGAAATTCGTCGGGATGCGTATGACAATGCTAGACTTTGTAAGAATGAATGAAAATTAGGCATGATAAATCAATTCTAAGAAAATCTTTTGAACCTGCACAAAAAGTTCTTTATTATGACTCTCGCTTACATCTGTTTCCTGGAAAGTTAAGATCAAGATGGATAGGTCCTTTTATTGTAAAAACTATTTTTCCACACGGGGCAGTTGAAATTGAGAATCCACAGGATGGCAAAATTTTTAAGGTAAATGGACACAGATTAAAACCTTTTCTTGAGAATTTTGCAGATGAAGAGGACTCCTTTTCCTTGGGGGAGCCTTCTTACGACTGAGCATGACGGCCAAGATATGTGTATATTAGTTAGAATTCAATTTTTTCTTTTATTTCTAGTTTTCTTCTTATTTTGTAGGTCTCTCATATATAGTTTTCTTGCATTTTTTTTTTACATTGAGGACAATGCAATGTTTAAGTTGGGGGGAGGGAAATATTTTGATTTAAAAAAAATATATTTATTTTTGCATTTGATTTATTCTATTACTTTCTTTTCTGAGCAAATGCACATGTATTTTCATATTGAGTTTGTGCAACTATTAAGGCAAGGAACACATGCATACTATGACTGATCAGAGACCTATTATTAGATCCCCACACGTGTACTTAATGACAATAGGAAGGCCTCAGGAGTTCATATTTGTTAACTGCATTTTTGTTAGCCTTATCCGTAAAAGAAGTATGAGTATCCTTGTTCGTACCATAAGGTTCATGATTTGATTTTCATATAAAGATAGAGGTTGAATATCCCAGTTAGATTTCTTAGGTGCCTTATGATCCGACCTTGGTTGACCTATAGTCACGATGCAGTCACATATATAATAAAAAATATATATATATGGTTTAGTCTATCTTCTCTTTTCTTGCATAATTATAAAAAAAAAATCCTTATGATGACAAGTCTGGCCTCGTGGCGTAGTCTAGTTCGAGTAATTAAGTCCGAGGAGTGTTTCACCTAATATCTTGAGCCAACTGGATCGGGGGTCATTGGCTGAAAGCTCGCTACATGGACCTTACTAGAGCCTAATAGGGTTGGATAGCTGTAGTCGTCATGGGTATTAAATATATATATATATATATAAATAAATAATAATAATAATAATAATTAAAAAAAAATGAAATAACAATAAGCATGAATGAGTTGGTCAGGCTGAATCTAGTGACATGTGGTAATGGCTGGTTTGACTCCATTGTATTGGACCTCTGTGTACCCAGGTTGTTTAGTTGGGATTGATAGCTCTTTTTTTACATGCGAACCATTCTTGACAAATTTAGATAACATGTGATATTCTGAAAATTTGATGGATCAGGTTCTAACAAATTGTAGAAAACACATATGAACTTGAGTAGTGCACCTAAAACTCATGCGGTGCTCTGTTGTGGTGGAGGTATTAGTACTCTAAGAAAGTCATGTGATTTGATGTACACTACACTTTTATATTTCCTTGCTTTGATAGTTGCCATGCTTGAAAATATATATCAATTAATTACATGTGTATTAGCTTAGAATTTATTCCACATTTTTATTACGATATCATGTCATGTCATATCATGTATGATGTTTGTGGGTAGCATCCCTGAAAACCTTCACGAGACAACACTCGTCCACTAGGGTAACCTAGGGGTTTAACGGCTTGTTGCACGTGCTAAGTGCAATCGTGAGCCCTACGAAAGTGGGTACATATCTTAGTTTTATGTCTTTAGCTACAATAAAAAGTCATAGGTTAAACCACACCTTTTGCACTCTCATTTTAGTATTTGCTCGTTAATTACTAGAGACTAGCAATAAGCTAGTTGGGGGGTGTGATGAGAGCACAAAAGTGCGATCTATACATCCCTTAAATGAGTATTATTGCTAACAAAAAAATGATAAAAGTGCTGCATTAATATTATATTTTTGTAGGGTGCAGGTGATCGTAAATCAAAGTTAAATTTCGCTTCAGGTCCAAAAATATGCATCACCACAGGTGACCAGCCAACCACATGGGGTCAGTCCCAGTTACACACTAGAAGGAGCATTAGCCGACTAGGTGCAACCACATCCAGCGTGCAACCCATCCTCCCACGAGTGATCAACGGCATTTGCGAGCCCATCCACGCGTCCGTGATCTCAGCTTCCGCATCCCAGCTCCGGTGCACAAGTCCAGCCATCCATCATCCATGGAGCTTCTTCCGTGAGCCATCCACGGTTCAGATCTCCCAAGCTACCACCGAGCGTCCTCGTTCCAGCTCTCCCGAGATCCCAGCTTCTGTGATCAGCTCCTAGCGTCCGCGTGCAATTCGTGAAGATCCCGCATCCACAGCCTCATCCAGCCTTTTCCAGCATCTTGCGAGGCATCATCCATGCCCCATCCTTCGATCCGCGTCCGAAGATCCCGGCATCTCCTGATTTTCCCTTCCGCATCCCTTG
Organism: Phoenix dactylifera; assembly: GCF_009389715.1. Lineage (NCBI taxonomy): Eukaryota > Viridiplantae > Streptophyta > Magnoliopsida > Arecales > Arecaceae > Phoenix > Phoenix dactylifera. The sequence continues at coordinate 839,427 of NW_024067710.1, read as the reverse complement.
GCGATCGCAATCTTCCGGAATATCAGCTCCTTCAGCCATCCGCGTGCACCCTCCCAGCAAAGATCCGACTTCATCCCAGCATCCAACGCATCCCAGCCTTCCGAGTTCGTATCCCAGAGCCTTCAGCCGTCCGCGTGTGAATCTCTCGAGCCCTGAGTCCTATCTTCCTTCTGATCCATCGGCTTCTTCCGCCTGGATTTGCATGCATGCGATCCCCTGTTTCTGCTATCCAGCCGTCCCTCTGCGTCCGAAGATCCCTGCATCCCGTGATTTCAGCATCAGCGATCATCTCCCATCCGTCCGTCCTCTCCACGTGCCAGGAGGGAATCCATCGCTGGTTGAGGAGCTCGGGGGATCTATATGAAGGAACCTCTCTCGGCTGGGAAGGAAGATTTATCCCTCATTCGAAAAACAGAGCCTCAACCGGCTATTGAAAAAAAGAAAAAACAGAAGAAGGAAGAAACAGGGGATGCCCTGTTCTTCCGAAAAAAAAAGAAAAAGAGAGGGAAAGGCTTATATTTTAATGGAGGGCTGATACCTTGTGAAGGGTGATGGAGGAACCTTTAATGTCCTATTTTCTTTCAAGTAAATTTTGAATGATTGATCTCTTTGATTCACATCTATTAATATGTTTTTTTGATTCTTATGCTTATCTATGCGATAGATCTTTTATGGTTTATATTTCTTAATTCATGGATTTTTTCGATGTTTGATTTGTCGTAGACGTAATCGGCACGATAAATACTTAGATCTTGAATTCATGTTTTTAAACTATATACTCCATGATTAGAACTAATCTATCTGATTGATCCTTAATCAAGAATCGTAGAATTTAATTGTTGAAAATAAGATCATCGAAGGGGATTCCAGATCCCTACACCATCTTAATCTATCCAAATTTCAATTCTCTGTTTACTGATTTATTTTCTATTAGCAAAACATCATCTTTATCCACTAATTTATTAAATTAATTAATCTAAAATTATATTAAATAATCTAATATATTTCGTTTCTTGAGGATTCGACCTCAGACTCCCGAGATTTTACTACTTGTACGATTCTCCTATACTTGGGAGATTAGTTTCGCGAAAACATTTTTGCGAACGCGTCACTCTTCGATCAGATTGAGGGGATGAATACCTTTCCAATGAGTTTTTGACATATCTGGAAGAGAATAGAATTCTTTCCCAATGGACTCCTTCTAGTACACCTCTGTATAACGGCATGTCAGAAAGGAGAAATCGAACTCTATTAGATATGGTTCGATCCATGATGGAGTTTGCTGATCTGCCCATATCCTTTTGGGGATATGCACTTGAGTCAGCTTGTTATATACTTAATAAGGTTCCAAGTAAATTTGTGAATAAAACACCACATGAGATGTGAACGAGATGGAAACCGGTACTCTCTCACCTTAGGGTTTGGGGGTGTCCGGCGTACGTCAAGCGTTTGAAGACAAACAAACTTGAACCCAAGTCTGACAAATGTTTCTTTGTCGGTTACCCTAAAGAAACTAAAGGATATTATTTCTACCTTGCTGTAGAGCATAAGTTGTTCGTAAGCAATAGAGCTATTTTCTTAGAGAAAGAATTCCTTAGTGAAGGAACTAATAGCTCTAATGTTGAGCTTAGGAAAGTTCAACATGTAGAAGACCCGACACCATCCACTGAACCAATTGAGTCGGATTTGATTAGATCAGATCCAGAACCCATCGTAGATGCACCATTAAGGCGATCAAGTAGAGTACCACGTCAGCCGGACAGATATTATGATTTTTTGGTCCGGGACGGGGATCTTGTCGAACTTGATGAAAATGATGAGGATCCGATCACTTACATGGATGCAATGCAGAGGTATGACTCTGATGCATGGCTTGGAGCCATGCAATCCGAAATGGAATCCATGAAAGTCAATGATGTTAGGACATTAGTTGACCCACCCGAAGGGATTAAACCCATAGGATGTAAGTGGATTTTCAAAAGAAAATGGAGCGCAGACGGAAAGGTAGAGACCTATAAAGCCCTTCTGGTTGCCAAAGGATATCGTCAGCGTTATGATATTGACTATGACGAGACGTTTTCTCCTGTCGCAATGCTCAAATTCATTCGGATTATGTTTGCAATAGCAGCACACTTAGATTATGAAATCTGGCAAATGGATGTAAAGACTGCTTTTCTAAATGAAGATTTAGAAGAGGAGGTGTATATGATGCAACCTGAAGGTTTTATATCTACAGATGAGTTTAAGGTGTGCAAGCTTCAAAAATCCATTTATGAATTAAAGCAAGCTTCACGGAGTTGGAACATACAATTTGATAAGGTGATCAAATTGTATGGCTTTATTAAGAATGAAGAGGAACCTTGCATTTATAAATGGACAAATGGTTCAGTTATTATATTTCTTATTTTGTATGTGGATGACATTCTTCTAATCGGAAATGACATTCCTGCATTACAAGGAATAAAGGTTTGGCTATCATCTCAAGTTGCCATGAAGGATTTGGGAGAAGCATCTTACATCCTAGGGATGAAGATCTATAGAGATAGATCTAGAAGATTGCTTGGATTATCCCAATCCACATACATTGATACTATACTGAAGAGGTTCAATATGATTAATTCCAAGAAAGGCTATCTTCCGATGGGCCATGGAATTAACCTCTCTAAGAGGAATTGTCCGACAACCCCTCAAGAAAGAGAGAGTATGGATAGAATTCCATATGCTTCGGCAGTGGGATCTATAATGTATGCCATGACATGTACTAGACCAGACATGGCATACTCACTAGGAGTAGTGAGCAGATACCAGTCTGATCCAGGTTGCACCACTGGAAGGTTGTAAAAACCATCCTTAAGTATTTGAGAAATACTAAAGACCAGTGGCTTGTCTATGGTGATTCTGACTTAAAACTTGAGGGATATACCGATTCAAATTTTCAGTCAGATCAAGATGATAGCAAGAGCGTGTCGGGATATATCTTTACTCTTAAGGGTGGGGCCATCTGCTGGAAGAGTTCCAAGCAGCATACAGTGGCAGATTCTACATGTGAAGCAGAATACATCGCAGCATCTGATGCCGCCAAGGAAGCTGTATGGTTGCGGAAGTTCATCACTGAGCTTGGAGTGACACCCTCCATTGATGGTCCAGGGACTGTATTTTGTGACAACACTCGAGCCATAGCTCAAGCAAGAGAACCCAAAGCACATCAGCAGACCAAGCATATTCTACGTCGCTACCACCTGGTTCGAGAGATCGTCGAACGAGGTGACATTGATCTTCAGAAGATTGATACAAAAGAAAATTTGGCTGACCCATTTACCAAAGTTCTCGGCATCAAAGAGTTCAACGAACACAAGTCGAAGATGGGTATTAGATACTGTACCGATTGGCTTTAGGCTAAATGGGAGTTGTTGGAAATTGTATCCTAAATGTCAATCATCAGCATTTTGATGATTGAATTTTGTAAATGAATTGACAAATTAATAAAGTGTTACATCTTCAAATGAACTCTTATATGATGAAGCCCTTAAGACTTGTTTTATGATAAAGGAGGATTTATCTTCAAGTCCTTAAAACTATTCGCGATCAAATGATATGCTGTTACTAGGACGATAGCATCATCGAGATTAGGTCGTTGTGTGACATATACGTTGTTTGTCCTCTTAACCAAGGAGTGTGGAGACACTGATATGTTACACAGGTGAAGTGTAGGAGTACATTTCACTGAACGTGACCAATTTTGGAATGCTCTACTGTCAAGAGATGTTCCGAGTGGATATGGGTATAAGTTTGGCCCTCTGACCTGAGACCGCAACCTGTGACTAGCAAGCAACTCACTGTACTTTGGTATCGGACTACCTGAATTTCTAATTCAGTGACGGAAGGTTACTGGGTACAGTCAAGTACTTGCGTAGTCAGTTGTGAGTCAAGATGGAATTGACCCCTTCTGGAAACAGGAGATAATGCCTTATGTTCAATTTAGCAAAACTTTGGCCAAGATAATCCTTGTGAGGAGTCACAGGATTTCTAAAGTTGAATCATATCATTGATGCACTTATTACAGAGTTAACAGAACTCTGAAGTCATCCTGGCATTTAGGAGTCATAGGGATAAATTATACGGTAACCATAGTCCAAGGGTTCTTGAATGTTGCTTTGCAATCATTCGGCCTATCCAGATGTCGGGTACCATTGCTAGATGGTCATTTCGATTAGTATAAGAAGTTGTTTTTGTGCTACCGGCTTAGATTCAAACCTATGGGGTCACATGCATAGAAGTTTTTAGGTTGATCAAATGGCTGATTGATGATTAAGAATCATTCAAGGATAATTTGGTCAATTCGATTGACAAATTATCCTAAGCAAAAGTTGCATTAAAATAATTATTAAATTATTGGAGGTTTAATTAGTAATTGGATTACTAATAAATTCAACTTGATTGAATTATTGAACTTTAATTAAGCCAAATTGAATTACATTCAATTTGGGCTAAATTAGGGTTTGACCTAATTCAATCGGGTTCGATCCGAGCCGATTGGGCATAACCTAATTGATCGGACTTGACCCAATTGGATTGGGATTGCTTAAGTCAATTAAGAGTCCTTATTTGATGGGGATTAAGAGTCCAAATAATCAGAATTTGTTATGGAAAAGAATTTCTAAAATTTAGGACCCTAGCTTTCTTTCTTGGAGAAGAAAGATACCTCATCCTTATCCCTAAAAGCAGTGGTGCCTATCCTATTTATTTTTGGCCAATTTTTGGCATGACGAAATAGAAGGCGTGGGGATATTTTTCAAAAAAATATGGTGCCTCAAATCTTCCTAAAAGGATAGGAATCAAATCCCTAATTTGTAGGGACTGAAGGACGCATCAAGCAGGGTGGCATGCAGCTGAAGGTTGGGATGCAATAACCCCCTGATTTTTAGGGATTCTTGGCACAAGATTAAATAGAATTTGTTCATCTCCTAGCTGCCGATTTACCAGAATTTTTTGGAAATTTTATCAGCCAAATTAGTTGCCTAAAAGAGGTGTGAGGCGTGGGGGATCTTTTGGCTATAAAAGGACCCCCACACCTAGGGTTTGTAGTAGATGGTCTTTAGAAAGGGTTCTAAATTCTGAAAAAATTCTGAGAGCCAGCCACCTTCTCTCCTCCTTCTCCTTCATCTCCATCCTTCATCCTCTCGAAGAAGAATCAAAAGTTGAGTGCTTCGAGGGAGAAAAGTTCAGCCACTACAGCACCTCTACACAAGCTGGCACTCCTGCAGTTGTGGATCTTCTTAGAGCTTCGCGTGGACTATCCATAGAGGCCGAACACGTGTGCGGCTATACAAGGTGATCAAGGCATCATCAAAGTTCTCAAAGCAAAATGGTATGAGATCTGATCTCATTAAAAATTAAAATTAGAAATCAACTAGGTTGTTGAAATTCTGCATGACTACATGTTAGACATAGAATCCTGCCTACTTATTTAGGATAAATGTTTAAAGTCCTGATCTATTTTTGTTGTAGAGATATGACCTCTAGCATGCATAGGAATTAAATAGTTTAATTCATGCTTCCATTGTAAAATTTTTAAAAATATATGCATACGACCACCAGGGTTTCCAACATTAGGTAGTGTCATCGAGTTAGTTCATTAATGGTTGGACCTAACCAGGATTCTCAGTGGAGGCCTCGGCCTATTGATTACCACCTAGGGCAAAACTGATTACTAGAAATTGTTTAGAGAAACAATTGGTAATGTACCTACTCTTAGATGCACATGGGTTGGCTGAGCCTTCCTCGGGCCCATATGCAGTCTATGCGGATTCTAGTACCCACTAGGAAATTAAAGTAATTCCTCAAATTAAAGGGAGAGGCTATTAATTCGATTAACATAGTGGGAGAAAACTTTAGACTAAAGTCCAAGTCTTTAGGATTAAAAAAAAAAAAATCATATAATGATTAGTTGGGTTTTTCTTTATTTTTCAGATATGGCTAACTCATTGTCCCTCCGAACACTATTAGACAATGATAAGCTTAATGAACCTAACTTCGATAGCTGGTATCGAAAGTTGAAAATAGTATTAGGGCATGAGCGGATCCTGTATGTGATATCGGATCCTGCACTTGAGGAACCTGCAGCCAATGCACCACGTGCAATCAGAGACGCTTATCAGAAGTGACTCAACGATCGCACTACAGTGTGCTGCATCATGAAGGCCTCGATGAATGACGAGTTTAGTCGTAAATTCAAGGAAGTGCAGCCAATGAAAATCCTTCAAATATTGAAGGAGTCTTTCGACACACCTGATGATTTCGAATGACATAAGACCTCCTGCGCTATATTCAATGCCCGCATGAGGGAAGGGGCATCGGTCACTGATCATGTATTGTACATGGCCGAACAAATCGATCGTCTGAGTAAACTTGGCTTTCCTTTGCACGAGCAATTGGGCAAGGACGCCATTTTGAACTAACTTCCCAAGTCCTACTTGACCTTTCTTAGTCATTATAGAATGACTAAACCTGAAGTATCCTATCATGGTTTGCTAGGTTTACTGCGGACCTATGAAAAGGATCACCAACTCAAAAAGGAGACGGTGAATGTGGTAGGTGGGACTTCTGCAGGACTTTCTTCCTTTAAGAAAGGAAAGAAGAAGAAGGTGCAGAAAGCTAGTGCTGGGATCTCTAAGCTCAGCCAGACTAAGAAGCATAAAGCCGATAAGAGCAAGGCAGAGTGCTTCTTCTGTAAGAAGATGGGTCATTGGAAGCGGAACTGTCCAGCTTACGTAGCGTCCCTTGATCCAAATAGGCCTAAGAAGAAAAAATAGCAAACAGTTGCTGCACAAGGTAATTATATGATAACACGTTGTAATTTTTCTGTTTATGATTCTACTGCTTGGGTATTGGATATCGGAAGTCCAATTAATATTTGCAATTCATTGCAGAGATTTCAAGTTAGTAGAAGATTCAAGAATGGCGAAAGATTTCCGAACGTTGGGGATAGAAGATCAGTTCCAGTCCTAGCTTTAGGAGTCATTAAGCTTGTTTCTGAATCTAGCGTAGTCATATTAGATGATTGTCATTATTGTTCAGCATTTTTTATGAATGTCATCTCTGTAGGCCTTTTGGCCAAAAATGGTTATTGTTTATCAATAAATTTTTTTTTTGTGATATCTGTTAGATATATGCCCTAGAAGCTAATCTAGCTGACATATTATTAATTATGGGACATAGTTTTGTACTTGACCTTATTATTATTGATTAATAAATGGCCATTCTTTTCATTCATATTGTTTATATATCTATGAATCGTCCAAGAAATTAATAAGATGATGATACATATTCTCAAGAGTTGAGAATTTGAGCCATGTATCATTGGTGATTAATTTCTAAATGCTCCTGATCAATGGATCATCATGAAGACGGTGATCGATCGATGAGATTAGTGCACAGATCGCTTTTCTTATAGATGGACGAGACTCGAGTCTACAGTGTAGAGACACTGAAGTGATAGTGCAGGTGCTTGTCAGAGAACAAGGGTGCTGAGCGTGAGCAAGATAAGAAGTCACTTGGATGTCTATCCACTCATCAGTGACTTACTTGATGTTGCAGTAGTGTGACTAGTTCTTTGACCTGCGGTGCTTCGGCTACTCACAGTGAGGTTATTATAGTTTGACTGCACATATACATGGTCTCTAGTCATATGGGTCCTTATAGTGTAGATTGGCTGCAGTAGGTTCACTGTAAGAGTAGGGTATGCACTTATATGGAATCTATCGACCTTGATAGATGAGGAGTGATCCTATGTGAATTATAAGACTGAGTTCTAAGATCTTGGCCAAGACAATATATATATAGTGGAGAAAGAGTTTTCCACTCTCGAATTCAAGTCGAATAAATCTAAAAATATGATAGACGACGGGGTTTGACGAGTTATCCATGACCTCCAGTCTGTAGGGATCCACGATAGAATGATTGTATCATACGATAACTACACCTAGAGGTTCATCATTCCATTCTGCTGGGTAGCCACTACATACTGTTAGGTGTCATTGGTGGATGGTGAGACTCACAGGGACCATCTTGATGGTCGATGATCCCTGGTGAGTTGAGTTGGAATTGTTTCAACCCATTGAAAGAAGTTTTCAATGATATTGTGATAAAGATCGCAATATATCTCACTACCAGTCAGAATAGAACCTATGGGGTCACACACATTAGAGGTATTGACTGATCCGATGGTTGAATTGCGATTAGGAATCACAAATAATCAATTTGATTGATAATTGGTTAACCGGCTAAGAGTTAGTGAGTTGAAGAAGGAATAATTGCAATCGGATTGCAATTTAATTTAATTAATTATATTTAATTAATTAGACTTGATCATAAGTCCTACTTGGAGTAGGATCCTTAGAGTCCTAATTAGATTAGAATTTCAAATTAAATTAGAGTCCTACTTGGAGTAGGATTTCTAAAGTCCTAATTACCTTAGGGCTGAAATTTAATAAGTCTTAATTAGATTAGGATTTTCTTAAGTCCTAATTAATTTTAATCTAATTAATTAAAAGACTCCTAATTGGATTAGGATTGAAGAGTTCAATAGAGTCATGGTTCAATTAAATTCTAATTGGATTAGAATTTGGAGAAATTAAAATGGGTGTACATAATCCTATGTTGAATAGGATTGGATCCATCCTTTGGACCCAACCCTCCCTACTTGATTTGATCAACTAGGGGCTAACCAAATGGGAAAAGAGGGACTATGCCCCTCCCTTGGCTGGTGGCGTGAGGGAAAAAGGAGGGGCCACGCCCCTCCTATTTTGAATTCACAAAGAGATAAAGATGAGCTCCTAAAATTTAGGAGCTTATCTCTATCCACACACCATAAAAGAAGGGTTCAAAGGGGCTACGAATTTTTTATGGTTTTTCCTTGGGATTTCGGCAGCAAACTCCTCCTCTCCTATCCTCCTTTGAGCCGCAAGCAACAAGAAAAAAAGGAGCCTTGGCAGCTCTCCTACTTCCTCCATTTTGGTTCCAACGTGAAGGAAAAAGAAAAAGGCTGCGGACTTTTGTTCTCCTTCCATTGAACCAACCTTCGTCTTCTTCCTCCCTTAGGCATTCAAGAGTTGATTGAAAGGGAGGATATCAGCCATCAATAGCCATCTCTGCAAGGGAGCTAGCACCTCAGGGAGATCCAAAAGCTTCGATCGGTGCTTTACCTTGTGTGGATACCCGTAGAGGCCGGACGCGTGTGCGGCTTCCATCGAACCTTCTACAAATCCACGAATATCAGATTGTGGAGACCATCTACCCGCATAAGGTGAAGATCTGATCTTCTTAATGATTTAAAAGGTCTATAAGAATTTAATCCTAATCTATCTACAAACGAAGATTTAAAAGTACGTTCATGCGATGAACGGAATCTTGCATGCCTTTCCGCTGTAATCTGAAAAATTTTTAAAATTTTCTACGGCATATGACAGATCCTAACAATATCATTCTGAATGGTATTAAAATTTTTCGTGGACAATTGACACATGACATTTATACTCTATCACTGCCTGTGAATGTAATGTACACTTCTAATAAATGCCCTAAGTTAGATAATGTCAATGAAGCCTATTTGTAACATTGCCGGCTAGGTCACATAAATAAAATCAGGATAAACAGGTTAGCCCAACAGGGCATTTTAGAAATCAATGATTACGAATCATTGCCAACTTGTGAATCCTGTCTTCTGGGTAAGATGACCAAGTCACCTTTTTCTGGAAAGGGTGAACGAGCCAGCGATGTTTTTGGCCTCAAACATACTGATGTATGTGGACTTATGAATGTAAGTGCCAAAGGTGGTTATGCCTACTTCATAACCTTCACAGATGACCTATCCAGGTATGGGTATGTCTATCTGATGAAGCATTAATCGGAATCATTTGAAATGTTCAAACGATTTTGTAATGAAGTAGAAAAATAGACTGGAAAGAGTATTAAGATCCTTCGGTCAGACTGAGGAGGAGAATACCTTTCCGGTGATTTCTTGACTTATCTAGAGGAGAATGGGATTCTCTTACAATGGACCCCTCCAGGAACACCTCAGCACAATGGTGTATCCGAAAGGAGGAATCGAACTCTGTTAGACATGGTTCAATCCATGATAGGGTTTACTAGTCTGCCTCTATCTTTTTGGGGTTATGCTTTAGAGTCTGCGTGTATAATACTAAATAAGGTTCTAAGTAAGTCTGTTGAGAAGATTCCATATGAGATATGGACTGGGCGTAAGCCGACACTTTCATACCTTAGGGTTTGGGGATGTCCGGCTTATGTTAAATGTTCTCAAACTGACAAATTTGGTCCTAGGTCCGATAAGTGTTATTTTGTAGGGTACCCCAAGAAAACTAGGAGTTATTACTTCTACCTTCCTAATGAACAAAAGGTGTTCGTAGGACTTAAGGCAACCTTTTTGGAAAAGGAATTCCTTAGTGAAGGAATTGTTGCCTCAAGGTTGAACTTAGTGAAGTTCAGCAGGTGGAAGATTTAACACAATCTACTGAATCCACAGAACCGGATTCGATTAGATCAAACCCGGAGCCCAATGTAGAAGCACCATTAAGACGATCAAGTAGAGTACCGTGTCAAGTGAACAGATACTACGGTTTCTTGGTCCAAGACGCAGATCCCATTGAGCTCGATGAGAACAATGAGGATCCGATCACCTATATGGATGCTATGCAGACGTCCGACTCTGAGTTATGGCTTAACGCCATGAGATCCGAAATGGAATCCATGGAAATCAATAGTGTATGGACACTAGTTGATCCACCCGAAGGGATAAAATCCATAGGGTGTAAATGGATCTTCAAAAGAAAGAGAGGCGCAGATGAAAAGGTGGAGGCCTATAAAGCCCGTCTGGTTGCCAAGGGGTATTGTCAACGTTATGGTGTCGATTATGACGAAACTTTTTCCCCTGTAGCAATGCTAAAATTTATTCGGATCATTCTTGCTATAGCAGCATATATGGATTATGAAATCTGGCAAATGGATGTGAAAACAGCTTTTCTAAATGAAGAGTTGGAAGAAGACGTGTATATGATACAACCTAAGGATTTCACATCCACAGATGAGTCCAAAGTATGCAAGCTACAAAAGTCCATTTATGACTTAAGTAAGCTTCTCGAAGTTGGAACACATGTTTCGGTAAAACTATCAAAACATATGGCTTCGTTAAGAACAAAGAAGAACCTTGTGTCTACAAGTGGGCTAACGGTTCAGTGATCACATTCCTTGTCTTGTATGTGGATGACGTTCTCTTAATTGGGAATGACATCCCTGCATTACAAAATGTGAAACTCTGGCTATCATCACAGTTCTTCATGAAGGATCTGGGAGAAGCATCCTACATCCTAGGGATGAAGATCTATAGAGATAGATCTAAGAGGTTACAAGGATTGTCCCAATCCACGTACATCGATACTATGTTGAAGCGGTTCAACATGGAGATTTCCAAGAAGGGCTATCTTCCGATAGGCCAAGAAATTTCTCTCTCTAAGAAAGATTGTCCGACAACTTCCGAAGATAGAGAACGTATGAGTAGAATCCCATATGCTTCTGCAGTGGGATCTATCATGTACGCCATGACATGTACGAGATCGGATGTTGCTTACTCATTAGCAGTAGCGAGTAGGTATCAGTCTGATCCGGGTGAGAACCATTGGAAGGTGGTGAAAACCATCCTTAAGTATTTGAGAAATACTAAAGACCAATGGTTAATCTATGGAGAATCTGACTTAAAACTTGTGGGGTTTACAGACTCCAGTTTTCAGTCAGATCATGATGACAGTAAGAGTATGTCAGGATTTGTGTTTACCCTGAATGGAGGAGCAGTCTGCTAGAAAAGTTCCAAGCAGCATTCAGTAGCCGATTCCGTATGCGAAGCAAAGTATGTTGCTGCATCAGATGCGGCAAAAAAAGCTGTTTGGATCAAGAAGTTTGTAAATCAACTTGGTATTGCTCCCTCAATCAACGATCCAGTTCTTTTGTATTGTGACAACACTGGAGCCATTGCACAAGCGAAGGAGGGAAAGTCTCACCACAGGACCAAGCATATTCTGCGTCGCACCACCTTGTACGAGAGATCGTGGAACGAGGTGATGTCAATCTTCAGAAGATCGATGGAAAGGAAAACCAAGCTGACCCATTCAGTAAAGCCCTTTCTGTAAAGGAGTTCGATTATCACAAATCGAAGATGGGTATAAGATATTGTACAAATTAGCTTTAGTCCAAGTGGGAGTTGTTGGGAATTGTATCCCAAAGCCAATTTTTTAATTGTAAGAAATTGGTGTATGTATATATTTTATTAAAATAAATAAAAATTTATTCTAGCATTTTTCTATTCATCACAAGTGTTACATCTTCAAATTGAACTCCTGTGTATTGTGATGAAGTCCTTAGGACTAATTTAGTGGATAAAGGAGGTTTTATCATTTAGTCCTTAAACCAGTTCGTGACCAAATAATGAGCTGTCAATTGGACGATAACTATGTCAAGTATAGGTCGTTGTATGCCATTTAGTTGGTTGTCCTCTTAAACCAAGGAGTGTGGAGACACTGTATGGCATACAGATGAGATGTAGGAGTACATCGTCGCTGAACTGTGACTCACCTGCGTAGCACTCCACTTATCGGAAGTTAGCTAGCAAAGCGTATGTGCATAAGTACCCCTTAGACCTGAGACTATCATGGTGACTTGCAAGCAACTCACTGTACTTAGACACTGGACGACCTGAATTTCTAATTCAGGGATCGGAAGGATGCTGGGTGCAGTCAAGTACTCGCGAAGTCTGTGTATGAGTCAAAATGGGATTGACCGCTCCAGATTATAGGAGTTGATGTCTCGCTATATTTCAATTCAGTAAAACCTTGGCTAGGTAAACCAAGTAATAGGTTACTTGATTTGATTATTTGAAATACACTATGGATGACCGGACCCAGAGTTCGACAGTCCACTCTGAGGTCATCTTGAGCATCGATGGTCATAGGGATGAATTATGCAATAACCATACATCTAGGTTCTTGAATGTTGCTTTGCATATTCGACCTATCCGGATGTCGGGTATCATTGCTAGATGGTCCCCCCGATTAGTGCATGGAGTAGTCCATGTACTACCGGCTTAGTGTTCGAACCTATCGGAGTCACGCACATTAGTCAAGCTAAGTAGGAAGGTCTTGATCCAATTTAATTAAGAATTAAATTGTGGGTCATTTGGAATTTGGTTCTGTCTATGTTCGGCTATCACTGAACATGAGGTACATGCTAAATTTCATGGATGAACAACTAATTAAGTCTGTATTCAGGATCAATCAAGTTTCATTTAATGCAATTGAACTTGATCAGGACTTAATTGTTGAGATTGGGTTTGATTGGGTCTCATATAGAGTAATTGGGCTCGATCATGATTTAATTGGAATTTAATTTTGTATTTGTTTTGATCTAAGTTGGACTTGGATCGAGCCGAGACTGGACCCAATTGAACCTCCCATGAGTCGGACTCATGTGGAATTTTTTGTGGTAAAAAATCATTCAATTGGGCCATCAATTTGGTTTAGAACCAAATAGGCTAACCCAATTGACTGAACTGCTGACCCAATCCCAATTTAAATAACCCATGGACCCGTGGACCCTTAAGCTCCCATGGACCATTAAGCATCCCCTATGAGCCGCGATGGATAAAAGCTATGGACCCTTAAGAAGTGTCCTGTGAGCCGCGATGGGAGAAAGCCTGGGAGAAAACAGAGGACTTTCCGTCGATGCTTCAAAGCCATCCACGTCTCCATCTGGACTCCATTTGGATTGTCGTTTGGACTGGAATGTCTAGTTTTGAACCGGCTACATTCCAGCTTAATTTGAGTTTTGAAATATGGTAGTTATCGGCATTAATCGCTGTTTTTTCCCCACGGTTGTTTTTGAAACAAACGTTATGAAATTCATTCATATTAGATAACGAATGAATACAATAACGCTTGGCCATTTACGCCTCTTAACTCCTCTCAGCATTGGCCTATTTGTAGGCCACCATTTCCTCAAAGAAGGTGATAAAGAGAGAATTTTTTTTCCTTGGGAAGAAAACGTCAGACAGAGAGAGGTAGTCTTAATTCAGTGAAGAAGAAGAAGAGAGAGGAAGAAGTTCTCTCTCTGGTGGTACGGAGTCCGGCTCAGATCCAGCATTCTACCCTACCTTCCCTCTTCCTCTATGATCGGGATCAAACTCAGGCGTCACTACTCTTGGGCGTGCCATGAAGAAACGGGAGAGAAAAGAAAACAGTGATTTGCTGTTAGGGAAAAGGAAAAGAAAGAAAAGAAAAAGGAAATTTCTTTTCTTCTAGGGTCCCTTTTGCAAAAGGTGTTTTGCATGAATATCAAAGTCATCCTACCTTTCTACGAAGCTAGACGTGCGTGCGAAGTAGAGGGCCTGCAGATCTAGGCCTCGCAGAGCTACCTTCAGGAATCCAGATCCAGATCCAGATCCGGCATACCTCATCCAATTTCCGCTGTGGGATCGAGGTATATTTTTACATATTAGTATGTTTAATATTTATAATTGTTATAAATAAAAAAAATTTAAAACTGATTTTTCATGCCTGGCGTCCGATTTTATCGGACAACTTGAAAAATTTCTCCCTTCATAAAGGAGGGCTTGCGGCCCCCCTTTCATGAATTTCCCTAGTGCATCACGGCAGCAAAGGGGGCTCTCCTCCTCTTGGGTTTCAGCCGCGAACAAAAGAAAAAAAAAAGGAGGCGTGAGCTCTCCTCTTCTTCCTTCTTCCACCGCAAACAAAAGGCAGCAAGTGTGTGCTTCCTTTTATTCTTCCTTCTCCAATCCTTCTTCTTCAAGGGAGAGCATCAAAGGTTTGGTTGCTGTAAGGAGAAAGAGATTTATCCATCAAAAGTATTCTCTGCAAGGGAGTAAGCACCCCGGGAAGATTCGAAGGCTTTGATCGGTTCTCTGCCTCGTGTGGATACCCGTAGAGGTCGGACACATGTGCGCCTTCAAGCGAACCTTCAACAAATACCACGATCATCAGTTTGTGGTGATCATCTACCTACACAAGGTGAAGATATGATCTTCCTAATCTTGTAAAAAGTTTTTAATCCTAATCTATCTAAGAATGACGGTTTTAACATACGTTCATGCGATGAACGGGATCTCGCGCATGCCTTTCCACGGTGTTCTAATTTTTCTGCAGTGTGCGGGGGATCGCAACATTGAAGTAGATGAGAACAAAGAAAGGATGATAATCCAAGCTCAGCCACCTCAAAACAAAAAGCAATCCAGAGGAAACTCAATAGGATAAACTTTCTATGGAGGTTCATATCTAACTTTGTGGGAAAGATTCAATCCTTTTTGCCATTATTTAAGTTACAAGTTGAGGATGAATTTAGGTGGACCGATGAACATCGGTGTGCTTTTGAAAAGATTAAGAGCTATCTCACCAATCCCATTGTTTTAGTTTCTCTAGGGGCAGAAGTTCCATTGAAGTTATATATTTCTATAGTCAAAAACTCTATCAGAAGCCTTCTTTCTTAAGATAATAAAGCAAGATATGAGCAGGCAATATATTACTTAAGCAACACACTGTCAAAGACCAAACAATGATATACACCAGTCGAAGAACTTGGTTAGCTTTGTATTATACTTGTACAAAGTAGAAATATTATATGCTACATCATTGTTTATGTGATTATGTATATGTTGGCTAGGCTGATCATACATAGAAGAATCGACAAATGGATGATAGTGTTGGTTGAGTTTGCCTCGCATTACATTCCTCAAAGAGCCATGAAGGGCTAAGCTTTGGTCGATTTCTCAACCAATCATCCTTGTATTGATATTGATGAAAGGGTCATGCAGAAATGAAGATTGGAGGGGTCAGTCTACACCATGAAAATTATCATATGATAGGTCAAAAGCTGAAGGAGCATCTAGAATGAGCATAGTTATTGAATCTTCCATCGAAAAAAGGATAATATTTTCTTTCCAGTTGGATTTTTTCATGCTCAAATAATCAAACCAAATATGAAGCCTTGATTATCAGCCTAGAGATATTATCATACATAGGAGTTATGATAGTGGAAGTGGTGGGTGACTCTCAAATGGTAGGTGTTAGGAGTATGCCCTAGAAGCCAATTTGGTAGACGCATTGTAATTATTCTGGAGGCATAAAATTTGTATTTGATCTTTTATTAATTAATAAAATCAGGCATTTTCTTCATTCATGTTATTATATGTCCATGAATCGTCCTTGGGATTAATAAAATGATAACAAGGGTACTGAGCATGACCAAGGCAAGAAGTCACTTCGATGTTTATCCACTCGTCAGTGACTTATTTGATGCTGTAATTGTATGACTAGTATTTAGACCTGCGATGCCTCAGCTAATCATGGTGAGGTTGTTGTAGTTTGACGAGCACATAAACATGGACCCTAAGGATCCATGTGGTGCAGATTGGCTACAGTAGTTTTACTGTCGAATTAGGGTTGCATCTAGAAGGGATCTGTCGACCTTGATAGACTAGGAGTGATTCTATATGATTTATGAGAATAAGTTTGAAAGACCTTGGCCAGGACAGTTCTAGAAAAAGAGTTTTCCAATCTCGAACTTGAGTCAAATAAATCTGACATAAGATGGATAATGGGGTTTGACGAGCTATCCATAACCTCCGTCATGTCAGGATCCATGATAGAGGAACTGTATCATACGCTAACTGCATCTAGAGGTTCATTCCTTCTGTTTTGCTGGGTTGTCACTATATGCTGCTAGATGTTACTAGTGTATTGTGAGACTCGAAGGCATTCACTTGGTGATCAATGAACCCTAAGAGTAGAGTTGAAATTGTTTCAACCCATTGAAAGGAGTTTCAATGATATTGAGATGGAGATCATAATATATCTCACTACCAGTTAGAATAGAACCAACGGGGTCACACATATTAGAGATTTTGATCGTTCCAAAGGTTGGATTACGATTTGGAATCGAAATTAAAATTGATTGTCAATTTGATTGGTAAATGGTTTAACCCGCTAAGAGTTAGTGAGTTAAAGAAGAAGGAATTGTAATTGGATTGCAATTTAATTGATTTAATGGGACCTAATTAAAATAGGCTTAACCTTATTGGATAAGGATGGAAAGGCCTAATTAATTAGAACTCTTTATTAGATAAGGAACTTAGTCCAATTTGAATCCTAATTGGATTAGGACTCATATGAATCAATTTGAAGGACACATTGGGTTCTAATTGGATTAGAATTCAATTGATAAGATAGGACCATGCAATTTCTAATTGGATTAGGAGGCTAATGCATGGAAGGAAGGGAGAGAACCCTTCCTTCATGCATGTGAAGCAAAGAAGAAAAGAAGGAGGGGCGTCCTCCCCTCCTCCTTCTCACACGCATGAAGAAAGGAGGGGCATCCCTCCTTACTTATTTGGTGCATGCCACATGGAGGGCTGATAGCCCTCCTTCCCCTTTCATGCAGATTGCCACATGGCATGAGGAGTGCCCTTGGATTCTCTCTAATCTCTTTTAAGTAAGGGATGTGATAGAATTAAGTAAGGGATGTTGCAGATTTTGGAGGGATGAATCAAAGAGTGATTGATCTATGAAATTATTCCTTATTTGTATGGGCATGAGATGCCTATTTAAAGGGCTCTGGCATGAAGCATAAGGGCAATTGAAGCTTCTTGCTGCCACCACCCTCTCTCCCTTCTCCCTCCTTAGCGTAAGCAAAAGAAAAAGAAGAAGAAGCGTCTTCTTCTTCCTCCTCTTCGTCCTTCCTCTTCTTCCTCTCAAAGGAGTCAAAGAGTTGATTCAAAAGAGAGGAATTCAGCCATCAAAGTTGATCTCTGCAAGGAAGCTAGCATTCCGGTGAAATCTTGGAGCGATCTGTACCTCGTGTGGATACCTGTAGAGGTCGGATGCTTGTGCGGCTTCAAGAGAACCAGAAATCCTACGATCATCAGATAGCGGTGAAGTTTTACACGCTCAAAGGTAAAGATTATATCTTTATAAATTCTATACAATTAGGAGTTGTAGTAGATCTGAAATTAATCTAGTCTTTTTAATTTTAATCTTTCCTTTAGATTTCATAAATCTGAGTTAGAGAACTCTAGAAAATTTTTGAAATCTACGTTTCCTAAAACATTCATGAGATGAACAACCCCGCGCGTGTCTTTCCGCTGCGATCGTCGCAATGCGTGTGGAAGTAATCCGACAGTGGTATCAGAGCCGCATTTAAGGAATTTAGATTAAGATTAATAGGCATGATTAGGATTTAATTTAGATCTGAAATTTTTATATGCTTGCTGAAATTTAAGCATGCAGATTTTTCGTTATAAAATCTTGATCTTGCCTGTTGTTTTAATTAAAACAATGAGATTGCAAATAATTAAAATATGTCTTGCATGATCATAATTTCAGTTGATAGCATATCTAAATTTTTCAGATCAGAAATTAGATGCATGAGATACATTTAATAGAATCAAAATTCAGAATTCATGTGAGAAGAGTCGACCCCAAGCATGCTCGAGTCGACTCCAATCCTATTCGAGTCGACCCCAAGCATGCTCGGGTCGACTCCAATCCTATTCGAGTCGACCCCAAGCATACTTGGGTCGACTCCAAGACTAGCCGAGTCGACTGAAACACACTTAAGTTGACTTCGAGACTAGTCGGATCAACCCTAAGTATATTCAAGTCGACTCCAAGACCAATCAGATCAACTCCAAGCATACTTGAGTCGACTCCAATTCTATTCGAGTCGACCCCACGTATACTCGAGTCGACTCCAAAAGACTCAGGAGCTCTCGGGTTAACTGAAGTCCACCCGAGTCGACTCCATGTCAACTTCAGTCGACTCAAGGTTAACACGAGTCGACTCCAAGCATACATGAGTCGACCCCTATTTGAAAATATGTTCAAAATGTATGCATGACATGTATGTATTAGTTAAACAAAATTTATTTGCATGAGATGTAAATAAAATCCTTAAATAATAGGACATTTACATAAGATTTAACTGAAATAATTATGTCATTTACATAAAATGTAATCACATAATATATGAAAGAGTTTCATATTTCCATAGGATGTAAACTTGAACCAATGTGACGTTTGCATAAGATGTAATTATATAACATTTGGTTTGGGATAGAGTGTTACATTAGATGTAAATCCTTTGAGATATAAAACCTCCTCAATCAGTCAAGAGTGAACAATACATTGAGCTAGCCATATTTGATTAATTGATCTAATTGGTGTCTAGAAAAGCATTAAAGGTGGTTACTTAATTAGGACCTTACTCTCTAAGTAAGGGGAGCCTCCCACCTGCTTACCTGGCCAATTGATCGATTACCTTTTATGAATAGCTCAAGGTTGGAATCACTAAGATTAGATTACCCAATATTAAGTCTAGAGGTCTTCCACTATAGTAGAGTTGCTAAGGTCTTTCCGGCGTTAATTTGTCTCGGCTGGACACAGTGGGCAAGTTGCATCAGGGGGCTGGACCTCTCTATTGGCATGAGATGTTATGGGGTAGAGGTGGGGTTGGGTACCAATAACTGTTAGGTTAGGGCCCAATGATGACTTTACTTCTACAAGAATTATAGTGGGTCTGACTTAACCAAGGAACGGGACCAATAACTGTTAGGTGAGGTTCTTATGATTTGGAGATCAAGTAGGCTACAACTTGCTTGAGAAGCATTGTACAAAGAGTTATACACTCATCGCAGATTTCCGTTTCTCTACTAGAGGAGTATAGGAGATCCGAGAAAATAGTGGAAGATGTTTGTTTTAAAAGTCCCTAAAATAAATAGAAATTCAAATTCAAGTACAAAACTCTAACTAAAATCTTTACTCTCTGCAGATAAAAATGTCAGCTTCTAATCCCTTGATCCGCATCCTTGAGAACAACCGATTGACCAGACCTAATTATAAAGATAGGCTCTGCAACTTGAAAATTGTCTTAAGTTGTGAGAAATTAGGGCATGTACTGGACCATGATGCCCCAGTGTTACCAAATCGTCCGAGTGCCGAGCAGCGTGAGACGCAGGTGGATGGAACAAGATAATAAAGTTAGGGGAGGATGATAGTGTTATTTCGATGATTAACACAACCATTGAGGGAATATCAAATTAATAATACAATTTAACGTGGTACATCACTAATGAATACGACACTCTTGATACATTCATGATATATTAAGAGAATGAGATCAAAACGTCTTCCAATGATTAACAACGAGATAAAAATTTGTAGTAGAAAAGGGAT
Source organism: Phoenix dactylifera (assembly GCF_009389715.1). Taxonomy (NCBI): domain Eukaryota; kingdom Viridiplantae; phylum Streptophyta; class Magnoliopsida; order Arecales; family Arecaceae; genus Phoenix; species Phoenix dactylifera. The sequence continues at coordinate 819,127 of NW_024067710.1, read as the reverse complement.
AGAGAACTCTTAATTCTAATTCAGCAAAATTTCAAGCGAAATATACTCTGAAGGGCAAAACAGTGATTTTCATTGTTAAGAGTATATAGCTCTATCGTGGCATACAATCAAAATTGCTTGAAATATGTTTCATTGATTATATGAATTAGTCTAACCTTAAGATGCAGAAAAGTGTGGATTGAGTCGACCCCAAGCTAAGTGGAGTCGACCCTAGCACACTGTGGAACCATCTAGCACACACCCTGCAAAAATGGCCCAGATGAACAGTAAGTGGAGTCGACCCTATGTATCTTTGAGCCGACCCCAGGTGAGGAGCCGAACCCAAAGAACCTTGAGCCGACCCCAGTTTGAAGCCTCAAGAAAACAACTCTCTGAAATTCATTAAGAGGGCCGACCCCAAGATTCCTTGAGCCGACCCTAGCTGGAACCGACCCCAGGAACACTTGAGTCGACCCCAGTGGAGCCGACCCCAACTGAACATGAGTCAATCCCAAGGTTATGTGTTCAAAACCATGCTCTAGAATCACTGAGAGGGTCAACCCCAATGGAACATGAGTCGACCCCATTGTAGCACGGGTCGACCCCAAGAAAGCTTGAGTCAACCCTAGTGAAAACAGCCGAAAATACAAGGTTTTGTGATTCCTGAGAAGGCCGACCCCACTGTAAAAGGGGTCGACCCCAGATAAAGTTGGATTGACCCCATAGGAAGTTGAGTCGACCCCAAGTCTGATGAACAGTAAGTTGAGTCGACCCCAGGAAAGTTTAGGTCGACCCCAGCACGGGCAAGGGCATAACGGCTGATCGGTTCTTTCAATTTTAAAAATAAATCATGCAATAGCACGTATCCTGTAAGATAGTGATTACGGATGTCGGTCCACAGGGATTGAAGAATAAGTTATTTTTCTTTTAAAAATAAATCAAGAAGAAGGATTTGCTAACTTGATTTAACTAAATTAAACTATGAATGCGAATTGGAATTTATCAGAGTAAATAGATCTAGGGTTTGGAATCCACCACATAGCATTGCATCAAGGACCGTGTTCTTAATTTTTGTCTTTTGGAGAGGCATGCAATTTGGCTACAAGCCTTTTAAAATAAAATCATAAAGAGTGTTAGGAAGATCCATCTTCGGTGTAGCATGAAGTATCTACCTAAGTATGTTAATCTAGGATGCAGCACACTTCATCTTTCTAGGCATGGATCATCTTAGACTACTTTAGCAAACATGATTAGTAACTAGCATGCTCAAAGTTTAAATATCATAAAGGAATATTTCATTGAAAATAAGAATTTAAACAAGCTCCAAAATAATAAAAAAATAAGAACTACAATTGCCCTGATACATTGCTAGGGCTTCATCGAGCCTTAGATTGGACGTTTAGCCGTGCATGGCTTTCGGACGACCTCCCATCTTCAAGTGAAAGTCTTCCCCTCCAATTCTTCCCAAAATATCACAAAATATTCTCTTCCGCCCCCTTCTTTCTTTTTTTTTTTCTTTTCTCTCGTTCTTCACTACGAAATAGAGCCCCCTCCCCTGTTTTCTTTCCTCCCTCCACCGAGCTCCCCCCTTGCCACCGAACACCCCTGGTTGCTTGGTTCTTCCTCCTTTTATAGATCCCGAAGACCCAGCGAGGAGGAGTGTGTGATGCTGGGAATGGATCCGGTGGAGGCTTGATTTCTGTTGCACGCAGATTGCTGGAGAAGGGCATGATGCTGGGAATGATCTCGGGCTTGATTGCAGAGGCTGGTGAATGCAAAAGGGAGAAGAGATAGAGGCAGGGTCATCCGGGATTTGGGGATCTTGAATCCGGACGGTGAGATCGTCAGTGGATGCGGCTGGAACGGGTTGATGGCGCTGGTGCTGGATTTCGGCTACTGGGAGTGGATCGTTGATTGCAGCCGGCTGGGATCACGGAGGAGTGGTTGCTGGTGGAACACCTGGGGATGAAGATGATGCTGCAGCTGCTTGGATGCGGAAGATGCCTGGCTGATTCCCTCGTAGGTAAATCTGGTACGCGGCTGATACGAAGTCCCGTTGTTTTGAAGCGAGGGCGGAGGATCGGGCTGATTCGGAGGGTTTTCTGGGCGCGGTGATTCCATGAATAGGAGCGGAATGGATGGACTGCCGGGATCTTGGATGCATCACGGAGAGAATCGAAGCGGAGGATCGTACGCAGGAGGATTAGGAGGAGACGAGGATGTTGGGATCGGCTGGGAGGAATTCCTTTGAACGCGCGAGGGAGGATGCGGAAAGGATGATCATGCGGCTTGTTCCAAAACAGGGGAGGAGAAAGGAAAATAATGTGGAAGATGAATATGGGAATGAGGGAGGTTATGTGAATTTTTTATTATTTATATTTCTTCTTCTTTTTTTGGAAAAGTGGTTGGGGTCCACTCGGGTAGGTTGGAAGGGCTTTGTTCTGAATCTAAAATAAAGGAAGTTTGGACACGTGGAGAAAATGGGAGAGGCCTCTGTTTTGCTAGGTTGGGAAGATTGGTGCACACGGGGAAATATGACATGGACAAAGGAATGTATAGCTTCGTGCACATGTGGGAGAAAGTAGTCCACACATGAAACAGATTGGGACTAGTTCGTGAATGGGATGACTCGACCTGCACACACATTAGACTAAATCAATATAGAAAATTAAACCAAACTTGAATTACCTCTAATAATTTATTAAAATGCAATGACGAGGGGAAACACATTTTCTTCTGTTAATATTTAAAATATGTGCATAACAATAATAATAAGTGCTATGTAAAATAGATAAATTTGTACATTATTTAGCACTTATCAACGGCTAATTCTGCAGAAGTGCTTTTTGACCTTTCAACGGCTAGTAACGGATAGTTTTCAAATCTAACCAATGGGGAGTGACTAATAGAGGTGGAAAAGTATTTAAAGTGATACTATTCATCAAAAGTATCTTTAAAGAAGAAATCAAAGTTCATTCAAGAAAAAGCAAGCCCTAGCATCCTTCATCAAGGTTCTCCATTTAAGGCTCAAAAGGGAGGTGGTTGAGCAATCTGAGTGTGTATGCAACAGCTCCACCAAACCATTGTGAAGTGAAGAAACCTTGGCAAAGAAGAGTAGAGCATCCTCAAAGCGATAACTATTTTCTCATCTCTTCTATTAGTGTAAAATTGTTATATTTGCTCTTTTAGGAGTTTCAAACTCTTTCTTCTTTATTACTTTGTAAGGTTTGTTGGTGAGCCCGTAAAACCAACGGTGAAGGTTTGTTGGTGAGCCCGCAAAACCAACATAGATTTTTGGTGATCCCGAAAAATCAAAGTGTAAAGATTTTTGGATTGTGAGCCCGGAAAATAATCTAACTATAATCCGCGGAATTATAGTGAATTTCCAAGGAGATGTTTGGGGAGCGGACGTAGGTGCTTAGAAGAGCACCGAACCACTATACTTCTTGTGTGTTTGTATTGTGTATTATTCTAACTTCACTACACGTACTCAATTAATATTAACTAAATCACTCATTCATCAATTGACTTAATTAAAGGATTAAAAAATTTAGAAAAACCAATTCACCCCCCCTCTTGGCTTGTCACCTTGTGCAACATTAGGTGCTATATTTTGGCATCAATGTCCCATGAACTACAATGCCAGCATGAGAACATGAGGACTGTCAGGGACATATTGCATCACCTGCTAGAGTTGTATGGTGAGCAGAGTCATACAGCTCGGTTTGAAGTATCCAAGAGGCTCTTCAAGGCCAAGATGCACGAAGGACAGTCTGTCCATGATCATGGTCTGACTATGATAAAGGACTTGGAAGAGCTTGAGAAGCACGGCATGAATATGCACAATGAATTGCAAACTGACTTGATCCTGCAATCCCTACCTTCTTCATATGGGCAATTTATTGTAAACTACTACATGAACAAGATTGAATGCACCAAACTTGAATTGTTAAATATGTTGGTAACAATTGAAGAAGCCTTGAAAAGTTCAAGGAGTATAGTTCTCGCTGTCGAGTTGACTTCTACTTCCAAGGAAAAGTCTACCTGGAAGAAAAAAAAGTATGCAAAGAAGCAGAAGACCGAGAGAAGCCAAAGAAGGATGTTCCAAAGAAAAAGGCCGCAGACAAGGGAAAGTGTTTCCATTGCAATGAAGATGGCCATTGGAAGAGGAACTGTCCAATCTATATGGGGAACATAAAGAGCAAGAAGGGTGACACGCCTTCTGAAGGTATGTCAGATATGCTCGTAATTGAAACTAATCTAACGATTTCTTCTACTTCCAGTTGAATTATACATTCTGGTTCTAGTGCTCACTTGTGCACTACCATGCAGGGACTAAAGAAAAGTAGAAGGCTTACGGAAGGTGCGATAACCCTCCGGATTGGCAATGGAGCAAGAGTTGCTCCTATTGCTGTGGGCACCTACACTCTGCGATTGCCGTCTGGATTTAGTTTGATACTTAGGGACTGTTATTATGTACCTGCTGCTAGCAGAAACTTGATTTCTGTATCTTGTCTAGCACGGAAAGATTTTGAATTCAATTTCAATAAAGACTACTATTCTGTTTATTTGAGAAATAAAATGGTTGCACGTGGTTTTATGATTGATAGTCTCTATTACTTACATTTGGATATGTCTGTGAATATATCTGAGCAAACAGTGAGTACCATAGGATCTAAAAGATCTAGAGATGAGATAAATCAAAAATATTTGTGGCACCTCAGGCTTGGTCATATAGGAGAAGACAGAATAAACAAATTGGAGAAACATGGGCTTCTAGGCTCATTAACTTTCGAGTCATATCCGATTTGTTAATCCTGCCTTCAAGGAAAAATGGCTAAATTACCCTTTGTAGGACAAGGGAAGAGATCCACTGAAATACTTCCTAGTACATACTGATGTATGCGGCCCATTCTATGTGCAAACTAGGGGAGGTTATTCTTACTTTATAACATTTATCGATGATTGATCTCGGTATGGGTAGGTGTATCTTATGAGATACAAGTCTGAAGCTTTTGAAAAGTTCAAAGAATTTAGATCTGAAGTAGAAAAACAAACAGGAAAACTTATTAAGGTTCTTCGATCGGATCAAGGAGGCGAATATCTTAGTGAAGAATTTCGTGATTATCTGAAAGAAAATGGTATAGTTTCACAATGGACCTCTCCTGGAATACCTCAACTCAACGGAGTGTCAGAGAGGAGGAATCGGACCTTATTGGATATGCTCAGGTCCATGATGAGCTTCACTGATTTACCCTTATTCCTTTGGAAAGATGCCCTACTTTCAGCAATTTATATATTGAATAGAGTTCCCTCTAAATCTGTTCCTACCACACCGTATGAGATATGGCATGGTAAGAAACCAAATCTTGGTCATCTCAAGATTTGGAGATGTCCGGCCTACTTCAAACGACAACAGGAGGACAAGTTAGAGACTAGGACAGTTAGTGCTCATTTTATAGGATATCCTAAGGAGACATTAGGATACAATTTTTACATCCTAAAGGATCACAAAGTGTTTGTGAGCTGACATGATGTCTTTCTGGAAAAACAGTTTATCCTTGATAAAAGCAGTGGGAGAAAAATTGAGCTCGAAGAGAAAGTCTCAAAAGAGCAGCGAACCACTGTACCTGTAGAACCTATTCACATTGAGCCAATACACGTAGAACCTCCTCCACCTCGTAGATCTAGTAGAATTTTCCATCCTCCTAAAAGGTACCTAGGTATGCTTACAGAGGAAGGAGGGAAAGTATTCCTTATGGAAAATAGAGATCATTCTAAAGATCCCAAGAGCTACAACGAGGCGATGTTAGACATCGATTCCGAAAAATGGTTGGAAGCAATGAAGTCAGAGATGGACTCCATGCATACCAACCAAATATGGACCTTAGTAGATCGACCAGAAGGTATAATACCTATTTGATGTAAATGGATCTACAAGAGAAAAATAAGTTCGGATGGCCAGGTAGAGACCTATAAGGCAAGGCTAGTGGTGAAAGATTATAGTCAGCGCGAAGGCATTGACTATCAGAAAATCTTTTCACCTATAGTCATGCTGAAGTTCATTCGAACATTGCTTGCCATTGCAGCATATCATAATTATGAGTTATGGCAGATGGATGTGAAAACTACTTTTCTAAATGGATATCTTGAAGAAGATATCTATATGGAGCAGCCTTTGGGTTTCACTTCCAGTGATGGTGATCATAAAGTCTGCAAACTGCAAAGGTCCATCTGTGGATTAAAGCAAGCATCTCGGAGTTGGAACACTCGTTTCAACGATGTAATCAAATCGTTTGATTTCATCAAGAACGAAGAGAAACTGTGTATTTATAAGAAGTTTAGTGGGAGGGCTATCGTATTCCTCATCTTGTACGTGGATAATATTGTCCTAATAGGGAATGATATTCCTATGCTAACTTCGGTCAAGGTATGGTTGTCTAAGAAATTCTCCGTGAAAGATCCTGGGGAAGCACCCTACATTTTGGGAATTAAGGTCTATAAAAATAGATCTAAAAGGATGCTTGGCCTGTCACAAAAAATGTACATAGAAAAAGTGCAGAAGAGGTTCAGCATGGAAAACTCTAGAAAGGGATTACTACCTCTTAGGCATGGGATTCATCTCTCCAAGAAGATGTGCCCCAACACATCTGAAGAGATTCAACGCATAAGCAAGATCCCTTATCCTTCGGCTATAGGAAGCCTTATGTATGCCATGCTATGTACACGACCTGATATAGCACATGTTATGAGTGTCACGAGCAAATATCAGTCGAATCCAGGCAAAGAGCACTGGACAGCTGTGAAGAACATTCTTAAGTACTTAGAAGAACTAAGGATATGTTCTTGGTCTTTGGAGGAGGATCAGAATTAAAGGTAAAAGGATACACAGATTCAGACTTTATAACTGACATTGATGATAGAAAGTCTACATCAGGGTATGTGTTCTTGTGCAATGGTGGTTCGGTAAATTGGAAGAGTTCTAAATAACCAATCATTGCAGATTCTACCATGGAAGCTGAGTACATTGCCGCCTCTGAAGCTGCAAAGGAAGCATTCTGGTACAAAATGTTTGTTGAAGAGTTAGGCGTGATGTCATCGGATGCTATCACACTCTGCTGCGACAATAATGGCGCCATAGCACTGGCTAAAGAGCCAAGGTCTCACCAGAATTTCAAGCATATAGAGCGACGATATCACCTGATACGTGATTACTTCGAAAAGAAGTATGTAGAGGTGTAGAGAGTAGACTCCACAGATAATGTGGCGGATCCATTCACTAAGCAGCTAAGTCAACAAAAGACAGAAGCACATCGTGAGAAGATGGAGCTTAGATATATGTCTGATTGGCTTTAGTGCAAGTGGGAGATTATTAGGAGTATGCCCTAGAAGCCAATTTGGCAGACGCATTGTAATTATTCTGAAGGCATGAAATTTGTATTTGATCTTTTATTAATTAATAAAATTAGGCATTGTTACGGGGGAACTTAGCCACCATGCCCCACGTGACTGGCACGCGTGCCCAGGAAGACTACGGCTGCCCCTTGATCCAGTAATCCGACCTCGGGTCGGATATCTTCGGCTCCGCAGCCCAACCCCGAGTCGGCTGCCCCTTGGTCCAGCAATCCGACCTCGGGTCGGATATCTTCGGCTCCGCAGCCCGACCCCGAGTCGGCTGCCCCTTGGTCCAGCAATCCGACCTCGGGTCGGATATCTTCGGCTCCGCAGCCCGACCCCGAGTCGGGTGCCCCTTGATCCAACAATCCGACCCCAAGTCGGCAATCTCTTGACAACAACAGACTGTTCCCCTGAGGCACGCCGCGGCCCCCTGCTCCACTACTCCCCGCGACGGCCGTATCCGGCGCTGCCCCACGATCCCCTGTAACAGCCGTACAAAGCGGAGCTCCACTACGCCCTGCCATGGCCGTACCCAGCGCTGCCCCACGACGCCCTGTAACGACCATGTCAGTGGCAACCCCATCGTGCCACACGATGACCGATCCCCAGAAAAACCCCCCAGCCTGATATATATGCGGCTGGGGGGGAAGGGGAGGGTAAGCAAGATTTTCCAGAGTATTATCTTACCTGCTACCTCTTCTTCTCCTTCGATCTCCCCTAACTTGATCGTCGGAGGGCCCCCACCACCCCGGTGGTGGTGCGAGGCTTGCTTGCAGGTTTTCCGGCGGAAGGTGGAGCGCAACCGAAGTAATTCCAAGGAAACCCCGTTCACACCGCTGTGCCAATCGTTCTCGGTTTGGACCCCCAGCAACAGTTGGCGCTAGAGGAAGGGACCGGATCTCAGAGCGATCGTAATGGCACGGCGAGGTGGTCGTGGAGGTTCCAATGCTTCCGGTCGCGGGGCCTCTCGCGCCTCTGGCCGGGAGGCCGCTGCATCTCCAACACACTCTCAGCAACACTCCACCGCCCCACCGCCCATTCAGACGGTCGAAGCCGCCCAGTTCGACCAGCTAACCCAGCAGGTTCGCACCCTCGCGGAGGCGGTGCAGAATCTGCAGGGTGCGATGTCCCGGGCGCCGCAGCGGGCTCAGGAGCCGCCGCTGCCTGAGCGTTCGCCAGTCCTCCTCAACCCGCGCTCCTTCCTCTCCCATGGGGAGGAGCGCCGGCGCGAGGAGGATTCTCGAGCACGCTCCATTCTGTCGGGACCTTCCCACCGGAGCTGCTCGGGGTACGAGAGGCGGGCCCGGGCACGTTCCCAGACCCCCCAGTCCTCGAGGAACCCGCGCTCCAGTCGGTCCCCCTCTCGCCGCTCCTTGTCTCCCACCCACCGGTCGCGCTCCCTAGACCGGCGGGTGGACGATCTCCACCGACAACTCCAGATCCTGAAGGGCCATTCCAAAGATCCCTTCGCCGACTTAGAGATCTCCTCCCAGCCGGCGCTTGCCTCGAGGATCCTGCGGACCCCGAATCCGCTGGGGTTCAAAATGCCGGCGATCGAGCCCTATGACGGGGCGGCGGACCCGCGGGATCACGTCGAGAGTTTCAGGACCCTTATGCTCCTCCACGGAGCATCAGATCCCCTTCTCTGCAAGGCTTTCCCGGCAACCCTCCATGGCCCGGCGAGGGCGTGGTTCGCCGGGCTGGAGGCTGACTCAATCCGGTCCTTCGACCAGTTCACCCGCCTCTTCATCACTCATTTCGCCGTCAGTAGCCGGCGGCGACTGGTCTCCGACTCCCTCTTTGATGTCCGGCAAAACGAGGGAGAAAGCCTGCGGGATTATCTTACCCGCTTCAACAGGGCTACGCTGGAGGTCCGGAACCTGAGTCAGGAGGTAGCTCTTTCAGCCCTGAAGCGTGGCTTCCGGAAGGGCAGACTCACCTTCTCCCTGGACAAACGCCTGCCGCGGAGCTTCCCAGAGCTGTTGTCCCGGGCGAACCAGTATGCGGACGCCGAGGAGGCGGCCGCCCACCGGAGCAAGGAGGCCGTCGAGATCCCTCCAAAGCTTGGGAAGAAAAGGCGGAAAGAGGCACGCCAGAGGAGGAGCCCGACGCCCCAGCGTCGGCGCAGAAGCCCGTCGCCGGCGAAGAACCACGGCGCCCCACGCCCTCGTTCTCCGCCCCGACGTTTCAACCGGTACACCCCTCTCCTGACTCCCCGGGCCCAGATCCTTATGGAGATCAAGGGGCGGGAGGACCTCCCGGCCCCGAGACAGATGCGGAGGATACCTGGGAAGAGGCCCTCCCGGGCGTACTGTGAGTACCACCGAGACCACGGCCACGACACAGAGGACTGCTTCCAGCTTCGGGACGAGATCGAGGCTCTCATCCGTCGGGGGCGTCTCGGTCGATATGTGAGCGACCGACGTCCCCCCGCAGACCCGCGTCCGGCCAACCCGGCTCCTCCGGAGCCTCGGAAGCAGAATCGACCCATTGCGGGCGTGGTCCACACTATCACTGGGGGTTGCCCCCGGCCCGTGAGGAACGCAGGGGGCTCGACGGAGGCGTCAGGGGCGGCCGTCGCAAAGAGGCAGAGGGTCGGCAATGTAATCACCTTTTGTGATGAGGATGTAAAGGGGGTTCAGACCCCCCACGATGACGCCATGGTGATCTCCCTCACTATGGCAAACTATGATGTAAGGCGTGTTCTTGTGGATAGTGGAAGCTCAGCTGATAGCCTTCCAAAAGATGGGCTTGTCCAGACAATTGTTGCACAAAATATCCACCCCCCTCATAGGATTCACCGGTGACGCTATCCCGGCGGAAGGTGTCGTTGAGCTGCCTGTGACTGCGGGCGTCGCACCCGCAGAAGCCACGGTGCGACTCGGGTTCTTGGTCGTCCGTGTTCCCTCGGCCTACAATGCTATCCTCGGACGACCCGGACTGAACGCCCTTCGCGCAGTGGTCTCTACGTACCACTTGCTCATGCGGTTCCCCACGGCGGTCGGGATCGGGGAGGTCCGAGGCGACCAACCGACCGCACGGCAATGTTTCCTAGCGACCCTCAAAGGGAAGAAGCCCGCAGAAGCCCTAAGCGTCGAGTCCCTTGATGCCAGAGACGAGGTGGCCTTGCGGCAGGGGGAGCCGGCCGAGGGTGTGGTCGAAGTTCCCCTCGAGGAAGGCCGCCGGGACCGGGTGGTCCGGGTCGGCGCCAATCTCGACCCGGGAGCTCGGGCCCGGTTGGTGGAATTCCTCCGAGCCAATGCCGATGTATTTGCCTGGTCGGCGGCCGATGTACCTGGGATCGACCCGGAGGTCATTTCTCACGCCCTCAACGTCGACCCGACCCACCGGCCAGTGAAGCAGAAGAAGAGACACTGTGCCCCGGATCGGATCCGGGTGGTCGACCAGGAGGTAGACAAACTCTTGGAGGCAGGATTCATAAGGGAGGTGAGTTACCCCGAGTGGCTGGCAAATGTTGTACTTGTCCGGAAGGCGAGCGGGAAGTGGAGGATGTGCGTCGACTATACCGACCTGAACAAGGCGTGCCCTAAGGATAGCTTCCCGCTTCCGCGGATAGACCAACTGGTCGACGCGACTTCCGGATATCAGCTGCTGTCTTTCATGGACGCCTTCTCCGGTTACAACCAGATAATGATGGCCCCACAGGACGAGGAGAAAACTGCCTTTATAACAGACCGGGGGCTGTACTGCTACAAGGTAATACCCTTCGGTCTGAAGAACGCTGGCGCCACTTACCAGCGCCTTGTCAACAAAATCTTCAAAGAGCAAATCGGCCGGAACATGGAGGTGTACGTGGACGATACGCTGGTGAAGAGCCGCCAGGCAGACCAGCACATCGTGGATCTGGAGGAGACTTTCACCACCTTGCGGAAGTTTCGCATGAAGCTGAACCCAGCGAAGTGCGCCTTTGGCGCTTCGGCCGGGAGGTTCCTCGGTTTCATTGTCAACCAGCGGGGTATCGAAGCCAACCCGGACAAAATCAAGGCTATCCAAGGTATGTCCCCTCCGACCAAAGTGAAGGAGGTTCAGGAGCTCGCTGGAAGGGTCGCCGCGCTCGGACGATTTGTGGCAAAATCGGCCGAACGCTGCCAACCATTCTTCAAGGTGTTAAAACGCCCGAAAGACTTCCTCTGGACGGCCGAATGTCAAGCAGCGTTCGACCAGCTCAAGGAATACCTGGCGTCTCCTCCCCTACTATCCAAGCCGCAGGAAGGGGAGATGCTCTACCTCTATCTGGCGGTCTCCCCAACCGCGGTCAGTGCGGTGCTGGTTCGGAAAGAGGCAAAGCTCCAGAAGCCTGTGTACTACATCAGCCGGGTCCTACGGGACGCTGAGACGCGGTATACGAAGGCTGAAAAGATCGCCTTCGTGCTGCTGACCGCGACCAGGAGGCTCCGCCCCTATTTTCAGGCCCATTCTGTCACCCTCTTAACTGATCAACCGTTACGACAGATCCTCAGCAACCCCGAGAATGCGGGACGGCTGGTCAAGTGGGCAGTAGAACTCGGTGAGTTCGACATCCGCTACCAGCCTCGACCCGCCATCAAGGCTCAGGTGCTCGCGGACTTCCTCGCTGAGTGCACGGTGCAGGAGGCGGAGCCTAGACCGTCGGAAACGCCCAGCCTCGACCTCCCGACCTGGACGCTTCACATCGATGGGTCGTCGAACCCCGAGGGTGGAGGAGCCGGGCTGGTCCTTACCAGTCCTGATGGAGTGATAGCCGAGTATGCCTTGAGGTTTGGATTTCCAATCACCAACAACGAGGCGGAGTACGAGGCCCTAGTTGCGGGACTCAAACTCACCGGGGAGCTCGGCATCCGGCGATTGAAAGTTTTCACCGACTCCCAGCTGGTGGTCGGGCAGGTCCGTGGGGAGTTCGAGGCCCGGATCCCAACCATGCAGAACTACGTCCGGAAGGTGCAAGCACTCATTCCCGACCTCGGCAGCATCGACCTCCAGCAGGTCCCCAGAAGCGAAAATGCCAGGGCCGACAGGTTGTCCCGCTTGGTGGGCGCAGAGGCGCACAACTTGTCGAGGGCAATCTACCTGGAGACCCTAGATGCCCCGAGCATCGGCGAGGCTGGAGCGGTGATGGCGATTGATCCGGAGCCATCTTGGATGGACCCGCTCGTCGCCTACCTCGCCGAAGGGATCCTCCCTGAAGACGAAGATCAAGCTCGGCGACTTGGCAGGCTCCACCGCACCTACGCTTATATTTATAGCCAAACTGTGGCCCCCCGGTCGTTCCGATGCGGGTGGCTCCAATAAATGCGGGCACATCGAATCCGGAGCCGTTCCGGCTCTCGAGGCTTATCCCCCCACGATCTCCTAAGCGTCGTTCTCCTTAATCGTATTCTTCGTGCAGGACACTCCGGGCGGCGTGTATCCCGCGGCCTCCGTATCTCCGCATGCGCCCAGGCCGCATCCGCCTCGAAGAACGCGCGTATCGTGGCCGCTTAACTGGCACTCCTCGCAAGCAGCAACTGGCCGGTCCGATTTTCCAGGTAACGCCTCAATTAGCATTTAATGGCCTTCTGGTGTTCCCCAGGTGACACTTCGAGAGGAGGAGAAACACGATCGCAGCTGGCCACGGAGAAACCCCGTCGAGCGGCAAGTGATAGGCGCGCGACCAACGAGCGGAATTCCCCGAGGCTCGGCCCTCGGATGCCAGGCTAACCCGATGATCATCCCGGGAGCAGACTAGCCTGAAGCCCCGACCGGTCGCCTCGGCTTGCGCTAGCCTTGGCCGACCAACGAGCGGAATTCTCCGAGGCTCGGCCCTCGGATGCCAGGCTAACCCGATGATCATCCCGGGAGCAGACTAGCCTGAAGCCCCGACCGGTCGCCTCGGCTTGCGCCAGCCTTGGCCGACCAACGAGCGGAATTCTCCGAGGCTCGGCCCTCGGATGCCAGGCTAACCCGATGATCATCCCGGGAGCAGACTAGCCTGAAGCCCCGACCGGTCGCCTCGGCTTGCGCCAGCCTTGGCCGACCAACGAGCGGAATTCCCCGAGGCTCGGCCCTCGGATGCCAGGCTAACCCGATGATCATCCCGGGAGCAGACTAGCCTGAAGCCCCGACCGGTCGCCTCGGCTTGCGCCAGCCTTGGCCGACCAACGAGCGGAATTCCCCGAGGCTCGGCCCTCGGATGCCAGGCTAACCCGATGATCACCCGGGAGCAGACTAGCCTGAAGCCCCGACCGGTCGCCTCGACTTGCGCCAGCCTTGGCCGACCAACGAGCGGAATTTCCCGAGGCTCGGCCCTCGGATGCCAGGCTAACCCGATGATCATCCCGGGAGCAGACTAGCCTGAAGCCCCGACCGGTCGCCTCGGCTTGTGCCAGCCTTGGCCGACCAACGAGCGGAATTCCCCGAGGCTCGGCCCTCGGATGCCAGGCTAACCCGATGATCATCCCGGGAGCAGACTAGCCTGAAGCCCCGACCGGTCGCCTCGGCTTGCGCCAGCCTTGGCCGACCAACGAGCGGAATTCCCCGAGGCTCGGCCCTCGGATGCCAGGCTAACCCGATGATCATCCCGGGAGCAGACTAGCCTGAAGCCCCGACCGGTCGCCTCGGCTTGCGCCAGCCTTGGCCGACCAGCGGAAGAATTTCCTGAGGCCTAACCCTCGGATGCCTGGCCTAGCGCCGGAAGAATTTTCTGAGGCCTAACCCTCGGATGCCTGGCCTAGCGCCGGAAGAATTTTCTGAGGCCTAACCCTCGGATGCCTGGCCTAGCGCCGGAAGAATTTTCTGAGGCCTAACCCTCGGATGCCTGGCCTAGCGCCGGAAGAATTTCCTGAGGCCTAACCCTAGGATGCCTGGCCTAGCGCCGGAAGAATTTCCTGAGGCCTAACCCTCGGATGCCTGGCCTAGCGCCGGAAGAATTTCCTGAGGCCAAACCCTCGGATGCCTGGCCTAGCGCCGGAAGAATTTCCTGAGGCCTAACCCTCGGATGCCTGGCCTAGCGCCGGAGGAACTTCAAGAGTCAGGAGTCGGCGAGACGCTACTAAGAGTTAAAAAGAGGAAGGACGAAAGTGAAATGAAGAAACACTTTGTTTGCATTAACTTTCGTTGCATCAGGGCCGAGACCCATACAACATGGCAAAACGCCAACATACAAAGAAAAGAACAAAGAAAAGTACAGAGAGTCAGCTTGGAGGAACCCCTGGGTCTGGAACGGCGAGCACGTCCGCGAAGGGAAGGGAGAACGGCTCCGAGAGCGTCAAAGGAGGAGCGAACGAACAGTCCGACGGCAACGACAGCAGCACGAGGGAGAAACTCGAGCATGCCTGTGAAAAGAAAGGCGGACGGGGGAGGGCCCCCGGTTAAATAGGCGGAAAGGCGGGTGACGCCTCGGTGACGCCAGAGGACGCCTGGCTGCCGAAGGATCGTTCGCGCCCCAAAGGCGAATCGACGCCATTAAGGAAGGATGTCCGCCGAAATCCGCAGACCGCCAGATCAGCGACAACCGCCATACGCCATAAAGAAGGTGGGGAGCTCGGAGCGCGCGCGCCTTTCCGAGGGATGGCGGCAATCTCGAAGCGTCACTCCCTTCGCCCGTTCCCCTCCTGGTTCCAGGCTTGGAAGTGGGGGGCTACTGTTACGGGAGAACTTAGCCACCATGCCCCACGTGACCGGCACGCGCGCCCAGGAAGACTACGGCTGCCCCTTGATCCAGCAATCCGACCTCGGGTCGGATATCTTCGGCTCCGCAGCCCAACCCCGAGTCGGCTGCCCCTTGGTCCAGCAATCCGACCTCGGGTCGGATATCTTCGACTCCGCAGCCCGACCCCGAGTCGGCTGCCCCTTGGTCTAGCAATCCGACCTCGGGTCGGATATCTTCGGCTCCGCAGCCCGACCCCGGGTCGGCTGCCCCTTGATCCAGCAATCCGACCTCGGGTCGGATATCTTCGGCTCCGCAGCCCGACCCCGGGTCGGGTGCCCCTTGATCCAGCAATCCGACCTCGGGTCGGATATCTTCGGCTCCGCAGCCCGACCCCGAGTCGGGTGCCCCTTGATCCAGCAATCCGACCCCAAGTCGGCAATCTCTTGACAACAACAGACTGTTCCCCTGAGGCACGCCGCGGCCCCCTGCTCCACTACTCCCCGCAACGGCCGTATCCGGCGCTGCCCCACGATCCCCTGTAACAGCCGTACAAAGCGGAGCTCCACTACGCCCTGCCATGGCCGTACCCAGCGCTGCCCCACGACGCCCTGTAACGACCATGTCAGTGGCAACCCCATCGTGCCACACGATGACTGATCCCCAGAAAAACCCCCCAGCCTGATATATATGCGGCTGGGGGGGAAGGGGAGGGTAAGCAAGATTTTCCAGAGTATTATCTTACCTGCTGCCTCTTCTTCTCCTTCGATCTCCCCTAACTTGATCGTCAGAGGGCCCCCACCACCCCGGTGGTGGTGCGAGGCTTGCTTGCAGGTTTCCCGGCGGAAGGTGGAGCGCAACCGAAGTAATTCCAAGGGAACTCCGTTCACACCGCTGTGCCAATCGTTCTCCGTTTGGACCCCCAGCAATAGGCATTTTCTTCATTCATGTTATTATGTGTCCATGAATCATCTTAGGGATTAATAAAATGATAATACATATTCTCAAGAGTTGAGAATTTAAGGCATGTGTAATTAATAGTTAATTTCTGAATAGCTCCTGATCGATGGA
This sequence comes from Phoenix dactylifera, assembly GCF_009389715.1. Taxonomy (NCBI): domain Eukaryota; kingdom Viridiplantae; phylum Streptophyta; class Magnoliopsida; order Arecales; family Arecaceae; genus Phoenix; species Phoenix dactylifera. The sequence goes on along the minus strand of NW_024067710.1, from coordinate 803,055 downwards.
TCATCACGAAGGACGGTGATCGATCTGATAAGATTAGTGCACAGATCACTTTTCTTGATAGACGAGTCTTAAGTCCACAGTGTGGCGATACTGGGGTGATTGTGCAAGTGCTTGTTCGAGAATAAAGGTACTGAGCATGACCAAAGCAAAAAGTCACTTGGATGTCTATCCACTCGGACTTATTTGATGCTGCAGTTGTATGACTAGTACTTAGACCTGCAATGTCTCAGCTAATCATGGTGAGGTTGCTGTAGTTTGACGAGCACATAAGCATAAGCCCTAAGGGTCCTTGTGGTGCAGATTGGCTACAGTAGTTTTACTGTCGGATTAGGGTTGCATCTAGAAGGAATCTATCGACCTTGATAGACTAGGAGTGATTCTATATGATTTATGAGAATAAGTTTGAAAGACCTTGGCCAGGGCAGTTCTGGAAAAAGAGTTTTCCAATCTCGAACTTGAGTCAAACAAATCTGACATAAGACGGATAATGGGGTTTGACGAGCTATCCATAACCTCCGTCATGTCAGGATCCATGATAGAGGAACTGTATCATACGCTAACTGCATCTAGAGGTTCATTCCTTCTATTTTGCTGGGTTGTCACTATATGCTGCTAGATGTTACTAGTGTATTGTGAGACTCGAAGGCATTCACTTGGTGATCAATGAACCCTAAGAGTAGAGTTGAAATTGTTTCAACCCATTGAAAGGAGTTTCAATGATATTGAGATGGAGATCATAATATATCTCACTACCAGTTAGAATAGAACCAACGGGGTCACACATATTAGAGATTTTGATCGTTCCAAAGGTTGGATTACGATTTGGAATCGAAATTAAAATTGATTGTCAATTTGATTGGTAATTGGTTTAACCCACTAAGAGTTAGTGAGTTAAAGAAGAAGGAATTGTAATTGGATTGCAATTTAATTGATTTAATAGGACCTAATTAAAATAGGCTTAACCTTATTGGATAAGGATGGGAAGGCCTAATTAATTAGAACTCTTTATTAGATAAGGAACTTAGTCCAATTTGAATCCTAATTGGATTAGGACTCATATGAATCAATTTGAAGGACACATTGGGTTCTAATTGGATTAGAATTCAATTGATAAGATAGGACCATGCAATTCCTAATTGGATTAGGAGGCTAATGCAGGAGGCTAATGCATGGAAGGAAGGGAGAGAACCCTTCCTTCATGCGTGTGAAGCAAAGAAGGAAAGAAGGAGGGGCGTCCGCCCCTCCTCCTTCTCACATGCATGAAGAAAGGAGGGGCGTCCACCCCTCCTTACTTATTTGGTCCACGCCACATGGAGGGCTGATAGCCCTCCTTCCCCTTTCATGCAGATTGGCATGAGGAGTGCCCTTAGATTCTCTCTAATCTCTTTTAAGTAAGGGATGTGATAGAATTAAGTAAGGGGTGTTGCAGATTTTGGAGGGATGAATCAAAGAGTGATTGATCTCTGAAATTATTCCTTATTTGTATGGGCATGAGATGCCTATTTAAAGGGCTCTGGCGTGAAGCATAAGGGCAATTGAAGCTTCTTGCTACTGCCACCCTCTCTCCCTTCTCCCTCCTTGGCGTAAGCAAAAAGAAAAAGAAGAAGAAGCGTCTTCTTCTTCCTCCTCTTCGTCCTTCTTCTTCTTCCTCTCAAAGGAGTCAAAGAGTTGATTCAAAAGAGAGGAATTCAGCCATCAAAGGTGATCTCTACAAGAGAGCTAGCACCCCGGTGAGATCTTGGAGCGATCTGTACCTCGTGTGGATACCTGTAGAGGCCGGACGCTTATGCGGCTTCAAGAGAACCAGAAATCCTACGATCATCAGATAGCGGTAAAGTTCTACCCGCTTAACGGTAAAGATTAGATCTTTATAAATTCTATACAATTAGGAATTGTAGTAGATCTGAAATTAATCTAGTCTTTTTAATTTTAATCTTTCCTTTAGATTTCATAAATCCGAGTTAGAGAACTCTAGAAAATTTTTAAAATCTATGTTCCCTAGAATGTTCATGAGATGAACAACCTCGCGCATGTCTTTCCGCTGCAATCGTCGCAATGCGTGCGGGGGTAATCCGACAGTAGGTAACTAAGCAACTTTGTGGAGAATATAAGTGTTATAGTGAGATGCTCGTGAGAAATCACATGGAGGCAATAAAATTGATCGAGAGTTTGGTTGAGGTAATTTTGAAGTTTGTTACCTGAGTCAAAATCTAGGAAGCTAATGAATTAGCATAGACATCTTCAGGAGTCAAAATACTTGAAAATATCTATGTTAAATTTATTACTATCGAGAAAAGATTACTATCACCTATATTTGAAAGGCAGGTTGATGTACCAACGTCATGTGAGATATATGTCCTAGATGTCGATAAGGGAGATTAGGGGTACCTTATCATCCAATATTTGATAGATTCTTCAGCCAAGATTGAGAGGAAGGCGAAGTTGAGGGCCATGAATTGTGTATTAATAGGTGACAAGCTATATAAGAAACAATTAGATGGATTAATACTGAAATGTCTTGGTGAAGAGGAGTCCATACTAATGACATGTGAAGTTTATGAAGGAAATGGAGCTCATCAAGTAGGCCACAAGATGCAATGATCAATCAGTAAATATGTGTTTTATTTGCCAAAGATGTTGGAAGATTGTATGAAATATGCCAATGAATACCAAGCATGTTAGAAATGTAGACCTGGAAAATGATCCTGGTGGCATAATTACATTATGTTGTTCAATCGTGGTCATTTAGGGTTGGGCCATAGATTTAAATGGCCAAATTCATCCACCTTCATCTACAAGTCATGAATTTGTTATCGTGGCTATGGTTTACTTTACCAAATAGGTAAAAACAGTGTCTATGAGGTCAACTAATCGAGTTGTCATAATTAACTTCATCAAACATCATATAATTCACAAAATCAGTCTACTAGAAACAATTACAACTATTGCCCAGCTATGTAGCCTGGGGGGAGGACCTAAATTAGATTTTTCAAAAACATTAACTAATAATACAGAAAAATAAATTGCTTAACAAATGAATATTTGTATCGGCAAATAAGTACTAAGTAAATATGCAAGCAATTAAAGCAAGAAAAACAAACAAAACAAACACCAGAAATTTATAGTGGTTCGGTGCCAACCCTGCACCTACATCCTTATTGGCTCTATTTTTGTAGACCTGAGGATGACTTAAAAAGGGTGTCATTGTCAAAATCTTAACCAACAAACAAAGATTTTTATACTACTCTTACCATCCTCTACTCGATGAATAGTGGTTCTAGGAGGTCGATCCTGAAGGAAGAGCCGGTTTTTGCATGCATATAATTTTTTTTTTAGAAAATTGTAGTGGAAAGTTAGAATTAAACACTTTAATTCTAGGCATGCATCAAAGATCATATTTTAAAAATAAAACTCCAGAAATGTTTAAACAAGTTTATGTAAAAATGACTATGCATGATTAAACATGTGATCATAAAAATACAGCCCTAGTTAAATTTTAAACTTAACTAATATTAAAACCATACCTCATGGTGAAGAAGATGAATCTGAAGATGGAGAAGGTCAAGCCTCGCAGCCACACACACGTGTCTGGCCTCTACGGATTGTCCACACGAAGCTCCGGTTGATCTGATCCCGTGGAAGTGCTAGCTTGTGCAGAACTCTGCTGAGTCTGATTTCGTTCTTCCTTCGATCAATCAACCTTTGATTGATCTTCTTGGAAGATGGAGGAGGAATGGTTTATAGGGAATGAAGAGGCTTGAGATCTGATCTACAAACCTCAATCAAAGATCCCTAAACCCTAAGGCGGGGAGGACGTTGGAGGAGAAGAAGAGGAGACATGGAGAGCAAACAATGAACCATAGCGACTCAAAATGAAACCCTCCTTTTAATGCCTTGCCATCCATCATTTGAATTCAAATTTCAAAAGCCCAAAACCTCCTTTGTTGGCTAATTTCGTGCATAACCACAACCCTAAGATAACTCTTATCTTGTGGCAAGTTTGAATTTGAATTTCAAATTCAAACTTCATGTGATATGGGAGGAAAGATGTGATCATGAAAAACTTTCCTTTTAATGCATTACTGCCTTGATATTTGAATTCAAATCACACGCCTCAAAACCATTTTGAATTGGCGGATGAATGGGTTAATTAATCCATAAGATAAATACATACCTTATTAGTTAATTAGAATTTGAATTCAAACATCAAATGATGTCGCCTCCCTTGGATGTATTCAACATGTTCACATGGACTTTAAGATCCGGACAATTCGGATCAAACCCAATCTAATTGGGTCAAGTCCCATTTATAAGTGAAGCCTAATCTTCTTAGGTTGAACCTAATTCAATTAGGTCAAACCCTGATTAAGCACAATCCTCTTGGGTTGAACCTAATTCAATTAGGTCAAACTGATAGTTAACTTTAAAGACCACGCAATAGTACGTATCTGGTAGGATAGTGATTACGGGTATCGATCTACAAGGATTGGGGTATAGTTATTTTCTTAAAAATAAAAAAAATATTTAAAAGGAAGAGTTTGTGAAGAAAATTAAACTAAGGAATTTAATTAAAAATGTAATTAAAATGTTATCAGTTTGAGGGAACTTAGGGCAAGAAATTCACCACTAACATCGGAACAAGGGTTAATTGTATTTCAATTTATTCTTGGATTAACATGCAAATTGGCTACAAGCCTAATAAGCATTCGAATAAAATTTCACAAAAGTAATTTAGGCATAATCCATCTTTAGTTAGCATGAAATGTCTACCCTAATCTAAGGTGGCAGCACATCGCATCTTCCTTAAGCATGAACTATCTTATTTTACTTTAATGATCATAAAGAGCTGTTGTATAAACATCATACTTAAAATCACAGAAATTAAATATGAGATGAAATAAAATATTCATTAGGAGCAAAATAAAGTTTATACAACTCCAGAAATAGAAAATTAAAATATAAAACCCTTGGCCCTTTGTTAGGGCTGCATCCGCCCTAGTGAGGAGATCAGCCTTCCATGGAGTCGTGGGCGACGGCAGCAGCGGCACAGTAGCGGGCTCCCATCTGTATCACAATCGGCTTCCTCTCTTCCTCCCTCAACACTTCATTCTTTATTTATATATATATATATATGGGAAGTTATTCCCAAAATAACCAAAAATCTTCTCTCACTCATGCATTCTGTGGGAAGTCACCTGAGAAGAGCTTGAGATCCGCCGGCTCTCTCCCTCCGAATGCCATCGTCTTCATGCATCGATTCCCTTTTATAGCCTTCACCTGGGTGGGAGGATAAGGTTGATTGAGCTGATCCGCCGTTGGGAAGATGAGCCGGGATCTGGATGATCGCGGAGTATCCGGATGCGGAAGGAACTGGAAGCTGAAATTCGTTGGCTGAAGTCGGCTTGATCCTTTGGGATGCTTGCTTTCCAGACGTTGTGGATGCAGTGGGAGAGAAGAAGATGCTGGGATAAGGATGAACTCGGATTGGGATGAATCCACGGAAGTTTGGATTCGGCTGAGATTGGTTTCGAAACAGGGGAAGTAATCCGAGATGCAGGGGAATTCGGAAGAGATGAAGTTGGGAGCAAATCCGAATGGGGTCTCGGCTGAATTAATCCCAAAATAGAGGAATCCGGAAGAGGATTTGCTGGCTGGGATGTGATCCATGGAATGGGAAAATGACTTTGTTTTGTTTCCGAAACAGGGGAGGATAGTTTGGTTGTTCACGGGATGAGGATGACTCCATGGAATCAAGCCGGAAGATGTGATTTGAGTTTATCTCCAATCCAAACGGGATGAACGTGGGATCTAGCGGAAGAAACTTGCTTGATTCGCAGGAGGGATATGGCTGTGATGTGGAGCTGGGATGTTGGGATCTTGGCTGAATGCAAAGAAAACTTGGTTCCGGGATGCAGGGGATTCATCCAAATGCTAGGATTTGATAGATGCTGAACGGAATGAAGGGGAGATGCGTTGGGGCTTTGAATGCGGAAGGGATCATCAGGAATCATGGGATCTCGGCTGGGAAATGACGACGTGGCTTGATTCGGCTGGGAGCAGGAGACTCGTCCACCGATGGGCAGCTGGATGAATTCTGTTCTACTAGGAGAAAGGATTGGAAGCCATGACATGGGAGGATTGCTTGAGAATAGGATGAAGTTTGAAGCTGTTAATCCATGGAATTCGGGATGAAGCAGATCCGGAGGAGATCTTTGGACTGCGGAAGACGTGGCTCTGTTCCGAAGCATAGATTTATCTGAGATGATGCCAGAGATTTTGTTTTGGAGCAGAGGAAGTTGGACTTGGCTGAAGGCTCAGGAACGGCTGGGAGGAAGATCGGATCCGCGGAGGAGATGAGGTTGAAAAGCTTGGACCTTATCCGTGGGTGATAGTCGGAAGAATATTTGATGGCTGGGACATTGTGGATGAACTCGTGATGAAGATATGATGGGGAGGCGTTGGAACGTGGAGAAGATAAGAGTGATACGGTTGGGAGATGATGAAGTTTGGGACTCGGGAGGATAAAGTTCGAAGCTAGGATGAGAGCGGGTTGTTTGGTAGAGAAAAGTGGAGGAGTGGATGGAGCTTTGGGATTCGTGCAAATATGATGATATGCTTTGAGATCTGAGAGACAAATAATTGAAGGGATTTTATTGTTTTTGAGATTAAAATAGGAGAATTGGATCATGTGGAAAGAAAATTAGGTGACTGGATCAGAAGGTCTTGATTTGCGGGATGCATGTGGTTTAGGTCCAAGAATAATCCCTAATGAACTTGACTCAACCTGCATACATTAGACTCAATCAGTAAGTAAGTAAAACTTGAATTACCTTTAATAATTTATTAAAATGCAATGGTGAAGGTAACACAATTTTTTAGTTGAATTTACAAAATATTTGAATTAAAATAATGATAAGTGCTATAAATAAGATATTAGTTTATGCATTATTTAGCACTTATCACAAACCCTAATTAAGCACAAATTGAACCTCATTCAATTTTGCTCAACCTAAGTCCAATTACTCAATCAAATTAAGTTCATTAGCAATCAAATTGCTAATTAATCCTCCAATAAATCATTAATTATTTTATAGCAATATTTTACTTAGGATAATTTGTCAATCAAATTGATCAAATTACCTCTGGATTATTCTTAATCATCCAACAGCCTTTATGATCAATCTAGAAAACTTTTATGCGTGTGACCTCATAGGTTCGAACCTAAACTGGTAGCACAGGAACAACTTTCTATACTGATTGACCATCTAGCAATGGTACCTAACGTCCGGATAGGCCGAATATATGCAAAGCAATATTCAGAAATTCTGGACTATGGTTACCATAAAATTCATCCCTATGACTCCTAATGCTAGGATAACATCAGAGTTCTGTCAACTCTGTAATAGTACATCCACTCTGTGATTCAACTTTAGAAATTCTGTGACTCCTCACAAGGATTATTCTGGCTAAGATTTTGCTAAATTAAACACAAGGGCATTATCTCCTCTTACCAGAAGGGATCAATTCCATCTTAACTCACACACCGACTTCACAAGTACTTGACTGTACCCAGTGATCTTCCGTCTCTGAATTAGAAATTCAGCTAGTCCGGTACCAAAACACAGTGAGTTGCTTTCTAATCACCATGGTGATCTCAAGTATGAGGGACATATATATCCATATCCACTCGGAACATCTCTCGACAGCAGAGCGTTCTAGAATGGTCACGTTCAGTGAAGTGTACTCCTATACTTCACCTGTGTGACATATCAGTATCTCTACACTCCTTGATTAAGAGGACAACCAACATATATGGCACACAACAACCTAATCTCGATAATGCTATCATCCTAGTAACCGCACATCATTTGGTCGCGAACTATTTTAAGAACTCGTAGATAAATCCTCCTTTATCATAAAAGAGTCCTAAGGACTTCATCACATAACAAGAGTTCATTTGAAGATGTAAAAACAAAATGATAAATAATGCCAAATAATATTTTATTAATAAATCAATTCATATACAAATCCAATCATCAACAGGCTGACGATTGACTTTAGGATACAATTTCCAACAGATCCACACGGAGGCGATTGGAGCACACAAATAAAGAATAGAGACTTAAGAAGAACAATGAATTGCTTTCAGAAGATAATAAAAAAAATAACTCAAAAAGTTGATAATTTGAAACCTATTGTTGAAAGATTCACTCTCAGCTCTGAAAAACTGAATTTAATGATAGAAAACTCAAGAGCTGTATATGACAAAGCTGGAGTAGGATATCAACCTTGGTACATCCAAAAATCTTTCAAGAATATGTTTGTTAAATCCTCTTCTGTCCATCCTGTTACGGGGGAACTTAGCCACCATGCCCCACGTGACCGGCACGCGCGCCCAGGAAGACTACGGCTGCCCCTTGATCCAGCAATCCGACCTCGGGTCGGATATCTTCGGCTCCGCAGCCCGACCCCGAGTCGGCTGCCCCTTGATCCAGCAATCCGACCTCGGGTCGGATATCTTCGGCTCCGCAGCCCGACCCCGAGTCGGCTGCCCCTTGATCCAGCAATCCGACCCCGAGTCGACAATCTCTCGACAACAACAGACTGTTCCTCTGAGGCACGCCGCGGCCCCCTGCTCCACCACTCCCTGCAACGGCCGTATCCGGCGCTGCCCCACGATCCCCTGTAACAGCCGTACAAAGCGGAGCTCCACTATGCCCTGCCATGGCTGTACCCAGCGCTGCCCCACGACGCCCTGTAACGGCCATGTCAGTGGCAGCCCCATCGTGCCACACGATGACGAATCCCCGGAAAAATCCCCCAGCCTGATATATATGAGGCTGGGGGGAAGGGGGAGGGTAAGATATATCTTCCAGAGTATCATCTCACCTGCTACCTTCTCCTTCTCCTTCTCCTTCGATCTCCTCTGACTTGATCGTCGGAGGGCCCCCACTACCCCGGTGGTGGTGCGAGGCTTGCTTGCAGGTTTCACGGCGGAGGGCGGAGCGCAACCAAAGCAACTCAAAGGGAACCCCGTTCACACCGCTGTGCCAATCGTTCTCGGTTTGGACCACCAGCAACAGTTGGCGCTAGAGGAAGGGCCGGATCTCAGAGCAATCGTAATGGCACGGCGAGGTGGTCGTGGAGCTTCCAATGCTTCCGGTCGCGGGGCCTCTCGCGCCACTGGCCGGGAGGCCGCTGCATCCCCAACACGCTCTCAGCAACACTCCACCGCCCCACCGCCCATTCAGATGGTCGAAGCCGCCCAGTTCGACCAGCTAACCCAGCAGGTTCGCACCCTCGCGGAGGCGGTGCAGAATCTGCAGGGTGCGATGTCCCGGGCGCCGCAGCAGGCTCAGGAGCCGCCGCTGCCTGAGCGTTCGCCTGTCCTCCTCAACCCGCGTTCCTTCCTCTCCCATGGGGAGGAGCGCCGGCGCAAGGAGGATTCTCGAGCACGCTCCATTCTGCCGGGACCTTCCCACCGGAGCTGCGCGGGGTACGAGAGGCGGGCCCGGGCGCGTTCCCAGACCCCCCAGACCTCGAGGAACCCGCGCTCCAGTCGGTCCCCCTCTCGCCGCTCCTTATCTCCCACCCACCGGACGCGTTCCCTGGACCGGCGGGTGGACGATCTCCACCGGCAACTCCAGGTCCTGAAGGGCCATTCCAAAGATCCCTTCACCGACTTAGAGATCTCCTCCCAGCCGGCGCTCGCCTCGAGGATCCTGCGGACCCCGAATCCGCCGGGGTTCAAAATGCCGGCGATCGAGCCCTATGACGGGGCGGCGGACCCGCGGGATCACGTCGAGAGTTTCAGGACCCTTATGCTCCTCCACGGAGCATCAGATCCCCTTCTCTGCAAGGCTTTCCCGGCAACCCTCCGTGGCCCGGCGAGGGCATGGTTCGCCGGGCTGGAGGCTGACTCGATCCGGTCCTTCGACCAGTTCACTCGCCTCTTCATCACTCATTTCGCCGTCAGTAGCCGGCGGCGACTGGTCTCCGACTCCCTCTTTGATGTCCGGCAAAACGAGGGAGAAAGCCTGCGGGATTATCTTACCCATTTCAACAGGGCTACGCTGGAGGTCCGGAACCTGAGTCAGGAGGTAGCTCTTTCAGCCCTGAAGCGTGGCTTCCGGAAGGGCAGACTCACCTTCTCCCTGGACAAACGCCTGCCGCGGAGCTTCCCAGAGCTGTTGTCCCGGACGAACCAGTATGCGGACGCCGAGGAGGCGGCCGCCCACCGGAGCAAGGAGGCCGCCGAGATCCCACAAAAGCTTGGGAAGAAAAGGCGGAAAGAGGCATGCCAGAGGAGGAGCCCGACGCCCCAGCGTCGGCGCAGAAGCCCATCGCCGGCGAAGAACCACGGCGCCCCACGCCCTCGTTCTCCGCCCCGACGTTTCAACCGGTACACCCCTCTCCTGACTCCCCGGGCCCAGATCCTTATGGAGATCAAGGGGCGGGAGGACCTCCCGGCCCCGAGACAGATACGAAGGATCCCTGGAAAGAGGCCCTCCCGGGCGTACTGTGAGTACCACCGAGACCACGGCCACGACACAGAGGACTGCTTCCAGCTTCGGGACGAGATCGAGGCTCTTATCCGTCGGGGGCGTCTCGGTCGATATGTGAGCGACCGACGTCCCCCCGCAGACCCGCGTCCGGCCGACCCGGCTCCTCTGAAGCCTCAGGAGCAGAATCGACCCGTTGCGGGCGTGATCCACACTATCACTGGGGGCTGCTCTCGGCCCGTGAGGAACGCGGGGGGCTCGACGGAAGCGTCAGGGACGGCCGTCGTAAAGAGGCAGAGGGTCGGCAATGTAATCACCTTTTCTGATGAGGATGTAAAGGGGGTTCAGACTCCCCACGATGACGCCATGGTGATCTCCCTCACTATGGCAAACTATGATGTAAGGCGTGTTCTTGTGGATAGTGGAAGCTCAGCTGATATTTTGTTTTACGAGGCCTTCCAAAAGATGAGCTTGTCCAGACAGTTGTTGCACAAAATGTCCACCCCCCTCATAGGATTCACCGGTGACGCTGTCCCGGCGGAAGGTGTCGTTGAGCTGCCTGTGACTGCGGGCGTCGCACCCGCAGAAGCCACGGTGCGACTCGGGTTCTTGGTCGTCCGTGTTCCCTCGGCCTACAACGCTATCCTCGGGCGACCCGGGCTGAACGCCCCTCGCGCGGTGGTCTCCACGTACCACTTGCTCATGCGGTTCCCCACGGCGGTCGGGATCGGAGAGGTCCGAGGTGACCAACCGACCGCACGGCAATGTTTTCTAGCAACCCTCAAAGGGAAGAAGCCCGTGGAAGCCCTAAGCGTCGAGTCCCTTGATGCCAGAGACGAGGTGGCCTTGCGGCAGGGGGAGCCGGCCGAGGGTGTGGTCGAAGTCCCCCTTGAGGAAGGCCGCCTCGACCGGGCGGTCCGGGTCGGCGCCAATCTCGACCCGGGAGCTCGGGCCCGATTGGTGGAATTCCTCCGAGCCAATACCGATGTATTTGCCTGGTCAGCGGCCGATGTACCTGGGATCGACCCGGAGGTCATTTCTCACGCCCTCAACGTCGACCCGACCCACCGACCAATAAAGCAGAAGAAGAGACACTGTGCCCCGGATCGGATCCGGGTGGTCGACCAGGAGGTAGACAAGCTCTTGGAGGCAGGATTCATAAGGGAGGTAAGCTACCCCGAGTGGCTGGCAAATGTTGTACTTGTCCGGAAGGCGAGCGGGAAGTGGAGGATGTGCGTCGACTATACCGACCTGAACAAGGCGTGCCCTAAGGATAGCTTTCCGCTTCCGCGAATAGACCAACTGGTCGACGCGACTTCCGGATATCAGCTGCTGTCTTTCATGGACGCCTTCTCCAGTTACAACCAGATAATGATGGCCCCACAGGACGAGGAGAAAACTGCCTTTATAACAGACCGGGGGCTGTACTGCTACAAGGTAATGCCCTTCGGTCTGAAGAATGCTGGCACCACTTACCAGCGCCTCGTCAACAAAATCTTCAAAGAGCAAATCGGCCGGAACATGGAGGTGTACGTGGACGATATGCTGGTGAAGAGCCGCCATGCAGACCAGCACATCGCGGATTTGGAGGAGACTTTCACCACCTTGCGGAAGTTTCGCATGAAGCTGAACCCAGCGAAGTGCGCCTTCGGCGCTTCGGCTGGGAGGTTCCTCAGTTTCATTGTCAACCAGCGGGGTATCGAAGCCAACCCGGACAAAATCAAGGCCATCCAAGGTATGTCCCCTCCGACCAAAGTAAAGGAGGTTCAGGAGCTCGCTGGAAGGGTCGCCGCGCTTGGACGATTTGTGGCAAAATCGGCCGAACGCTGCCAACCATTCTTCAAGGTGTTAAAACGCCCGAAAGACTTCCTCTGGACGGCCGAATGTCAAGCAGCATTCGACCAGCTCAAGGAATACCTGGCATCTCCTCCCCTACTGTCCAAGCCGCAAGAAGGGGAGATGCTCTACCTCTATCTGGCGGTCTCCCCAACCGCGGTCAGTGCGGTGCTGGTTCGGGAAGAGGCAAAGCTCCAGAAGCCCGTGTACTACATCAGCCGGGTCCTACGGGATGCCGAGACGTGGTACACGAAGGCTGAAAAGATCGCCTTCGCGCTGCTGACCGCGACCAGGAGGCTTCGCCCCTATTTCCAGGCTCATTCGGTCACCCTCTTAACCGATCAACCACTACGGCAGATCCTCAGCAACCCCGAGAATGCGGGACGACTGGTGAAGTGGGCAGTAGAACTCGGTGAGTTCGACATCCGCTACCAGCCTCGACCCGCCATCAAGGCCCAGGTGCTCGCGGACTTCCTCGCTGAGTGCACGGTGCAGGAGGCGGAACCTAGACCGCCGGAAACGCCCAGCCTCGACCTTCCGATCTGGACGCTTCACATCGATGGGTCGTCGAACCCCGAGGGTGGAGGGGCCGGGCTGGTCCTTACCAGTCCTGATGGAGTGATAGCCGAGTATGCCTTGAGGTTTGGATTTCCAGTGACCAACAACGAGGCGGAGTACGAGGCCCTAGTCACGGGACTCAAACTCATCAGGGAGCTCGGCATTCGGCGTTTGAAGGTCTTCACCGACTCCCAGCTGGTGGTCGAGCAGGTTCATGGGGAGTTCGAGGCCCGGAGCCCGACCATGCAGAACTACGTCCGGAAGGTGCAAGCACTCATTCCCGACCTCGGCAGTGTCGACATCCAGCAGGTCCCCAGAAGCGAAAATGCCAGGGCCGACAGGTTGTCCCGCTTGGTGGGCACAGAGGCGCACAACTTGTCGAGGGCAATCTACCTGGAGACCCTGGATGCCCCGAGCATCGGCGAGGCTGGAGCGGTGATGGCGATTGATCCGGAGCCGTCTTGGATGGACCCGCTCGTCGCCTACCTCGCCGAAGGGATCCTCCCCGAAGACGAAGATCAAGCTCGGCGACTTGTCAAGAAGTCCGCCCACTACGTACTCTATGAAGGGAGGCTGTATCGGACCTCGTTCACCGCCCCCCTCTTAAGGTGCCTCCGCCCCTCGGAGGCGGCCTACGTCCTCGGCGAAGTCCATGAGGGCGTCTGCGGATCGCACTTGGGGGCTAGGTCCTTAGCGCACAAGATCATGAGGCAAGGCTATTATTGGCCTACCTTGTTGGAGGACTCGAAGGATCACGTACGGAAATGCGACGCCTGCCAGCGCCACGCCAACGTCCAGAGAGTCCCTTCTGTCCCCTTGGCACCAATCACCGCGCCCTGGCCCTTCGCACAGTGGGGAATGGATATCCTCGGACCATTCCCCGTTGCTTCAGCCCAGCGGAGATTTTTGATTGTTGCAATCGACTACTTCACCAAGTGGGTGGAGGCAGAGCCGCTGGCCACTATCACGGAGGCGCAAGTCCGGAAGTTCGTGAAGAAAAACATCATTGTCCGATTTGGGTTACCCCGAGTCCTCATCTCGGATAATGGTCGACAGTTCGACAACCAGCATTTCCGTGATTTCTGCGAGGAGTTCGGGATCGAGCATCGGTTCACATCTGTGTCGCATCCCCAAACCAACGGTGAGGCCGAGGTCACAAATCGGACAATCCTCCAAGGAATTAAGGCGCGAATCGGTCGGACGGGGCAAGCTTGGGTCGAAGAACTCGAGAATGTCCTTTGGGCGTATCGGACCACGCATCGGACCCCTACCGGGGAGACGCCTTTCAGCCTAACCTATGGCACGGAAGCGGTTGTTCCCGTGGAGCTCGGACTCCCCTCGCCCCGGGTGGCCGCGCACCGACCCGAGGCCAATTCGGAGCAACTCCGAGGGAACCTGGACCTCTTGGAAGAAGCAAGAGAAATGGCACAGGTTCGGATGGCGATGTATCAGTGGAGGGTGGCCCGATATTATAACTCCAAGGTCCGACCAAAACTTTTCAGAATCGGAGATCTGGTGCTAAGGCGAGCCAAAGCATCTCAACCCGCGGAAGGTGGGAAGCTGGCGCCAAATTGAAAAGGCCCGTATAGGGTTCGCTGGGTAAACCGACCTGGCTCCTACCAGTTGGAGGCCCTAGATGGTCGAGAAATTCCGAGAAGCTGGAATTCCGCTAACCTGCGGGTGTATCACCAGTAGAACGACAAAGCCAGGAAGACAGTTCGAAAAATGTACAATTCTTTTCATTTCAATAATTCCTGGTTACAACGGTGTGTTCGTGTGATTACAAAGAATTCCCAGAGGAGAATTGGGGAGTAAAGAAAACAAGGAAGAGGTGGAGACTCCGTGGAGCTGAAGATCTGGGATCCCGAACCCTCCATCCGAAGCAGCTGCAATCCCACCGGGCGTGGGTGCTTCTCCCCGGAGGCGCCATCGATGCCTCACGCAAAAGACGAAGAGCCGGCGCGGACGAAGAAGAAGTGGACGAAGGAGGAGTTCCCGCTGCCTCCAGAGGAACGCCACCTCCAAGGGATATTCCGGTCCTCCCCAGGAGAAGGGGAGGGAAGGAATACAAGGGAGAAGAGCGCGAGGAGGCGCGATCCCGGATGAAGCGTCTGGCGCAGAGCTCAATCGGGAGGCAGGGCTGAAAGGAGGGGGGATGTGATTTCGGATGAAACGCCTAGAGCGGAGTTCCGCCGGGGAGAACCTCCTTGTTGACCCCAGATGAAACGGCTAGTTGGCGGAAGTCGCGAGGGGCGCGCCTCCCGTTCCTCCGGCGGGGGTTTCCCAGCCACACGCCGGAGAGGAGGTCCACAATCCATGGCAACCTGAATAGCTCCGGCTTGGCAGGCTCCACCGCGCCTGCACTTATATTTATAGCCAAACTGTGGCCCCCCGGTCGTTCCGATGCGGGTGGCTCCAATAAAGGCGGGCTCACCGAATCTAGAGCCGTTCCGGCTCTCGAGGCGTATCCTCCCACGATCTCCTAAGCGTCGTTCTCCTTAATTGCATTCTTCATGCAGGACACTCCGGGCGGTGTGTATCCCACGGCCCACGTATCTCCGCTCGCGCCCAGGCCGCATCCGCCTCGAAGAACGCGCGTATCGCGGCCGCTTAACTGACACTCCTTGCAAGCAGCAACTGGCGATCCGATTTCCCAGGTAATGCCTCAATTAGCATTTAATACCCTTCTGGTGTTCCCCAGGCGACGCTTGGAGAAGAGGAGAAACACGATCGTAGCTGGCCACGGAGAAATCCCGTCGAGCGGCAAGCGACAGGCGCGTGGCCAACGAGCGGAATTTCCCGAGGCTCGGCCCTCGGATGCCAGGCTAACCCGATGATCATCCCGGGAGCAGACTAGCCTGAAGCCCCGACCGGTCGCCTCGGCTTGCGCCAGCCTTGGCCGACCAACGAGCGGAATTCCCCGAGGCTCGGCCCTCGGATGCCAGGCTAATCCGATGATCATCCCGAGAGCAGACTAGCCTGAAGCCCCGACCAGTCGCCTCGGCTTGCGCCAGCCTTGGCCGACCAACGAGCGGAATTTCCCGAGGCTCGGCCCTCGGATGCCAGGCTAACCCGATGATCATCCCGGGAGCAGACTAGCCTGAAGCCCCGACCGGTCGCCTCGGCTTGCGCCAGCCATGGCCGACCAACGAGCGGAATTCCCCGAGGCTCGGCCCTCGGATGCCAGGCTAACCCGATGATCATCCCGGGAGCAGACTAGCCTGAAGCCCCGACCGGTCGCCTCGGCTTGCGCCAGCCTTGGCCGACCAACGAGCGGAATTCCCCGAGGCTCGGCCCTCGGATGCCAGGCTAACCCGATGATCATCCCGGGAGCAGACTAGCCTGAAGCCCCGACCGGTCGCCTCGGCTTGCGCCAGCCTTGGCCGACCAACGAGCGGAATTCCCCGAGGCTCGGCCCTCGGATGCCAGGCTAACCCGATGATCATCCCGGGAGCAGACTAGCCTGAAGCCCCGACCGGTCGCCTCGGCTTGCGCCAGCCTTGGCCGACCAACGAGCGGAATTCCCCGAGGCTCGGCCCTCGGATGCCAGGCTAACCCGATGATCATCCCGGGAGCAGACTAGCCTGAAGCCCCGACCGGTCGCCTCGGCTTGCGCCAGCCTTGGCCGACCAACGAGCGGAATTCTCCGAGGCTCGGCCCTCGGATGCCAGGCTAACCCGATGATCATCCCGGGAGCAGACTAGCCTGAAGCCCCGACCGGTCGCCTCGGCTTGCGCCAGCCTTGGCCGACCAACGAGCGGAATTCCCCAAGGCTCAACCCTCGGATGCCTGGCCTAGCGCCGGAAGAATTTCCTGAGGCCTAACCCTCGGATGCCTGGCCTAATGCCGGATGAATTTTCTGAGGCCTAACCCTCGGATGCCTGGCCTAGCGCCGGAAGAATTTTCTGAGGCCTAACCCTCGGATGCCTGGCCTAGCGCCGGAAGAATTTCCTGAGGCCTAACCCTCGGATGCCTGGCCTAGCGCCGGAAGGATTTCCTGAGGCCTAACCCTCGGATGCCTGGCCTAGTGCCGGAAGAATTTCCTGAGGCCTAACCCTCGGATGCCTGGCCTAGCGCCGGAAGAATTTCCTGAGGCCTAACCCTCGGATGCCTGGCCTAGCGCCGGATGAATTTCCTGAGGCCTAACCCTCGGATGCCTGGCCTAGCGCCGGAAGAATTTCCTGAGGCCTAACCCTCGGATGCCTGGCCTAGCGCCGGATGAATTTCCTGAGGCCTAACCCTCGGATGCCTGGCCTAGCGCCGGAGGAACTTCAAGAGTCAGGAGTCGGCGAGGCGCTACCGAGAGTTAAAAAGAGGAAGGATGAAAGTGAAATGAGGAAACACTCTGTTTGCATTAACTTTCGTTGCACCAGGGCCGAGACCCATACAACATGGCAAAACGCCAACATACAAAGAAAAGAACAAAGAAAAATACAGAGGGTCAGCTCGGAGGAACTCCTGGGTCGGGAACGGCGAGCACACCCACAAGGGATAGGGAGACAGTTGGAGAATCAGCAGGCAATGGCATCGAAGGGGAGTCGAGGAGGGAGACCCCACTCAGGTCAATTTCGGGGTATCTAGCGGACACCCTCGCCAGGCCTTCATCGAAGCCTAAGACAAAGGAGTCGGACCCCGCGTCCGACATGTCACGGATGAACTCGGCGGACTGACGATAGGCCTGTACCGCCTGACGCCCGATTTCCGCGCTCTTCTCGGCCAGCGCCGCCTCCGCTCGCTCCGTAATCTGAGCTTTCGCCTCCATGACCTTCGCCACAATCCGGTCGTCCGCCTCGGAGGAGACCCTCAGCAGATCGGCCCGAGCCTCCATGTGCTTCGCCTCGGCAGCAACGCGAGCAGCCTCAGCCTCCTCCAGGCGCGAATGAAGCTCCTGGTTGCTCGCGCGGGACTCCTCCAAGGCCGATTCCAATTCGGCCAGCTTGGCTTCAAGAGACCGGGCTCGGTTGCGGGCGTTGTCGGCTGACTGCTGGGCCTTCTCCCACCTCTCCCGGAAGTCGGCAGCCTTCCGGGACTGCTCTTCGGCCCGCTCCTCCGCCTTCCTGATCTCGCCTTCGAGACCCGAGGCAACCTTGAGTTGCTCCTGCGTCTCCAACAGTTGCCTCTCGAGGGCGGCGAAGCCGAGTACCCGCTCTTCGGCCACCTGGAGCCTCGTCTCGAGGTCCCTGGTCGTCCTCCCTGCCGCAGCCTGGCCTCCCTCCTCTACAGCTTTCAGTCGGCTCTCGGCCCTCGCCAGAAGCCTCACCTGTTCCTCGTGGCTTTCCTCCAGACGGATCATGTACTGGGCGAGCTAAGAGATAGGAAAAATGAGGGTGTCAGGCAGGGATCAATAGAGCCTATAAATGACGAAAGCGGCCAGAAGAACACTCACTGACATGAGACGACGCAGCTGGCAGCTCCGACGTCAGGGATCCCCATCTGCCGGACCCGCCTACGGTCACTCTCCAGCAGCACCGTCTCGATGAGGTTTCGGGCGCCGGCGAAAGTGAAGGCTGACCCCGACTTCGCCCCGGAGCCGGACGGTGGTTCTGCGGCCTTACCCTTACCCATTGCTTGGGGGAGAGTCATGCTGACCGTGCTCGAGGCGGGGGCCGCTCCAGAAATCGACAGGGTCCCGCTCGGCCGGGGCCTCGGCGCGCTCCTTCTCGTATCATCCGAAGCCGACCGAGTCGAAGGCCGGGCTGGGGACCGATTGCGTCCGACCCGGCCGTCTCGGGCGCGCCCGGGTGACGCCTCCGGAAAAGCGGTAGTCTCATCACCGGATGGCTGATACGGCGTCAACTGTCGGTCCGAGCCCGCGGCGTCCCCCTGATCGGTGGGTCCGGACCCGTCTGTCGGCGTCGGAGTCGCCTGCTGGCGGGACTTCTTCGCCGGTGGGACCCCGCTCGGAGGAGTCCGTTTCTTCTTCCGGACCGCTTCCAGTAGACTGAGATGGTCGGAGACTGAGAAACTGATGGAAAGAAGAAACGAAAGAGGAGAAAAGAGCTAAAAAAGAAGTGGTGGCGGGCTCACGGTCGGCGGGGACCGAGCTCAGACCGACGTTCACCAAGGCATCCTCGGAAATAAGGCGGGCCACCGGGGGAAGCCGGCCCTCGGCAACCAGCCCCCTCAAGACGGCAACGCCATCGGACTCCTCCCTCGACAACCTCGATAAGCCGAGGGGGACTTCATCGGCGTCTCCCAGGTTGTCCCGATTCCCCAAGAGGGATCTACGTCAATGAAAAAGAAACGCTCCTTCCAGCCGTGAATGGAGGAAGGAGCATCCTTGACGAGGCCGCACCCTCGCCGCGCCCCGAAGCACCACCACCCTCTGTCCCGGGGGTGGCCATTCAGGCCGTAGCATTCCCAAAAGACATTCAGGGTGGCGGGAACCTCATGCATGCGGCAGAGAACCTGGAAGGCCGTCAGGATACGCCATGAGTTCGGCACCAGTTGCGTCGGCGCCACTCTTAAACCCCGAAGCACCTGCACGACTAAGTCCGAGGGGGGAAAGCGGAACCCAGCCCGAAGGATGTCCTCATTGATGGCGACCTTCCCTGGAGGAGGATGGGACATCCTCTCCTCAGGCCCCGGGAGCGTAATGTTGCAGGCTTCGGGAAGGTGGTACCGGGCCACGAACCTATCTAGGTCTTCAGGGACCAGCTCCGACTGAATGCGGTCCGCCTTTACTTCGTCCATCCCTAATGGCCAGTGAACCTACGGTCAGGATGGGGTCAAGAGGGGGGAAGGCACCGGAACGACTGGAGTACACTAACACGAAAGGAGAAAGTACGGAGAGCCCTAAATTGAAGAGTGGGGCAACTCACCGGAAAGGAAGGAAGAACGGCTTCGAGAGCATCAAAGGAGGAGCGAACAAACAGTTCGGCGGCAACGGCAGCGGCACAAGGGAGAAACTTGAAGATGCCTGTGAAGAGAAAGGCGGACGGGGGAGGGCCCCCCGGTTAAATAGGTGGAAAGGCGGGTGACGCCTCGGTGACGCCAGAGGACGCCTGGCTGCCGAAAGTTTGTTCGCGCCCCCAAAGGCGAATCGACGCCATTAAGGAAGGATGTCCGCCGAAATCCGCAGACCGCCAGATCAGCGACAACTGCCATACGCCATAAAGAAGGCGGGAAGCTCGGAGCGCGCGCGCCTTTCCGAGGGATGGCGGCAATCTCGAAGCATCACTCCCTTCACCCGTTCCCCTCCTGGTTCCAGGCTCGGGAGTGGGGGGCTACTGTTACGGGGGAACTTAGCCACCATGCCCCACGTGACCGGCACGTGCGCCCAGGAAGACTACGGCTGCCCCTTGATCCAGCAATCCGACCTCGGGTCGGATATCTTCGGCTCCGCAGCCCGACCCCGAGTCGGCTGCCCCTTGATCCAGCAATCCGACCTCGGGTCGGATATCTTCGGCTCCGCAGTCCGACCCCGAGTCGGCTGCCCCTTGATCCAGCAATCCAACCTCGGGTCGGATATCTTCGGCTCCGCAGCCCGACCCCGAGTCGGCTGCCCCTTGATCCAGCAATCCGACCTCGGGTCGGATAACTTCGGCTCCGCAGCCCGACCCCGAGTCGGCTGCCCCTTGATCCAGCAATCCGACCCCGGGTCGGATATCTTCGGCTCCGCAGCCCGACCCCGAGTCGGCTGCCCCTTGATCCAGCAATCTCTCGACAATAACAGACTGTTCCTCTGAGGCACGCCGCGGCCCCCTGCTCCACTACTCCCTGCAACGGCCGTATCCGGCGCTGCCCCACGATCCTCTGTAACAGCCGTACAAAGCGGAGCTCCACTATGCCCTGCCATGGCTGTACCCAGCGCTGCCCCATGACGCCCTGTAACGGCCATGTCAGTGGCAGCCCCATCGTGCCACACGATGACGAATCCCCGAAAAAACCCCCCAGCCTGATATATATGAGGCTGGGGGGAAAGGGGGAGGGTAAGATATATCTTCCAGAGTATCATCTCACCTGCTACCTTCTCCTTCTCCTTCTCCTTCAATCTCCTCTGACTTGATCGTCGGAGGGCCCCCACTACCCCGGTGGTGGTGCGAGGCTTGCTTGCAGGTTTCACGGCGGAGGGCGGAGCGCAACCAAAGCAACTCAAAGGGAACCCCGTTCACACCGCTGTGCCAATCGTTCTCGGTTTGGACCACCAGCAACACATCCTAAAACAGTTTTTCACAAATCTGGTAAAATTAATAAACAGAAACAGAAAACTGAAAATTCATTATCTGTTAAATCTATGCTATTTAAATTTAATAAGAGTATGCAGAAGTATATTACTTGTAATCCTAAAACCTGTAAACTAATAAACAAAATGGCAATTAAGAGAATATGGATTCCAAAAGAAACAATTATTGCTAATCTGCAAGGACCTAAAAGGGCTTGGATCCCCAAGTTGAAAATCTAATTATTTTTCAGCAGGCGTGTCTAGCTACCCAAGGCTCCAATGAAAGATGTTATCTGGACAATGGGTGTTTTAGACACATGTTAAAGAATAAAACTTAAAATGTAATTAAGAAAAGCAATTAAAATGAAAGAAATAAATTCAAATTCCTTCATCTTTCTACTTGTTTGACTTTACTTACCGATGGATAATTTGCTAATGCTTAATCTATTTTCTTAGAATAACTCCTTGAATTCTTTATATGCTTGATTGAGAGTTGTTTTAATATCCATAGCATCATCTTCTATTGAACATAGACATATGAATGTGTACTTGGTATACTCTTGAAAGATATAATTTATGAATACCAAGACTAAAGAAACTTATTTTGGCATATAAAATTAACTCATGCTAGTATGGACTTGATTTCAAAAGACATTGTCATTAGTATACTTAGATTAATTTCTGCAAAGTCAAAGTTTGCTATGCATGTCATTTAGGAAAACAAACTAGAATCATTTCTGAATCTAAAACATTATTTTTACCTTTTAGTCTTTGAAAATTCTCCATAAGAACTTATTTGGATCCCTAGGATTGTGAACCTAGGAGATAAGCTTCTTGATTTTATAATTATAGATAATTCTTCAAAGCTAACGTTGATTTTGCTCTTGGCACTTAAATTGAAATAGTTTCTGCATTGGCACAAACTTACAAAAGATTTCAAATGAAAAAGTTTGCAAATTGTGAAAATAAAGACGTATCATGGCACAGTTTTGAAAACCAATGTCTTGTTAAGTTTTGCACAAAAAATGATATTGAATACAATTGTTTCTCCACCAAGAACATCATTGCACATTGGGTTTATAAAAAGTAAAAATAGAACTTTTTGAAGAAATATGATGGACAAAACCACAAGATAGTAATTTACATAATTGATTCTGATTATAGCTATCATCATAGCTTATCATGTTATAAGATTTCTATTAAATTTTTTTTTTTGAAAAATCTCTTATGAACTCATAAAAAAAATCAAATGTTGCATACTTTCATGTTTTTCAGTTATATATATTATGTTCTCAACAATGAAAGATATACCAAATCTGATAAAATGAATGCTTCTTTGGATATTACTTTTCAAACAATGCATATAGAATACTCAATGAAAAGATACTAGTTGTAGAAATATCAATTCATACTATTCTTATCAAAACTAGATCTTTTATTGAGAATATAGTTTATTATTTTGCTTTTATGTCACAATCTGAGTCATAACCAGAATTTTTAAAAGAAATAACTGTTTAAGATAATTTGATCAAAACTCAACTTGTATATCTTATTGATAATTATCTTTAGCAAATAGAATCTAAGCTAAATTGATTCTGAAAAAAAAAAAAATTGATTTGACCTTGACGAATCTTCCTATTGTCTCATATACTTATCCTTGAACCATCTTGCTTAATGAAACTGTCTCTTTAGTTCAAGTGACTTGTGCTTGCTTATATTTAGGCAATCTCTTGAGTAGAGTGACTCAATATTCAATTATTGTCATATCTTATGTTGAGTCGTCTAGTTGAGAAATATGTTATATGAATGTTTTGTATCTTGAAGAAACTAATGACTTTTCTTCAAGAAAGAAAAAGATTTTACTAATAATGCAGGATCTATGAGCAAGAAATAAGAAATTTCAACTTGAAGGACACCTTCATGTAAGGTACAATAAACATTCACATGCAAATAAGAGAGAGAACCTTCTTCAGCCAAAAGTTTACACATAAAAAATCTAGTAGGTATTTGACTTAAAGAATGCAGAATGAATTGGTAATTTTAAATACCTCTCTTATAAATTAGCTGAGCAAAAGTCAATAACTTAAATCTTATTGTGGCATGATTAAAGTCTTTAATTACTAATCTCCTGATATCATGTCCACATATGTATTGACTAACTTATGCTTTTGGAAATTGTTTTATGGTTCACTTAATTTGATATATACCTTCGCATATGTGATGCATAACCATGAAACACACAAGCTTCAAAGTTTGAGTTAAAATAACTTGTGATAAGCTATAAACCCTTGAGCATAATATAAATTTTGTTTGCATGATATACACTTATATATAATATAAGATTATTTCTTTATTCTGCTCCTTCATGTAAATTACTTGAAAATGACAAAAAGAGAGAGAGAGATACAAAGAAAAAGGAGATAAACATTATTCAGGGGAAGTAAAAGCTAAGTAAATACTCCAATCTTAAGTGAAAACAAAACAAGCATAATATATTCAGCACATTTGTGAGATTTGTGTGAGGATTCTTTTGGAAGGGATAAAATCCATAATAAATTGTATTTAAAAGAAACGGTTGGATATTTCTATATTGCTCATCATAGGGATGGTGCCAATGGGGAGGCTAGTGGTAGTACCCGCACTATTTGACCCAACTATTCGGTGTAGGGTATATTAGGGACGGCACAAGAGGGAGGCTAGTGGTAGTACCTCGTGCCCCTTCCAACTCTACCGGATAGGAAGCAAATAGAGTATAGAGCATAAGAAAGTAAAAATAAAAAACAAAATCAAAATGTTCATTGATTGGTTTGTAATACCCAAAAAAAAAAAGAAAAAAAGGGTGGACGGGCCGGCCCGAAAAGACCGGGCCCATCCACCATTTACGATCGTGCCTAGGGCACGATCGTGGGAGGAGAAACACCACAAAAAAAAGGGGGAGGGGGAGAGCGGCGGCAGCGTTCGGGGAGAGGTTGGTCGCCGGAGGGGTTGATGCCGGAGAGGAGACAAGCGTCGAGATCCGGCCGGCCGCAGAGGAAGACCACTTCCGTTCGCCGAAGATTCCGACGGGTGAAGAAGCGTGGATCCGAGGGGAGTTGCTCACGGTTCCTCCTCCGATTTCTCGCCGGAAGGATCGCCGGAACGCCCCGCCGGACCAGGTAATCCTTCCTTTGTGTTTTATTTCCTGAATTTTGGGTGGCATGGGTGAAGAGTTGGCCGGTGAATCGTCGGAGAAGAGCCTGAAACAGGGTACCCCTGTTTCGGCCTCTTCTTTCCAATTTTTGGCTGCCGCCGGCCGCCGGGGTTGGCCGAGAACCATGGCATTGTGGTCGGTCGTGACTGTGAGAGAATTATTTTGGGATTTCTAGGGTTTATTGGAGAAGGGGAGAGATGGATCCGGGGTCTTCTTCCTCGAGACTCCGTCTCCTCTTTCCTTCCCCTTTCCCTCACGTCGGCGGCAGCGACGGCAGCAGGCCAGCAGCGGCGACGGCGGCGACGATCGTGGCCACAGGGGTTGCTGTCGGGTGGGGGCCGAGCCACTGCTATAGTGGATTTCGGCTGATGATGGAGAAAGGGGGGGACCCCTTTTGCGGGTTCATGGGAGGAAGAAGAGGAGACCTCTTCTTCCCCTTTCTCTTGGCCGGTCACCATCACCGGCGACTGCAAAAGTGGCGGCCGGCGATGGTTCGGCCAGTGGTGTTGTCGGGTTGGGGAAGGAGAGGGCACGGCCACTGATGCAAAATTAAAATTGTTCTCCCAAGTGCAGGAGAATCGCACAAGTAGTAAATTCTCGGGAGTCCGAGGTCGAATCCTCAAGGAACGAAATATATGTGAGATTATTTAGTATAATTTCAGATTAATCTATTCAATAAATTTGTGGATTAAACTGATGTTTTGATTTTCAGAAATTAAATGCAAAGAATAATAAACAAAATTCAATGAAATAAAGATGGTAGGGATCTGGAATCCCCCTTGATGATATTGCATCCAAGGAATAAACTCTATGGTTCTTGATTAAAGATTAAATGTAGGATAGATCTAATCATGGTATATGTTTTATGAACATATGAACTCAATTTCTAAGCATTCATCGTGCTTTCTACGTCTACGACGAATCAAATATTAAAGCAATCCATATATCAATAATCATAATCCATTAAAGATCTATCTACGAAATAACTACGCATGGATCAAGAACATATCAATAAATATAAATCATTGAAAGCAAAAGTTTAGAATTTACTTCAAAGAGAAATACATCAAAGGTTCCTCCATCACCCTTCCTAAGAAATCAGCCACTCATTTCATGCATTAATCCCCCTTTCATTTTTCCCTCTTTCTTTTTTTTTTCTTTTTTCTTTTTTTTTCGGAAACAGGGGCTCCCCTGTTTCCCTCTCTTCTTTTTTCTAATGACAGGGGGAACTCCTCTGTTTTTTTTCTCGAATGAAGGATGATACCCAAACCCCTCCCAGCCGAGAGGTATAGCAGCTAGCCTTCTCCCCCCTTCTCGCACGCGGTGGAGACGAGCTGAGAACGCGGAGCGGACGCGGAAGGAGCGGACGCTGATCGATGGTGCTTGGACGCGCATGGACGGCTGCGGATGCTCTCGAACGGCTGGATGAACGTGTGGATCCGGAAGATGCGCTGGTGGGGAGAAAGATCCGGGAGCGCGTGAGAGCTGAATATGAAGCTTGGACTGCTGGCGCTTGGGATTCGGATGATTGGATCGAAGGATGGGGTGCAGACGAGTGCTGGATCACATGCGGACGGGATCTGAGGAGGTTGGAACGTGGAAGCTTGGGAGATTTGATCGTAGAAGGCTGAGATCTAGATGAGATACGGATCCGGAAGCAGTGGATGCGGAAGAATCGCGGGAGAAGCGGAATCTGGGAGACTCGTGGATGCTGGGTGGACTGGATCGGAAGGAATGAGCGTGGATCCGGAAGAATCGGATGAGCAGCAGATCCTTGGATGCGCGATGGGATTCTGATTGCTGTGAATCCAGAAGAGGTTGACGGATGTTGATCACGGATGCTGGAATCACGGATTGGAAGTTGGATCTTTGCTGGGATGAGGTGCGGACGAGGCGTGCGCTCGTGAGGAACTCGAACGTGGACGCTTCGATGAAGTCGGATGGAGCTTGAGATGGAGCTGGGACACACGGAATGCGGAGATGGAGCCGGCTCGCGGACGGTTGGTCGCAGGAGGATCGGACTGCACGCTGGATGTGGCTGCACCTAGTCGGCTAATGCTCCTTCTAGTGTGCAACTGAGACTAACCCCATGTGGTTGGCTGGTCACCTGTGGTGATGCATATTTTTGGACCCGATGCAAAATTTAACTTTGATTTACGATCACCTGCACCCTACAAAAATATAATATTAATGCAGCATTTTTATCATTTTTTTGTTAGTAATAATACTAATTTAAGGGATGTATAGATCGCACTTTTGTGCTCTAATCACACCCCCCAACTAGCTTATTGCTAGTCTCTAGCAATTAACGGGCAAATACTAAAATGAGAGTGCAAAAGGTGTGGTCTAACCTATGATGTTTTATTAGAACTAATTGCATAAAATTAAGATAAGTACTCACTTTCGTAGGAATCACGATTGCACTTAGCACGTGCAACAAGCCGTTAAACCCCTAGGTTACCCTAGTGGACGAGTGTTGTCTCGTGAGGGTTTTCAGGGATGTTACCCACAAACATCATGAATGATATGACATGAGATTTTAATAAAAATATAAAATAAATCCTAAGCTAATACACATGTAATTAATTGATATATATTTTCAAGCATGGCAACTCTCAAAGCAGGGAAATATAAAAGTTGAGTGTGCATCAAATCGCATGACTTTCTCAGAGTACTAATACCTCCACCACAACAGGGCACCGCCTGAGTTTTAGGTGCACTACTCAAGTTCACAAGTATTTTCTGCAATTTGTTAGAACCTGATCCATCAAATTTTCAGAATATCACATGTTGTCTAAATTTGTCAAGAATGGTTCGCATATAAAGAAAGAGCTATCAATCCCAACTAAACAACCCGGGTGCACAGAGGTCCAACACAATGGAGTCAAACCAGTCATTACCACATGCACTAGGTTCAGTCCGACCAACCTATACATGCTTATTATTATTTCATTCTTTTTTCTCTTTTTTTTTTTTTAATACCCATGACGACTACATCTATCCAACCCCATTAGGCTCTAGTAAGGTCCATGTAGCGAGCTTTCAGCCAATGACCCCCGATCCAGTTGGCTCAAGACATTAGGTGAAACACCCCTCGGGCTTAATTACTCGAACCAGACTACGCCACGAGGCCAGACTTGTTATCAGAAGGATTTTTTTTTTTTATGCAAGAAAAGAGAAGATAGACTGAACCATATAGGTATTTTTTTTATTATATATGTGACTGCATCGTGACTATAGGTCAACCAAGGTCGGATCATAAGGCACCTAAGTAATCTAACTGGGATATTCAACCTCTATCTTTATGTGAAAACCAAATCATGAACCTTATGGTACGACAAGGATACTCATACTTCTTTTACGGATAAGGCTAACAAAAATGCAGTTAACAAATGTGAACTCCTGAGGCTTTCCTATTGTCATTAAGTACACGTGTGGGGATCTAATAATAGGTCTCTGATCAATCATAGTATGCATGTATTTCTTGCCTTAATAGTTGCACAAACTCAATATGAAAATACATGTGCATTTGCTCAGAAAAGAAATTAATAGAATAAATCAAATGCAAAAACAAGTTTTTTTTTTTTTGATCAAAATATTTTTCTCCCCCCAACTTAAACATCGCATTGTCCTCGATGTAAAAGATGCAAGAAAACTATATATGAGAGATAATAGAGAAAATAATAGAGAGAAGAAGAATACCTTGAGCTGTTGATTTCCAGAAAAGAAGACCTAAAAAATAAGAAAAAAATAGAAATAAAAGAAGAAAAAAAATTAATTCTAACTAATATACACATACCTTGGCCGTCATGCTCAGTCATAAGAAGGCTCCCCCAAGGAAAAGGAGTCCTCTTCATCTGCAAAATTCTCAAGAAAAGGTTTTAATCTGTGTCCATTTACCTTAAAAATTGTGCCATCCTGTGGATTCTCAATTTCAACTGCCCCGTGTGGAAAAATAGTTTTTACAATGAAAGGACCTGTCCATCTTGATCGTAACTTTTCAGGAAACAGATGTAAGCGAGAGTCATAACAAAGAACTTTTTGTGTAGGTTCAAAAGATTTTCTTAGAATTGATTTATCATGCCTAATTTTCTCAAAATCCTTAAGGTGAAGATAAGGGTTCTCGGATTCCATTCCATGATATTTTGGCAGCAATTGAATTACTCCTGGTTTGATTTCAAAGTGTCCTACATTTTCAGGAATAATCATGCATGAAGGTTGACTAGTCCTAGTGGGATGTAAGTATTGTCGAAGTGTCATAACTGGGGGTCTACCTTCATTACCATGGTGACTTCCTACATCATCATCAGCCATCTCACAAGATCTGAGATTTTGCGAAAAAGTTTCAATAATGTGATCTAAGGAATTGTCAAAAGGTTGTCGACTCAGACGTCCAGCGTTGTCCCTATTCCAACCTAGCATACAAAATTTCAGAGTTTATTTATTTATTTATTTTTTTTTTTGTTTTTTATTGATTACCCTTGATCTTTTCTTAAAGTTCTTATCAATTTTCAATTAGCAACAAGGGTTAATGAGATATGATGATAATAAAATTCTGATTCTAAAAAAATTAAACACAGAAAATTCAAAGCAGACAGCAGCAAGGTTGTATATTAATTTAATGGTCGTAAAAGTATCAGAATATCAATCAGACCGTTCAGATGAAAGAAACATGTGTTCTACAGCAGCCGACGAAAGTTGAGTGCAATCAGACGGTGGATTACTCAGATATCAGAGTTTGATGCAGACTGTGCAGGGAAAAAAAAAACAGCAATAAAGATTTTTTTTTTTTGAAAGAAAAAGACTAAATACTAAGATACTGATTAAATCTAAAATTATACTAATAAATCAGCCGTTCCCCGGCAACGGCGCCAAAAACTTGATGCAAAATTAAAATTGTTCTCCCAAGTGCAGGAGAATCGCACAAGTAGTAAATTCTCGGGAGTCCGAGGTCGAATCCTCAGGGAACGAAATATATGTGAGATTATTTAGTATAATTTCAGATTAATCAATTCAATAAATTTGTGGATTAAAATGATGTTTTGATTTTCAGAAATTAAATGCAAAGAATAATAAACAAAATTCAATGAAATAAAGATGGTAGGGATCTGGAATCCCCCTTGATGATATTGCATCCAAGGAATAAACTCTATGGTTCTTGATTAAAGATTAAATGTAGGATAGATCTAATCATGGTATATGTTTCATGAATATATGAACTCAATTTCTAAGCATTCATCGTGCTTTCTACGTCTACGACGAATCAAATACTAAAGCAATCCATATATCAATAATCATAATCCATTAAAGATCTATCTACGAAATAACTACGCATGGATCAAGAACATATCAATAAATATAAATCATTGAAAGCAAAAGTTTAGAATTTACTTCAAAGAGAAATACATCAAAGGTTCCTCCATCACCCTTCCTAAGAAATCAGCCACTCATTTCATGCATTAATCCCCCTTTCATTTTTCCCTCTTTCTTTTTTTTTCTTTTTTCTTTTTTTTTCGGAAACAAGGGCTCCCCTGTTTCCCTAATAGGGGCTCCCCTGTTTCCCTCTCTTCTTTTTTCTAATGACAGGGGGAACTCCTCTGTTTTTTTTCTCGAATGAAGGATGATACCCAAACCCCTCCCAGCCGAGAGGTATAGCAGCTAGCCTTCTCCACCCTTCTCGCACGCGGTGGAGACGAGCTGAGAACGCGGAGCGGACGCGGAAGGAGCGGACGCTGATCGATGGTGCTTGGACGCGCATGGACGGCTGCGGATGCTCTCGAACGGCTGGATGAACGCGTGGATCCGGAAGATGCGCTGGTGGGGAGAAAGATCCGGGAGCGCGTGAGAGCTGAAGATGAAGCTTGGACTGCTGGCGCTTGGGATTCGGATGATTGGATCGAAGGATGGGGCGCAGACGAGTGCTGGATCACACGCGGACGGGATCTGAGGAGGTTGGAACGTGGAAGCTTGGGAGATTTGATCGCAGAAGGCTGAGATCTAGATGAGATACGGATCCGGAAGCAGTGGATGCGGAAGAATCGCGGGAGAAGCAGAATCTGGGAGACTCGTGGATGCTGGGTGGACTGGATCGGAAGGAATGAGCGTGGATCCGGAAGAATCGGATGAGCAGCAGATCCTTGGATGCGCGATGGGATTCTGATTGCTGTGAATCCAGAAGAGGTTGACGGATGTTGATCACGGATGCTGGAATCACGGATTGGAAGCTGGATCTTTGCTGGGATGAGGTGCGGACGAGGCGTGCGCTCGTGAGGAACTCGAACGTGGACGCTTTGATGAAGTCGGATGGAGCTTGAGATGGAGCTGGGACGCACGGAATGCGGAGATGGAGCCGGCTCGCGGACGGTTGGTCGCAGGAGGATCGGACTGCATGCTGGATGTGGCTGCACCTAGTCGGCTAATGCTCCTTCTAGTGTGCAACTGAGACTGACCCCATGTGGTTGGCTAGTCACCTGTGGTGATGCATATTTTTGGACCCGATGCGAAATTTAACTTTGATTTACGATCACCTGCACCCTACAAAAATATAATATTAATGCAGCATTTTTATCATTTTTTTGTTAGTAATAATACTAATTTAAGGGATGTATAGATCGCACTTTTGTGCTCTCATCAGCCACCATGGTTGTTGCCCTTGGATCAAAAAGGATTTGAGGGAGGGAGATGTATTCCCAACCATGAAGAGGGACGGATCATCCCTTTCTTTTGGTCTCTTCACCGGGACCGGCCATCATCGCCGGCGTGGCAGCGGCCACGGCTGGCGACGACATAGACCGGTGGTACAAGGGTGGGAGTCGGGCCACCCCGACTGCCCTAGATTTGGAGGGATTGAGATGTTTGGGGACCTGATGATGGACCCCATAGTAGATATGAATTATGGTTTAGAATATTTAAATATTAAATAATTTAGTTGTGATTTATACTTGATGTTGTAGAGGACGAGTCGGCGGTGCCAGGAGATTTTGATCAGGGGACTCAGCACCCCAGCGCGTAGGTTGTGATTCGGATCCGTGTATGAGTCAGTCTACAATCTCGGTAAGGATCCTTGTACGCCAATCCTTCATGATATAATATTTTTATACTTAGATATGTATGATATGCTATGATCCAGACAAATCAAAAATAGTTTTATATTAAATTATATTTTGATCGTATTGGCTTGTGGTTGATATTATGATCGTATTCGCTTGTGGTTGGTATTATCATGGATGCATGCATGCGCATAACTTACACCTACATAATTGGACTGATGGATGTGGTGCTCTAAACTAACTATGTGATATTGGTTGCCCCGTCACGGGCTGGAAATATGACCGTGGTTAGTTTAAAGCCGGAAATAAATATAAATGAATTGATGTGTGGATGTAAACTGGACTGTATGAAAAAGTACTTTGGGTTTATCTTGTTATTATGGCAGGCCCCGTCACAGGCTGAAAAATGTGGTACTTTGGTAGGCCCCCTCACAGGCTAGAAATATGGAACTATAATGTGCAGGCCCCGCCACAGGCTGAAAATGTGATACTTTGGTAGCCCCCCCTTACAGGTTAGAAATGTGGAACTATAATGTGCAGGCCCCGCCACAGGCTCAAAATGTGATACTTTGGCAGGCCCCATCACAGGCTAGAAATGTGGAACTATATTGTGCAGGCCCTACCACAGGCTGAAAATGGGATAATTTGGTTGCCCCACCACAGGCTGAGAAATGTGACCGAGATTTGACCCAAAGTCGGAAAGATAATTAAACCAGATCAAGTTGAAGAAAAGACATTGAAACTATAATACAGGTTTATGAGCTATCATATGCTATATTTTTCTTGTGTGGCTGGACTTTTATTGATGTTTGATGTACATACTTGTATCGATTATTTGAGCTTTGATAGCCGGTTTATGACTCCATGATATGTGCTTTGACTTGCCGTGGTTTTCAGATTTTTATTATTATTGTGTTGGTGTGGATGTATAGGGATTCTTACTGGGCTGTAAAGCTCATCTCCTTTTCTTCTTTTTTTTATCAGAGTTGCAGGATGCTTAGATTTGGATGGGATGGGCGCAGAGTGCAAGTATCAGATCATTAGCTAGTTAGTTTGTTTGTCCTTCTTTGATGTCGATGAACATTTGAAGATCTTGTAATTGAACTAATTTGTTTATTTGGACATGTCGGACTGCTCTATTTGAATTACTAGATTAATTGTGGATTTATTGGAATTTTTGTTAATCATAGGCCTTGCATGATCTTTAGGGCACTGCTCTAGGGCTCATGCGGCCGGTCGCGCACCAGACCCCAGGTGCTGGGTTCGGGGCGTGACAGTGTGGTATCAGAGCTTAAGGTTAAGGTATCCTAGGTTTTAGGTTTAGGTGAGTGTGAGTGGGGAATTATGATAGAAAAACTATCAGAGTCTTTGTTTATAATCACCTGAGATTGTAACAAGAATGATATTGTAATCTAAGGTTTAAGACCACTAGGGACTGTGGCCTTAGTGGCATTAAAGTTTGATATTTAAGATCATTGGGGATAGTGACAAAATTGGAATTTGAGCATATGTTTAAGATCACTCGGGATTGTGACAGGAATGAAATCAGAGTTTAAGGTTTAAGACCACTGGGGACTGTAGCATAAGTGGCATCAGTGTTTGAGGTTTAAGATCATTGGGATTAGTGACAAAATTAGAACCAAAGCATAAGATTAAGATCACTTGGGTTTGCGACAAAAATGTATTATAGCTTAAGGTTATGATCACTTGGGATATGACAAAAGTAGTAGAATTAAATTCAATGCTTATGATGTAAGTATTGGGTTTGATATTCTACAAGTATACAAGGACCGGATAAATTGTCTTTGATCATGATAAGAGAGGTTTGACCTAAGATAATTGTAGGAAGGTCAACAATGGCATATCGGTTATATTATGTTTAGATATTATTTAAATGACCTGGAAGTTCAAACTTGATATAGATTTTGATGTGATCGTACTTTTGGTTTGCTGCTAATTATTAGAGTGGGATTTGTACGTAGATCTTCTATAGTATTGGAATGAGCTAAGGAGATTTCATAATATTGAAAGGAATGTTCTTCGAAGTTGAAAATGTATGTGGATTATATATGGTATTGGCATGTTGAATATTGCAAATAGGTCTATTTTCTATTAATGTATTTGATTATTTTGAGGCCATAGAGTATGCATATTGACGGAGGAATTCTAATTATTTGAATTCTCATATTTGGATTGGGCTACTGGATTTTACTTAGAATCGTAGAAGACTATTTGATGTGTTAATTTAAAACTAAAGCCTAGGTTTAAGATTTGAGCTGGGATCTTTTATCATTGTTGATGAAGCCACTAATAAATGTCATATTGAGTAAAGACTCCGGTCATGAGATGCTTATATGAATTATCATATATAGCATTGCTGATGGATGTTAAGAACCTTGGTGAAGAAAGATTTGAAGATTGATAGAGTTAATTTCTACTCATAGTGACATTGGCTCAATGACTTTTAACCCATTGAATTTGAAGTAAATTCTGTTGGAAGGAAAATCAATGTAGATTTTCTAATTAAATTGCTAAGGGAATACAAGAATTACCCCCTTTAAATTAAACTTAGATATTTTGGATTCTAAGAAGGTTGTGGAGATTACGTAGTGACCTTAAACTTGACTAAAGGATTGGGGGTTAGTTATGGTAAGTATACTCTATATAAATCGAGGACAAAAAGATCTAGACGTTTTGCTCTAGTTCTATTTAAAAATTTAAAATTTGGATTTTCTTAATCTCGGTGCAAAGTGATGCTTTGGTCAGAAATCATTTTGTGACTTTAAAGAATTTGATGAGTTAGGTCAGAGTGCGCAGCGGAAGTGTAGTGGTTTGAGTTATTTTGAAACCGATTAGAAAAAAAAAATAATAATGATAATACCTTGATCTGAAGGGTATTATTATAGAAGACTTGAGTTAGTTTTCTAGTAGAGGGAAATGTCGTTGATTCTTTGCCTACTGGAAGTAGTTATGGGCTCTCCTATTTTTGATAATTCTAAGAATAATTTTGGGGCATCTCAAATTTAACGTTAATGGTTTGATAGCTCTGTGATTAAGCTTGGGCCTGGAATGATTTAACATATTTCTTCAACTCCTAGCTCTGACATGGTTAATATACCTATTTGAACAGGTTTGCAGTTTTCCTAGGATAAAGGTTGATCATTTAATCACAGGCAAAGTTAAGAAAAGAAAAATGATTATAAAATATTAAGAGCATTTGATACTAAAGATTTCTCCTATTTCTGTCAAGCCAATTATGATCTCTGGGTAGAATTAAGAGAAATTAATTTCTTTGGGATATAATTATGGCATTTTAATCCAAGGTTGGGAGTTTGGAATTCTTTTGAAGGAGATAAAAAAAAAAAAAACTTACTACGTGTGGTAAATAGAAAGGATCAAGTTTCGAGATGCTGTAATTTTTGTATGTCAAAATCTTGTGAGTAGGTACTCCGAGAGGGAGACTATTTGAAATATCGGGAATGATATAATGGATGCATATTTTTAAAGTTTGAGGCTTCAAGTAAGTTAATTTCGAGGACGAAATTTTTAAAAGGGGGAGAGTATGTAATACCCCCCCAAAAAAAAAAAGGGTGGACGGGCCGGCCCGAAAAGACCGGGCCCATCCATCATTTACGATCGTGCCTAGGGCACGATCGTGGGAGGAGAAACACCACAAAAAAAAAGGGGGAGGGGGAGAGCGGCGGCAGAGTCCGAGGAGAGGTTGGTCGCCGGAGGGGTTGATGCCGGAGAGGAGACAAGTATCGAGATCCGGCCGGCCGCGGAGGAAGACCACTTCCCTTCGCCGAAGATTCCGACGGGTGAAGAAGCGTGGATCCGAGGGGAGTTGCTCACGGTTCCTCCTCCGATTTCTCGCCGGAAGGATCGCCGGAACGCCCCGCCGGACCAGGTAATCCTTCCTTTGTGTTTTATTTCCTGAATTTTGGGTGGCATGGGTGAAGAGTTGGCCGGTGAATCGTCGGAGAAGAGCCCGAAACAGGGTACCCCTGTTTCGGCCTCTTCTTTCCAATTTTTGGCTGCCGCCGGCCGCCGGGGTTGGCCGAGAACCATGGCATTGTGGTCGGTCGGGACTGTGAGAGAATTATTTTGGGATTTCTAGGGTTTATTGGAGAAGGGGAGAGATGGATCCGGGGTCTTCTTCCTCGAGACTTCGTCTCCTCTTTCCTTCCCCTTTCCCTCACGTCGGCGGCAGCGACGGCAGCAGGCCACCAGCGGCGACGGCGGCGACGATCGTGGCCATGGGGGTTGCTGTCGGGTGGGGGCCGAGCCACTGCTACAGTGGATTTCGGCTGATGATGGAGAAAGGGGGGACCCCTTTTGCGGGTTCATGGGAGGAAGAAGAGGAGACCTCTTCTTCCCCTTTCTCTTGGCCGGTCACCATCACCGGCGACTGCAAAAGTGGCGGCCGGCGATGGTTCGGCCAGTGGTGTTGTCGGGTTGGGGAAGGAGAGGGCACGGCCACCATGGTTGTTGCCCTTGGATCAAAAAGAATTTGAGGGAGGGAGATGTATTCCCAACCATGAGGAGGGACAGATCATCCCTTTCTTTTGGTCTCTTCACCGGGACCGGCCATCATCGCCGGCATGGCAGCGGCCACGGCTGGCGACGACATAGACCGGTGGTACAAGGGTGGGAGTCGGGCCACCCCGACTGCCCTAGATTTGGAGGAATTGAGATGTTTGGGGACCTGATGATGGACCCCATAGTAGATATGAATTATGATTTAGAATATTTAAATATTAAATAATTTAGTTGTGATTTATAATTGATGTTGTAGAGGACGAGTCGGCGGTGCCAGGAGATTTTGATCAGGGGACTCAGCACCCCAGCGCGTAGGTTGTGATTTGGATCCGTGTTTGAGTCAGTCTACAATCTCGGTAAGGATCCTTGTACGCCAATCCTGCATGATATAATATTTTTATACTTAGATATGTATGATATGCTATGATCCAGACAAATCAAAAATAGTTTTATATTAAATTATATTTTGATCGTATTGGCTTGTGGTTGATATTATGATCGTATTCGCTTGTGGTTGGTATTATGATGGATGCATGCATGCGCATAACTTACACCTACATAATTGGACTGATGGATGTGGTGCTCTAAACTAACTATGTGATATTGGTTGCCCCGTCACGGGCTGGAAATGTGACCGTGGTTAGTTTAAAGCCGGAAATAAATATAAATGAATTGATGTGTGGATGTAAACTGGATTGTATGAAAAAGGACTTTGGGTTTATCTTGTTATTATGGCAGGCCCCGTCACAGGCTGAAAAATGTGGTACTTTGGTAGGCCCCCTCACAGGCTAGAAATGTGGAACTATAATGTGCAGGCCCCGCCACAGGCTGAAAATGTGATACTTTGGCAGCCCCCCTCACAGGCTAGAAATGTGGAACTATAATGTGCAGGCCCCGCCACAGGCTCAAAATGTGATACTTTGGCAGGCCCCATCACATGCTAGAAATGTGAAACTATATTGTGCAGGCCCTGCCACAGGCTCAAAATGTGATAATTTGGTTGCCCCACCACAGGCTGAGAAATGTGACCGAGATTTGACCCAAAGTCGGAAAGATAATTAAACCGGATCAAGTTGAAGAAAAGACATTGAAACTATAATACAGGTTTATGAGCTATCATATGCTATATATTTCTTGTGTGGCTAGACTTTTATTGATGTTTGATGTACATACTTGTATCGATTATTTGAGCTTTGATAGCCGGTTTATGACTCCATGATATGTGCTTTGACTTGTCGTGGTTTTCATATTTTTATTATTATTGTGTTGGTGTGGATGTATAGGAATTCTTACTGGGCTGTAAAGCTCATCCCCTTTTCTTCTTTTTTTTTATCAGAGTTGCAGGATGCTTAGATTTGGATGGGATGGGCGCAGAGTGCAAGTATCAGAGTCATTAGCTAGTTAGTTTGTTTGTCCTTCTTTGATGTCGATGAACATTTGAAGATCTTGTAATTGAACTAATTTGTTTATTTAGACATGTCGGACTGCTCTATTTGAATTACTAGATTAATTGTAGATTTATTGGAATTTTTGTTAATCATAGGCCTTGCATGATCTTTAGGGCACTGCTCTAGGGCTCATGCGGCCGGTCGCGCACCAGACCCCAGGTGCTGGGTTCGGGGCGTGACAGTGGTTAAGGAAAGAAATTCAAAAAAGAAAAAGAGAAAATAAATGAAAGTACATAAGAAGAATCAAATGAAGCTTCAATCACTTGAAAACACACCTTAAGGATAAAATCAATGTAAAATTATATTTAAATAGGAAAAGGTTATTTAAAAAGAATTGATTTTGATCTATGACATGCTTGTTATGATTGGCATGCTTTGAATTATGTGCTTACAATATTCAGATAATAAAAATCTTTCTTAAATATAAGTTGTAATGCTCCATGCTTGGATAAGTTGATTGAAACATGTTTTATCAACAACAAATTGATATTCATAACTTGGAATATGTTTTGACTTTGCACACAAGTCTTTGCTTCACCCTTGCCTCAAAATAACTTGTGTTCCAAAACTTAATGGAAATTATTTTCACTTCCATTTGAATTCATCTTGTGTTCTTCTGATCAAAAATTTTCTTCATTAAATCAGTTCCAATGCTTGAAGGTTTGAAATACTACATAAAATTTTATAAGTAATATTAAAAAAAAAAATTAGATTTATCGTTTACAATTATCTTTGAAATCTGAAAGTTAAATAGATTACAAAAAGGAGAAGACAAGGATATTTCTATTTAGGCAAAATGAATTGATCTTGATCTATCTTTCTACTTTCCTAACTTTGGTACATAATGTCCTACTATTTTTTAAAATGTCCTCCAATTTGTGCCAAAACTTAATATTAAAAACAAAGAATTTGAATGTACTCTGATGTGCTTGAAATATGTAATTTTCATTATATGCTTCAAAGATTGCATCATGCTGGAGAATAATGTACTATGATTCTTAGATAAAAACTACAGCTTAAGAAAAATATAATTAATTTTGATACCTTGGTTGTTTGCTTCGATACGCATCTGAAACATATTATTTTTATCTTATAAGTGTACTGAAATTGGTCTAAATGATGTGTTTTTCAATGATCTTGATTGCGAACAAATGTTTCTAAACATATGATGTTATTTTGATATTAAAAAAAATTTATCGTGCTTCATATATACATTGCTGAAAAACTATGACTAAAAAATTAATATTTTGAATATACACTCCTGCATAATTAAATATTTCTATCATTAAAAGAAAAGCTATTTTTCAGAAGAGAGTTAATGATCCTAAAGCTTAAAATATTTCAACTCACTCCAATAATTCTTATAGGAAAGAAAATGTAATTACTTTTGAAAGAAATTTGAGCTTCAAAAGAATTATTTTCTAATTAATATTTCCATACATATTCAAAAAAAAAGGAGGAAACATAATTTGTTCTTGAAAGATTAAAAAGAGTGATTGCTATAAATTTTGAAAATTCTGGATCACTCTACATTCTTGATATTATAGAATTTCAGTTTTATTCACGCTTCTCATTAAAATCTGAAATTCATAAAAGAAAAGAGAGTTTGAAGGAAAATGCATCTTTTGAAGAGGAGCTTATAATACTCAATCTCTTTATTGAAAATTATCTTCAAACTCTAAACTCTCAAATGGAATGACTAATTAAGGAGGAGAAAGAAAATTTCAGAGGGAGAGATCATATAGAACTTAATCGTGTAAATTCATAACTAAAGATGAGAGAAAGAATACTAAATGTAAAGTGGTATTAAACTTTGTACTTCATTGAATATCTTTTGAAAGTTGGATTTGTTTTTGAAAATTAATTGAAAAGACTCCATTTGTCTTAGTATCAAAAATTTATCTTGGAATCT
The DNA here is from genome assembly GCF_009389715.1 of Phoenix dactylifera. Taxonomy (NCBI): domain Eukaryota; kingdom Viridiplantae; phylum Streptophyta; class Magnoliopsida; order Arecales; family Arecaceae; genus Phoenix; species Phoenix dactylifera. Next base: position 763,857 of record NW_024067710.1, on the reverse strand, counting down.
ACTTATGAGTTCTTATTGGGTTGCACTTTAGTATTTCAATCCTAAACCAATTCATTTTAATTGATTTTGATGCTATGTCTTTAAAGGAGTAAAAGAAAGTCTTTAAAAGAGCTCTAAAAGAACTTTCAAAGCTTTGGATTTTATATATACTCTAAGATAAATCATAAATTGCATGAAATTCATGTTTTGATATCTGTGCCCCAATTTTTTTTTTTTGAGGTTATTAAGAATTAATGATTTAACATGATCTGATGTTTTTCGAGTATATAAGTTTTGATCTTTATCTACTTTTATACTGTTGGAAATTGTATCCTAAATGTCAATCGTCAGTATATTGATGATTGAATTTTGTAAATGAATTGACAAATTAATAAAATATTATTTGGCATTATTCATCATTTCATCTTCAAATGAACTCTTATATGATGAAGTCCTTAGGACTTATGTTATGATAAAGGAGGATTTATCTTCGAGTCCTTAAACTTGTTCGCGACCAAATGATATGTTATTACTAGGACGACAACATTATCGAGATTAGGTCGTTGTGTGACATATACGTTGGTTGTCCTCTTAACCAAGGAGTGTAGAGACACTGGTATGCCATACAGGTGAAGTGTAGGAGTACATTTTACTGAACGTGACCAATTTCGGAATGCTCTACTGTCGAGAGATGTTTCGAGTGGATATGGGTATAAGTTTGGCCCTCTGACCTGAGACCGCAACCTGTAACTAGCAAGCAACTCACTGTACTTTGGTACCGGACTACCTGAATTTCTAATTCAGTGACGGAAGGTCACTGGGTGCAGTCAAGTACTTGCGTAGTCAGTTGTGAGTTAAGATGGAATTGACCCCTCCTGAAAATAGGAGATAATGTCTTGTGATTAATTTAGCAAAACCTTGGCTAGGGTAATCTCAGTGAGGAGTCACGGGATATCTAAAGTTAATCACATAATGGATGTACTAATTATAGGGTTGACAGTGAGCTCTAAGTCATCCTGGCATTAGGAGTCAAAGGGATTGAATTATACAGTAACCATAGTCCAGGGTTTCAGAATATTTGCTTCGCATATATTCGGCCTATCCGGACGTTGGGTACCATTGCTAGATGGTCACATCGATTAGTATAGGAAGACGTTTCTATACTACCGGCTTAGGTTCGAACCTATGAGGCCACACGCATAGAAGTTTCTAGGTTGATCAAATGGCTGATTGATGATTAAGAATCATTCAGGGGTAATTTGGTCAATTCGATTGACAAATTATCCTAAGCAAAAGTTGCATTAAAATAATTATTGAATTATTGGAGTTTTAATTAGCAATTAGATTGCTAATGAACTCAATTTGATTGAGTAATTAAGCTTAGGTTGAGCCAAATTGAATAGGATTCAATTTGGGCTGCATCAGGGTTTGACCTAATTGGATTGGGTTCAACCCAAGTAGATTGAGCTTGACCCAATTGCTGGGACTTGACCCAATTGGATTGGGCTTGATCCAAATCAATTAGAAGACCTTATTTGATGAGGATTATGAGTCCAAATAATCAGAATTGGATAAGGAGAAGAATCCCTAAATTTTAGGAACCCATCCTTATCTTCTTGGAGAAGAATGACACCTTAATTTATCCCCAATATTTTCTATGCCTATCCTCTTTAGTTTTGGCCAAAAATTGGCGTGAGAAGAGACGAGGCGTGGGGCTATATTTTCTATAAAAATGGCACCTTAAATCTTTCTAGAAAGATTTAGATGAATTTCCTAATTTGTAGGGATTGCATGGTGCATGAAATAGGGTGGTCTGCGGCTGAACTTTGGATGCATGAATTCCTATCTTTCAGGGATTCAAAATGCACGAAATTTGGGTATGTTTATCTACTCTTAGCTGCCAAACCATCAGAATTTTTTGGGAATTTTATCAGCCAAATTAGTTGGCTAAAATAGGTGTGAGGCGTGGGGTGGTCTTTTGGCTATAAAAGACCCCCATGCCTTGGGTTCAAGATATACCATATTTAGAGGTTTCAAAAAATTCTGAAAAAATTTTCTGAGGGCCTCCATCCCTTATTCTCCTTCTTCCTCATGTCCATCCTCCATCTCCTTGAAGAACAATCAAAGGTTGAGTGTTTAGAAGGAGAAAGCTTCAGCCATTGCTGCGTTCCTGTGCGAGCTAGTACTCCCGCGGAAGACGATCTACCTAGGGCTTCGCATGTACTTCTCGTAGAGGCCATTCGTGTGCGTGGCTGCGAAGTCAAAGATCAGATCCACAAGTTTCTTCCATCATAAAAGGTATTAATTCTATATTAATCTTTTTATTATGGAGTCAGGGTCTAGGTCTGATTCTCCGAGGTTTTACCCTCCTTTGGGGCTCCTCACGGAGTTATCTCTAGAATCCATTCGATGGATATTCGGAGATTAATCGGAATAGAGTTCTTAAGTTTCAGATCTGATAGTTAATCATGCATGAAAGTTTTAGCATAATTGTTTAAACGATTCCGGCATAATCCTATGTGTTCTTAATGTGCTGATTTCTAGATTTGATCTTGTAAGCATACATGAATTAAATTGTTTGATTCATTTTTCTGCTGTATTTTTGAAATTTTAAAAGAACTACGTGTGGCTTGATTTCCCTTGTGAAGGGGTACGTAGGCAACCCGATCAGGTTCAGCCATGGTTTTCAAAAAAAAAAAAAAAAATTAGCATGCTAAACACCGAAGAACCTAGGATTCACTTTCAGTGGTATCAGAGCCAGGTTTATGTTTAAACTTTTATATTTTAATTCTTGCAATTAAATCTGAAATTATTAACATATTTAGATTAGATCTAAAGTTCTTTTTATGATTGATTTAATTGCTGATTATGCATGATTAAGTAGATCTGAAATTTTGGATGCATATGATGCATGTTTGTGTTAGGATTAGTAACATGAATAAATCTGAAATCATAATATTGTTTAGATTAGATCTAAATAAAGTTTATGATTCATATGATCTCTGATTTTAATGAACAAATCAGATCTGAAAATAAAAGTGAAAAAAAACAAATACATAAGATGTATGTTGTTTGTATTAATTCATGTTGTTATGTATATATGATGCATGAACATTAAATATAATGACTTAAACATGAATTAAATCTGATTACATGTGATTAATTATAAAAACTCAGATCTGAAATATGTTTTAAGAACTGAAAGATTGTAATTAATATGTAATTAAAAAGAAATATGCAATGATCAAAACTTTCATAAGTCTAAACTTAATTGAGAATTAAGTGTTATGAAATAGAATTGTAACTCAATTAATTGACATTGTATAATTCTTTGGGCATATGGGTTAGCTTGAATCAAGTTCCTAGGATTGGGTTAGACCTAAGGTTAGAATCATACATGGACAAATAGAATTAATTGATCAAATATAATTAAGTAGTAACTAGATTAAGTCAAGAAAATTCTAGGTCAATTTACAATAGTTGTAGATGGATCAAGTCCATATCTTTGATTAGACCAAGATGGAATTTGATTTAGGCTCAGAGGTGTAGCCTGAGTCATTTGAGTAATCAAATCGAAATTGATTAACCAGTCGGTGTCTAAGGTAAGTCTGGCAGTTTTGACCGGTGGTTTTTAATTGGGAGCTACTCGCACTGATTCATCTTTGTCGAGTTAATGGCATATCCCTTCCACCGATCTCACTTACCTGACCGACATGGTCAATCACATTTTGATTGGATCACTTAATGATTCGAGTTAGCCCATGCCTATAAGAAAAATCAGTTTGACTGATTTAGGTGCCTCCTTAACCGGTTTGAGTCTAATCTGATTTGGTGAAGTCAGTGGGAGAAATTAGACTAACCGGATCTTCTCATCTATCCTAATTATGAAATCCTCTAAAATTATTAGGTCCTTAAAATGAAATGGTTATGGGGATAACTAGGTCATAGCCTCCCATTAAGTTGGGTGATAATGGGTCCAATATTTTGATAATTATTGGAGGCGAGATACGCTTGGTACTTATCAAGCATTGGAATTGTCATTCAATATATGATGAGTTAAGTGTACCTTCAATAGGCGGTCAGGTGAGCCGAGCCACACTCGGGCTTGGTCGTCTATTAGTTGATTAGACTTAACCCTATCATTTAATGGTTGGACCTGACTAGGGTATTCGGTGGAGGCGCCACACGCCTGCCGAAGAACCTAGGGCAAAATCATCACTAGAAGTTGCTTGGTGAAGCAATTGGTTAAAAACCTACCAATAGGTGCATATGGGTTAGCCGAGCCACACTCGGGCCTATATGCGATCTATTGGGTTCTAGTGCTCACTAAAGAATTAAGAGTAATTTTTCGAATTGAAGGTAGAGGCTACCAATTTGTATAAAATAGTGAGAGTACTTTTAGACTAAAGTCCAAGTCTATTGAGTTTAGTCAATTCATATACTAATAGCCAAATTTTCTTTTTATGCAGAAATGGCCACTAATTTGTCACTTCGCTCATTGTTGGATAATGACAAGTTGACTGGTCCAAATTTTAATAATTGGCATAGAAAACTGAAAATAGTGCTAGAGCATGAAAGGATCCTTTATGTGATAATGGATCCAGCACCTGAGCAGCCCGCTGCTAATGCATCAAGATCGGTCAGAGACACTTATCAAAAGTGGCTTAGTGACCGGATCACTGTTCGATGCATCATGTTGGCAGCAATGAGCGATGAGTTTAGTAGGCATTTTGAGAATACGCAGTCGGAAGATATCACTCAAGTGTTGAATGAATCATTCGGTGTTCCTGACGACGTTGAGAGGCACAAAACTAGTTGTGCCATCTTCAGCGCCCGAATGAAAGATGGGACCTCGGTAACTGATCATGTACTGTACATGATTGAGTTGATCGAGCGTCTAAGCTCTCTTGGCTTTTTCCTTCATGATCAATTGGGGAAGGATGCCATACTAAACTCATTACCTGGATCATACCGTCCTTTTCTCACTCATTTTCGTATGACGAAACCTGTAGTGAATTATCACCAATTGTTGGGGTTACTACAGATGTTTGAGAATGATCACCAATTTCTTAAGAAGACGGTGAACTTAGTGGGAGGTTCATCCAAGGGTCGCTCCTTTAGGAAAGGGAAAAAGAAAAATAAAATCCAAAAGAAACAGGTGCACCATGCTCAGCCTAGTCAGAAAAATAATAAAAAGGCTGATCAGAGAAAGGCGGAGTGCTTCTTCTGCAAGAAGCAAGGACATTGGAAGAGGAACTGTCCTCTTTACATTGCATCCCTCGATCCGAACCGGCCTCAGAAAAGTGGGCAATCAGTTGCCAATCAAGGTACTTATATGATAACACCTTGCAATTTTTCTATTTGTGATAATTCGACCTGGGTATTGGATACCGGTAGTCCTTTTAATATTTGCAATTTGTTGCAGGGGCTACAAGTCAGTAAGAGATTTGAAGAAGGAGAAAGGTTCCTGAATGTTGGAGATGGAAGATCAGTTCCAGTTCTAGCTTTAGAAATTCTTAAACTTGAATTCAGCTCTCATGTAAATGTCCTTAGTGATTGTCACTATTGTCCAAGTTTTTTATTGAATGTCATTTCTGTAGGCCTTTTGGCCAAAAATGGTTATGAAATATCAATAAAAAAGGATTATTGCAATATCATTTGGAATGGTGCTGCTGTAATGAATGGAACTCTGAGTAATGGCATTTACATTTTGTCACAGCCTGTTCATATAATGTACAAGTCCAATAAGCGCCCTAGAATAGATAATGTCACGGATGTCTACCTTTGGCATCATAGGCTAGGACATATTAACAAGAACAGGATGAACAGGTTAAGTAAAGAGGGAATCCTCGATGTTAATGATTGTGAATCATTGACAACCTGTGAATCATGCCTTCTTGGTAAAATGACCAAATCACCTTTTACCGGAAAAGGTGAACGAGCCAGTGACTTATTGACCCTTGTACATTCTGATGTATGTGGGCCAATGAGCACAAATGCTAGAGGTGGGTATTCATATTTCATTACGTTTACAGATGACCTTTCGAGGTATGGTTATGTCTATTTAATGAGACATAAATCTGAAGCATTTGAAATGTTCAAATTATATCGTAATGAAGTTGAAAAATAAACTGGAAAGAGTATTAAAACTCTTCGATCAGATCGAGGAGGTGAATACCTCACCAGTGAGTTTTTGACATATCTAGGAGAAAATGGAATTCTCTCTCAATGGACTTCTCCTGGTACACCACAATATAACGGTGTATCAGAAAGGAGAAATCGAACTCTGTTAGACATGGTTCGATCCATGATGGGGTTTGCTAGTTTGCCCATATCCTTTTGGGGATATGCACTTGAGTCAGCCTGCTACATTCTAAATAAGGTTTCAAGTAAGTCTATAAATAAAACACCACATGAGATGTGGACTGGACGTAAGCCAATGCTCTCTCACCTTAGGGTTTGGGGGTGTCCGGCGTACGTCAAACGTTTGAAAACAGATAAACTTGAACCCAAGTCTGACAAATGTTTCTTTGTCGGTTATCCTAAAGAGACTAAAGGATATTATTTCTACTTTGCTAAAGAACAAAAGTTGTTCGTAAGCAATAGAGCTGTATTCTTAGAGAAGGAATTCCTTGGAGAAGGAAGTAGAAGCTCTAATGTTGAGCTTAGGAAAGTTCAACATGTAGAAGACCCGACACCATCCACTGAACCAATTGAGTCGGATTTGATTAGATCAGATCCAGAAACTATCTTAGATGCACCATTAAGGCGATCAGGTAGAGTACCACGTCAGCCGGACAGATACTACGGTTTCTTGGTCCGGAATGGGGATCCTGTCGAACTTGATGAAAACGATGAGGATCCGATCACCTACATGGATGCGATGCAGAGGTATGACTCTGATGCATGGCTTGGAGCCATGCAATCCGAAATGGAATCCATGAAGGTCAATGATGTATGGACATTAGTTGACCCACCCGAAGGGATTAAACCCATAGGGTGTAAGTGGATATTCAAAAGGAAACGGGGTGCAGACGGAAAGGTAGAGACCTATAAAGCCCGTCTGGTTGCCAAGGAATATCGTCAACGTTATGGTATTGACTATGACGAGACATTTTTTCCTGTGGCCATGCTCAAGTCCATTCGGATTGTGCTTGCGATAGCAGCACATTTAGACTATAAAATCTGGCAAATGGATGTAAAGACCGCATTTCTAAATGGAGATTTAGAAGAGGAGGTATATATGATACAACCTGAAGGTTTTACATCTACAGATGAGTCTAAGGTGTGCAAGCTACTAAGGTCCATTTATGGATTAAAGCAAGCTTCACGAAGTTGGAATATACGTTTTGATAAGGTAATCAAAACATATGGCTTCATTAAGAATGAAGAGGAACCTTGCATTTATAAATGGGCAAATGGTTCAGTTATTATATTTCTTATTTTGTATGTGGATGACATTCTTTTAATCGGAAATGACATTCCTGCATTACAAGGAATAAAGGTTTGGCTATCATCTCAATTTGCCATGAAGGATTTGGGAGAAGCATCTTACATCCTAGGGATGAAGATCTATAGAGATAGATCTAGAAGATTGCTTGGATTATCCCAATCCACATACATTGATACTATACTGAAAAGGTTCAGTATGATTAATTCCAAGAAAGGCTATTTTCCAATGGGCCATGGAATTAACCTCTCTAAAAGGGATTGTCCGACAACCTCTCAAGAAAGAGAGAGTATGGATAGAATTTCATATGCTTCGGCAGTGGGATCTATAATGTATGCCATGACATGTACTAGACCAGACGTGGCATACTCACTAGGAGTAGTGAGTAGATACCAGTCTGATCCAGGTAGCAACCACTGAAAGGTTGTAAAAACCATCCTTAAGTATTTGAGAAATACTAAAGATCAGTGGCTTGTCTACGGTGATTCTGACTTAAAACTTGAGAGATATACCGATTCAAGTTTTCAGTCAGATCAAGATGATAGCAAGAGCGTGTCGGGATATATCTTCACTCTTAAGGGTGGGGCCATCTGCTGGAAGAGTTCCAAGCAGCATACAGTGGCAGATTCTACATGTGAAGCAGAATACATCGCAGCATCTGATGCAGCCAAGGAAGCCGTATGGTTGCGCAAGTTCATCACCGAGCTGGGAGTGGCACCTTCCATTGATGGTCCAGTTCCTATATTTTGTGATAACACTGGAGCCATAGCTCAAGCAAAGGAACCTAAAGCACATCAGCGGACCAAGCATATTCTGCGACGCTATCACCTGGTTCGAGAGATTATAGAACGAGGTGATATTGATCTTCAGAAGATTGACACAAAAGAAAATCTGGCTGACCCATTTACCAAAGTCCTCGGCATCAAAGAGTTCAACGAACACAAGTCGAAGATGGGTATTAGATACTGTGCCGATTGGCTTTAGGCTAAGTGGGAGTTGTTGGGAATTGTATCCTAAATGTCAATCGTCAGCATATTGATGATTGAATTTTGTAAATGAATTGACAAATTAATAAAGTATTATTTGGCATTATTCATCATTTCATCTTCAAATGAACTCTTATATGATGAAGTCCTTAGGACTTTTGTTATGATAAAGGAGGATTTATCTTTGAGTCCTTAAACTTGTTCGCGACCAAATGATATTTTGTTACTAGGACGACAACATTATCGAGATTAGGTCGTTGTGTGACATATACGTTGGTTGTCCTCTTAACCAAGGAGTGTGGAGACACTGGTATGCCATACAGCTGAAGTGTAGGAGTACATTTTACTGAACGTGACCAATTCCAGAATGCTCTACTGTCGAGAGATGTTTCGAGTGGATATGGGTATAAGTTTGGCCCTCTGACCTGAGACCGCAACCTGTGACTAGCAAGCAACTCACTATACTTTGGTACCGGACTACCTGAATTTCTAATTCAGTGACGGAAGGTCACTGGGTGCAGTCAAGTACTTGCGTAGTCAGTTGTGAGTTAAGATGGAATTGACCCCTTCTGAAAATAGGAGATAATGTTTTGTGATTAATTTAGCAAAACCTTGGCCAGGGTAATCTCAGTGAGGAGTCACGGGATATCTAAAGTTAATCATATAATGGATATACTAATTATAGGGTTGACAGTGAGCTCTAAGTCATCCTGGCATTAGGAGTCAAAGGGATTGAATTATATAGTAACCATAGTCCAGGGTTTCAGAATATTTGCTTCGCATATATTCGGCCTATCCGGACGTCGGGTACCATTGCTAGATGGTCACATCGATTAGTATAGGAAGACGTTTCTATACTACTGGCTTAGGTTCGAACCTATGAGGTCACACGCATAGAAGTTTCTAGGTTGATCAAATGGCTGATTGATGATTAGGAATCATTCAGGGGTAATTTGGTCAATTCGATTGACAAATTATCCTAAGCAAAAGTTGCATTAAAATAATTATTGAATTATTGGAGGATTAATTAGCAATTAGATTGCTAATGAACTCAATTTGATTGAGTAATTAAGCTTAGGTTGAGCCAAATTGAATAGGATTCAATTTGGGCTGCATCAGGGTTTGACCTAATTGGATTGGGTTCAACCCAAGTAGATTGAGCTTGACCTAATTGATGGAACTTGACCCAATTTGATTGGGCTTGATCCAAATCAATTAGAAGACCTTATTTGATGAGGATTATGAGTCCAAATAATTAGAATTGGATAAGGAGAAGAATTCCTAAATTTTAGGAACCCATCCTTATCTTCTTGGAGAAGAATGACACCTTAATTTATCCCCAATATTTTCTATGCCTATCCTCTTTAGTTTTGGCCAAAAATTGGCGTGAGAAGAGAGGAGGCGTGGGGCTATATTTCCTATAAAAATGGTGCCTTAAATCTTTCTAGAAAGATTTAGATGAATTTCCTAATTTGTAGGGATTGCATGGTGCATGAAATAGGGTGGTCTGCGGCTGAACTTTGGATGCATGAATTCCTATCTTTTAGGGATTCAAAATGCACAAAATTTGGATATGTTTATCTACTCTTAGCTGAAAAACCATCAGAATTTTTTGGGAATTTTATCAGCCAAATTAGTTGGCTAAAATAGGTGTGAGGCGTGGGGTGGTCTTTTGGCTATAAAAGACCCCCATGCCTTGGGTTCAAGATATACCATATTTAGAGGTTTCAAAAAATTCTGAAAAAATTTTCAGAGGGCCTCCATCCCTTCTTCTCCTTCTTCCTGATGTCCATCCTCCATCTCCTTGAAGAACAATCAAAGGTTTAGTATTTAGAAGGAGAAAGCTTCAGCCATTGCTGCGTTCCTGCGCGAGCTAGCACTCCCGCGAAAGACGATCTACCTAGGGCTTCGCGTGTACTTCTCGTAGAGGCCATTCGTGTGCATGGCTGCGAAGTCAAAGATCAGATCCACAAGTTTCTTCCATCATAAAAGGTATTAATTCTATATTAATCTTTTTATTATGGAGTCAGGGTCTAGGTCTGATTCCCCGAGGTTTTACCCTCCTTTGGGGCTCCTCACGGAGTTATCTCCAGAATCCATTCGATGGATATTCGGAGATTAATCGGAATAGAGTTCTTAAGTTTCAGATCTGATAGTTAATCATGCATGAAAGTTTTAGCATAATTGTTTAAATGATTCCGGCATAATTCTATATGTTCTTAATGTGCTGATTTCTAGATTTGATCTTGTAAGCATGCATGAATTAAATTGTTTGATTCATTTTTCCGTTGTATTTTTGAAATTTTAAAAGAACTACGTGTGGCTTGATTCCCCTTGTGAAGGGGTACGTAGGCAACCCGATCAGGTTCATCCATGGTTTTCAAAAAAAAAAAAAAAAATTCAGCATGCTAAACACCGAAGAACCTAGGAATAACTTTCATATACTATACTCTAAAAATTAATTAGATTGCTCTCATGTTGCTATATACTTAATATATTGGAAAAAAAAATTAAATGAAAAAGCTTGCATATATTATTAAAGATCTTTCAAAAAAAAAAGAAGGAAAAAGAGGTTGGATTTTCATTCGTGCCTTCTTTGAATATCATTCTTGATACTTCTTGAAATAACTTAAAAAAAGATTCCATCTACACTTAATTTAAAAACTATCTTTGGAATTTATATTTAAATATTTCTTCTAGCTCGTATCTCAAATGTCTCATTCTTAAAGCCTAAATTTTCATCCTTAATTTTGATGATATTTGTTACCCCCGAAATTATTTCAGGTTTACTCTATTTGAAAGAGAGATAAAAGAACTTTAAAAGAATGTTAAAATAATCAAATTTGTTATGATCTCATCATAATTTTGAAACTATGTTAATTGGCTCTGATCTATACTCATTATCAGAGTATATGCTCATAATGCTTTATGTTTTGAATTGAATATAAATCAGCTTAGATTAAAATATGTTGATTATGTTAAAGTTGATTAATTCTAAAGCATTATCATAAAGTAAGTTCTTAACGTGTCTCCTAGATTTTGTATTTGTTTTGACTAGTGTTTACTCTCTATTATTGTTTGTATTTCTTCTCTGAAACATTATACTTTTGGTTTGGATGAAATACAATGTTACTTCTTGAGTTATGATCTTTGTGATGTTTATTACAATGCTATCCCTTAATTTATTCATTTATTCTTTTTGATGATAACAAAAAGGAGGAGAAAATATGAGAGATAAATTGTAAGCAAATTCTATAAGAAAGATTGAATAGGGAAGAAAATATGAGAACAAAGAAGAAAATATGAGTGTTAACCCTTAAACAAAGTGGCAAATATTATATACTTAAGGGGGAGACATACATAAGCTCTTTATTCATATTCATGATACACAAGTCATGATACATGAGGATTCATAATTCTTGATAAATGTGAAATCATGATATATAAGAAGGCATGAAACATGAGCATTTGGCACATAATCATAAGCTCTGATACATATCCATGTAATCTTGCTTAAGTTCTAATACTTGATCAAAGAGATTTGTCTTGTCTCGATATATAACATGAAACTCTTGTTTGGCACAAATTTTTGAAAATTTTGTTTCTAATGAAACACAAGAGTAAGGGGGAACAAGGCTAGAATTTGATTTGGCATCTATTTGGATAAGATAGGGGGAGCTTTTAGTTCATTGATACATTCTCTAAATTGGGCTATTTTGAAATCTTAACACCAAAAGCATTTCTTAAACATTAAACCTTACTTCTCATATGAACATCAACTTACTTATACTCAATGTTTTGTAATTATCAAAAAGGAAAAGATTGAGGATCCTAATGTTATTTTGATGTTCACAAAGCCATTGAGGTCATATGTAGTACTAATGCTTTTAATTCAATTTGATCTAGTATATAAATAGTTAAGAAAGAAAGAAACGATACATTCTTGATACGCTCTATATATACAATTAAAACAACTCTCAAAAACTTATCTAAAAACAAATTATATTGAAAAAACTTGAGAAAAGAACTAATTTACAGTTTAATAAACCTTAGAGTCAAGTTCTCTTGATTGAAGCTCAATTCTAACATTTACATGATTCATGAGCTTAAATATTAATGTGCCAAACATCTTAAGAAGAAAGAAATGATTTGCAATGTTGTTACTTCATGATTATATGTTTTAAGTGCAAATCTAACTTTAAAGTGCAGAATTTCAGTGTTAGAATCGATCCTAGAAAGATTAGAGTCGACCCCAGGAAGTTTGGAACCAACCCTGGCACATTTGGCATACTTGGCATAGAAACACTGTAGCTGGGGTCGACCCGAGAACACTATAGCTTGGGTCGACCTGAGAACACAGTAGCTGGAATGCAAAAAAAACATACTCTTTGGATTTTCTGTCAGGGCCGACCCTAGAAGTATTGGGGTCGACCCTAGCGCTGTTGAGCTGACCTCAGAAGAGTAGGGGTCGACCACAGTGAAGGTGGGGTCGACCCGAGCACGACGGACAGCATAACGGCTAGTTGTGCATAAGTACTTTTTGGGCTTTCAACGGATATAAACGGCTAGTTTCTTCAATCCAATGGCTAGGAAGGACTATTTGGAGGTTGGAGAAGTATTTAAGAGCCACCATTCATCAAGAAAAGGCATCTTGGTGGAATAAAAGAGTGCATTCAAGAGAAGCCAAGTTTAGAGAGATTCATCTTTTTGCTTCATCCCAAATCCAAAAGAAATATGTTGAGCAGAATTCAAGTGTCTTCAAGAGCTCAACTAATTCATTGAAGAGTGAAGCAATCTCAGCAAAGAAGAGAAGAAAATCTACAAAGCGTTAATTATTTACTTATCTCTTCTTTTGGTGCATAATTATCTATGTGCTCATTTAGAAGCTTTAAACTTCCTTTCTATTTTTCTTTGTAAGGTTGTTGGTGAGCCCGTAAAATCAATGGTGTAGCTTGTTGATGAGCCGTAAAACCAACGGTATAGATTTATTGGTGAGCTCGTAAAACCAACGATTAGGTTTATTGGTGATCACGTAAAACCAATTGTAAAAGTTTTGGATTGTGAGCCCGGAAAACAATCCAACTATAATCCGAGAGATTATAGTGAATTTCCAAGAAGAAGCTTGGGGAGTGGACGTAGGTGCTGGGGGTGCATCGAACTACTATACATTGTCTTGTTTGTATTGTGCTTGTTATTGTATTTATTCTTGCTTTATATTTGATTTTTGCTATAGGGTAAGTTCACACAAGTAACTGAAGAAAGCTTCCACCGCTCTTAATAAGAAAACTTTTAAGCACCAAAAATTTAGAAAAACCCAATTCACCCCCCCTCTTGGGTTGTCACCTTGGGCAACACATTCCAAGTGGGCCTATTACAAGGTCACAGGCTAAAAGACTTAAACAAGCTCTGATTGGGCTTGTTTTAAACATATGGGCTAGGCAAGCTTTGAGTGGATCTACAGATATAAAGTTAGGCTTGAACAATTCACAAGAAGATTCACAAGAAGTCATCAATGTCATTCAAGTAGAAGATGGGAGCTGTTGATGACACTTGGGCCAAATCTGCCATACATGAAGAAGTCTTGGTGAATATCATACATGGGCTGATTCATTTGAACCTGGACTTCATTAATTTGAGCTCAACATGATGTTTTTATCTTCATTTAATGGGCTGCATGAATTTATGAATACTTTTAATCATTTGAAACTTCTCATTAGTTGCTTTGTCTTTTTCATGCTTGGAGGGATGTTCCAAGGTAGTTTAGTTGCTTTGTCTTTCCCATACTTAGAGGGATGTTCCAAGTTAGTTAATTAATGCTTTGTGTTTTCCATGCTTGGAGGGATGTTCCAAGGTAGTTGATTAATGCTTTGTGTTTTCCATGCTTGGAGGGGTGTTCCAAGACTAGTATCTATATTTGAGGTCATGTAGAGAATGAAAGGAGAATGAGTTTATTCTGAATTTCAGATTTGAGAGAAGCTTTCTCTTATATTCTTCATTGAACTACCTAAACTTATCAAGGATTGATTAACCTTATGGCGTTTCAACACTTTGGGTCCTTGTTTCATCATATTCAAGAGTTCTAGTGGATCATCCAAATCTGGTTTTAGCTTTGTTGGGGTTAGAATACCATCTTGCTCGTGGGTTCTAAGGATCTAATCCTTGTGGGTTCGCATCAAATAGGCTGACAATTGACTTTTAGGACACAATTTCCAACAACTCCCACTTGGACTAAAGCCAATCGGTACTGTATTATATACCCATCTTCGACTTGTAATCATTGAACTCTTTGATGCCGAAGACTTTAGTAAATGGATCGGCCAGATTTTTCTTTCCATCGATCTTCTAAAGATCTATATCACCTCATTTTACTATCTCTCGAACAAGATGATATTGCCGTAGAATGTGCTTGGTCCGCTGATATGCTTTTGGTTCCTTTGCTTGAGCATTGGCTCCAGTGCTATCACAGAATAGTGGAATTGGACCATCAATGGAGGGTGCCACTCCAAGCTCGGTGATGAACTTTCGCATCCATACAGCTTTCTTGGCGGCGTTGGATGTAGCAATGTGAAAGTTATTCCTAGGTTTTTCGGTATTTAGCATGCTGAATTTTTTTTTTTTGAAAACTATGGCTGAACCTGATCGGGTTGCCTACGTACCCCTTCACAAGGGGAATCAAGCCACACGTAGTTCTTTTTTTTGTTTCAAAAATACAGCGAAAAAATGAATCAAACAATTTAATTCATGCATGCTTACAAGATCAAATCTAGAAATCAGCACATTAAGAACACATAGGATTATGCCGGAATCGTTTAAACAATTATGCTAAAACTTTTATGCCTGATTAACTATCAGATCTGAAACTTAAGAACTCTATTCCAATTAATCTTCGAATATCCATCGAATAGATTCTGGAGATATCTCCGTGAGGAGCCCTAAAAGAGGATAAAATCTCGAGAAATCGGACCTAGACCTTGACACCATAATAAATGATTAATGCTAGATTAATACCTTTTATGATGGATAAAAGTTGTGAATCTGATTCTTGACTTCGCAGCCACGCACACGAATGGCCTCTATGAGAAGTACACGCAAAGTCCTGAAGGATCTTCTTCCGCAACAGTGCTAGCAGCTGCAGAACACTTGAAAGCTAAAATCTGCCCGCCGGGATTCAATCAACTCTTGATCAATCGTCTTGAAGCAGATAGAGATGAGGTTTGTAAGGAAAGTAGAGGACTCAGATCTGATCTTGAATCTTCGAGATATTCACCCTGAAAACCCTATCTAAAATGGAGAAGAAGAGGAGGAGGAGGTGGGTGAGGAAGAAGGCTGTAATGGATGTGTTTTCGGTGCCCATGTTTGACCCCTTTTAATGACCTCCGAATTTTCATTCAAAATTCGAAATTTATTTTTAGAAAATCTCCTTTAGTTGGCACATGCAAAGAAATAGGAACAACCCAAATCAGATCTCAACCAAATCTGATTTAAATTCAAATTTTAAACACATGTGCAAGAGGGGAGGAATTTGAAATCCATGCAGCAGAATTTTCCTACCTCTTGTCGCATATATTTCATTTGAATTTTGTTGACCCCCTGATGGATTTTGATGAATACAAAACACTAGAGTATAATTCCATTTATCTTAACAATTTAATTGAGGAATTCATGTATTTTATTAAGAATATTGTTAAGAAATATCTAGGCAAGTTCCCATAATTTTTAAGGATTTATTGAAGAATTTTTGAGATGAAGAAAACAGATCAGGGACAGCCGAGACGTCTCCGGATAGTCTCAGAGACGTCTCTGGCACAAATAAGAAGAACTGGCACACTTGGAGACGTCCCCGGCACCTGGCGAGGCGTCTCGCAGGGTCGGAGTCGACTCTCTCAGTAGCGGAGTCGACTCTCTCAGTGGCGGCAGAAAGGCAGATTTCAAGTGATACGCGCGAGCCGTCCCCACAGTACGCGGAGTCGTCCCCGCAAGTTAAAAAGCTGAGTTTCCGAGTCGTCCCCAGTGTAGCGGAGTCGGCTCTCTCAGGGTTTTCCAGAGGATGTCTTTTTCGGAGTTAAGGCAGCGGAGACGTCCCCTGAAAGAGCGGAGTCGACTCTCTCAGAGAATTCCAGAAGACATGTTTTTCGGAGTTATAACGACGGAGTCGTCCCCAAGGCAGCGGAGTCGTCCCCATGCAAAAAGTGCAAACAAGCCGAGACGTCCCTGTAAAGCGCCGAGGCGACCCTCTCAGAAAAACAGAAAAACAAGGATTCAAACCGTTCATCATCGGAGTCATCCCCGTAAAGTGCCGAGTCGACCCCAAACAAAGTGAAAAGTAAATTTATACAGCCGAGACGTCTCGCGTTGAAGCGGAGACGTCTTCGGAGCGCCTGGGACGCGACTGACAACTTTTGTAGGTTTGGTTTGAATTTCAAATCTCTTTTACTTTATCTCTAACGGCTATATTTGCTTTTTGGGCTATAAAAGGGAGCTCCTAAGTGCTTCTCAATAACTTCTCACCAACCCAAAGCAAGATCATTCAAGAGAGAAGAAAGAAAAAGAGGTTCAAGGGAGTTAGTGCATTCAAGTGAAGAAATCAAGTGCTTTCAAGTTTTCCAACTGATTTCAAGCTCAACTACTCTCTTCCGCTCGGCATTCAAAGCTCACACTCAAGCCTACGCGATCCACATCGGAAGAATCATCATTTCCCACGCTTCCAACGGCAAAAGGATTCTTCCGGGTTTTAAAGTTTATCATTGTTATATTTGCTTATTTAGAGCTTTCCAATCATTTGTAAAACTCTTTCAATATTGTGCTTGTTCCAGTCAAGGGACTTGGAACAAGGAAAAGGCGTCCCAAGCCTAGGTGAAATTGGGGGTTATAGGGTTTGTTGTTAGCCCGGTGTAAAACAACGAGTTGGGTAGTGCACTCGCAAAACTACCGGACTGTAATCTTGGATTATAGTGGAAATTCTCAAAGGTGCTTTGGGGAGTGGATGTAGGAGCAGTGGAAGCTCCGAACCACTATAAAACCTTGTGTTTGCGATTGACTGTTCTCATCCCTCTATCTTTACTTTAGTTCTTACATTTGCGTGTTTTATTTTTTAATTAGTCAAAAAGTTTTAAAACACCCAATTCACCCCCCTCTTGGGTGACCATCTCTGGGCAACAAGTGGTATCAGAGCGGGTGCTCTGTGTATTTCTTGAAAGACCTAACCGTCTTAGCCAAAGATCTAGATGGCAACACCCTTTAACAATGTTCCTGCTGAGGGGCAAGTAACCAATAGACCTCCACTCTTCAATGGGACAAATTATACCTATTGGAAGATTAGAATGAGGATCTTCATTCAAGCACAAGACTATGCCTTGTGGAGGGTTATAGTTAAGGGACCACAAGAACCATCACACATGGTAAATGGCATTCAAGTTTCCAAACCTGAGGAGGATTGGGATGAGAATGATAGTAGGATGGTTCAACTCAATTCTAGAGCCATGAACTCATTATTTTGTGCTCTAGATGTAAATGAGTTTAACAGAGTCTCCACATGTAGTTCCGCTAAGGAAATATGGGATAGGCTTGAAGTTACCCATGAGGGTACAAATCAAGTCAAAGAGTCTAAAGTGAACATTCTAGTTCACAAATATGAGTTGTTTAAGATGGAACCCAATGAAACCATCACATGCATGTTTACACGCTTTACCGATATAATTAATGGTCTAAAAAGTTTGGGTAAATCTTATACTAATCCGGAACTTGTGAGTAAAATTCTCAGGTCTTTGCCAAAAGCATGGGAAGCAAAGGTCACGGCCATCGTAGAAGCCAAAGACCTCAGCACTTTGGGATTAGAACAACTACTGGGCTCATTGATGACGCATGAGCTCACAATGAAGCAACATGAAGAAGAGTTGCCGAAGAAAAAGACAATCGCACTCAAGGCTACTTCGAGTGTGTGTGAAGAAGAAAGTAGTGAGAGCGAAGAAGAAAGCGAAGATGAGGATTTGGGTTTGATAGTAAGAAAGTTTAAGAAATTCATGAGAAGAAAGAAACCCTTTCCAAGGAAAAAGTTTGGAGGGAGAAATGATTGGAAAAAGGAAAAAGAAAAAGAAAGAGACCCAATCATATGCTATGATTGCAAGAGACCGGGACACATTCGTTCCGAATGCCCTCAACAAAAGAAGTATTTTGGAAAGAAGAAGAAGAAGGCATTGAAGGCAACATGGGATGATAGTGACACATTATCCTCCGAGGAAGAGAAGGAAGAGACCGCCAATTTGTGCTTCATGGCGTTCGAAGACGATGAGGTATGTCAAAACACAACTATAAATTTTACTTTAGAAGAATTGTATGAAGCTTTTCAAGAACTTATGAGTGATTGTAGTATGTTAGGAGCAAAGAATAAAGAATTAAAAGCCTCCAATCTAAAACTAAAGGATGATATTAAAAATCTATTGATTGAGAAAGAGAGCGTTGAAAATGTTAACACCATTGCTCTAGAAAATAAAAATTCAAAACTTATCATTGAAAATGAAACGGCAAAAACACTAATTAAGGAATTAAATCTAAAAGTAAAATCCCTACTCGATAATAATACCTCACTTGCACAAAATGTTGAATCTCTTAAAAAGGATAAGGAAGAACTAATTAAAGAAAATTTGAATCTTAAGAATGAGGTACATAAGTACAAACCAATTGTTGAAAAATTTACACAAAGCTCTGAAAAATTAAATCTTATTCTTTCAAATCAAAGAGCTGTTTTCAATAAAGCCGGATTAGGATATAAAACTAACAAACAACAAAAGTATCTAAAGAATTTCTTTGTAAAAGCAAAAGATGTAAAAACTGAAAAACCTACATGCTTTCATTGTGGAAAGAATGGACATAAAGCCTACTCTTGTAGTCAAAGAAAGATCCAAACCAACAAGAGTACATTTGTAAAAGCTAAAAACATAACTAAAGTATGGGTGCCTAAGGGAACCAACTACACTAACCACGAAGGACCCAAGAAAACTTGGTTACCTAAGAGCTTCACATGATCATTTTGCAGGTATACCTTGCAGCCGAGAATAAAAAGAGAATGTGGTATCTTGATAGTGGTTGCTCAAGGCATATGACCGGTGACAAGAGTCTCTTCGTCACCTTGAAATCAAAAGAAGGAGGAGTAGTCACATTCGGAGACAATGCTAAAGGTCAAATCATTGGTGTTGGTAAAATCTCCATATCACCCTCCTCATTTATTGATAATGTATTGTTAGTTAATGGACTAAAACATAATTTATTAAGTATAAGTCAATTTTGTGACAAGGGCTTTAAAGTGTCATTTGAATCATCACTATGCATAATTAGTAGTCCAATTGACAATGAGATCATACTCACAGGACATAGGCATAGAAATGTTTACATGGTAGATCTTGATGATCTCACCATGAAGGATGGCCAATGTCTTGTAGCCATGGATCCCAAAGTTAATGAGACTAGTTGGTTATGGCATCGTAGGTTAGGGCATGCTAGCATGGATTTAATCTCTAAATTAATTACAAAGGATCTAGTCAAAGGACTACCAAAAATAGACTTTGAAAAGAATAAAATTTGTGCTGCATGTCAATTAGGGAAACAAACAAGAAGTTCTTTCAAGTCTAAGAACATAGTCTCGAAGTTCTTTCAAGTCTAAGAACATAGTCTCAACATCAAAACCCTTAGAACTAATTCACATGGATTTGTTTGGACCCACTAGAACTGCTAGTCTAGGGGGTAAGAAATTTGGTCTTGTAATTGTTGATGATTTTTCACGTTTTACATGGGTTTCATTTCTTGCACACAAAGATGAGTCCTTTCCCGCTTTTATCAAGTTTCATAATAGGGTTTCGAATGAACTCAATCTTAAACTAAAAGCAATTAGGAGTGATCATGGTACCGAGTTTGAAAATCAGTATTTTGAAAAATTTTGTGAAGAAAATGGTATCAATCACAATTTCTCGGCACCTAGGACACCCCAACAAAATGGGGTGGTAGAAAGGAAGAATCGCACACTAGCAGATATGGCTCGTACCATGTTGTGCGAATCGGATCTACCAAAGTATTTTTGGGCTGAAGCAATAAATACTTCATGTCATATTTTAAATCATGCTTTAGTTAGATCCATCTTAAAGAAGACACTTTATGAGTTGATAAAAAGTAAGAAACCAAATATAAGCTATTTTCATGTTTTTGGTTGTCGATGCTTTATTTTAAACAATGGAAAGGACAATCTAAGTAAATTTAGTGCTAAATCAGATGAGGGGATCTTCTTAGGTTATTCCTCATCTAGTAGTGCATACAGGGTCTTCAACAAGAGAACTCTCGTTGTTGAAGAATCCATTCATGTTGTTTTTGATGAAGCTAATGGAGATTATTCTAGAAAAGAAGAAGATGGTGATGCAGGTATACTTGAAGACCGAATGAAGGAATTCTCCATACAAGACAAACAACATGAGGATGAGATCAAAGAAGATACAATTCAGCAAGATGAAGAGGATCAACCTCCATCAAGAAATCAAGATCTTCCTAAGGAATGGAGGTATGCACATGGTCATCCAAAGGATCTAATCCTTGGTGATCCTTCACAAGGAATAAGAACTAGATCCTCTTTAAGAAACACTAGTAATTATCTTGCATTCGTTTCACAAATCGAGCCTAAATCACTAGAAGAAGCTGAAAAAGATGATAATTGGATGAATGCTATGCAAGAGGAATTAAACCAATTTGAAAGAAATGAAGTTTGGACCCTAATGAAAAGACCCCCTAATGTTTCAATCATAGGCACCAAGTGGGTGTATAGAAATAAACTAGATGAAGATGGAATAGTCATAAGAAACAAAGCTAGACTAGTTGCCAAAGGTTATAATCAGGAGGAAGGAATAGACTTTGATGAAACTTTTGCTCCTGTTGCTAGATTAGAAGCTATTAGACTACTTTTGGCATATGCATGCTTCATGGATTTTAAATTCTATCAAATGGATGTAAAAAGTGCTTTTTTAAATGGTTATATAATGGAGGAGTTTATGTAGGACAACCTCCAGGTTTTGAGAACCACTTACATCCAGATTATGTTTTTAAATTGCATAAAGCATTGTATGGACTTAAGCAAGCCCCTAGGGCATGGTATGAAAGATTAAGTAATTTCCTAATTGAAAATAAATTTAAGAGAGGAAATGTAGACAAAACCCTCTTCATTAAAAGAAAAGGAAATGACTTATTGCTTGTACAAATTTATGTGGATGATATAATTTTTGGTGCTACTAATGATAGTCTTTGTCAAGAGTTTGCCAAGCTTATGCAGGGAGAATTTGAAATGAGCATGATGGGTGAGCTCAACTTCTTTCTTGGGCTACAAATAAAACAATCAGAGGAAGGCATCTTCATCAGTCAATCCAAATATATCAAGGAAATGTTGGAAAAATTCAAGATGAAGGATGCAAAGGAAATCAGCACACCCATGGGCTCAAGTTGCAAGCTTGACAAAGATGAAAAAGGTAAAAGTATAGATTGTAAATTGTACAGAGGTATGATAGGCTCTTTACTTTACCTTACTGCTAGTAGACCAGATATATTATTCAGTGTTTGTATGTGTGCTAGATACCAAGCATGTCCTAAGGAATCACACTTGCAAGCTGTTAAAAGAATTTTTAGATATCTAGTAGGGACATCTAATATAGGCTTATGGTATTCTAAACAATCTGACATAAATTTAATTGCTTATTCCGATGCTGATTTTGTCGGGTGCAAACTCGACAGAAAATGCACAAGTGGCACATGTCAATTCTTGGGTGCTAATTTGGTTTCTTGGTTTAGCAAGAAACAGAATTCAGTTGCCTTGTCCACAGCTGAGGCTGAGTACATTGCAGCTGGAAGCTGTTGTGCCCAAGTTCTTTGGATTAAGCAACAACTTGAAGACTTCGGCATCAAAATGGACAACATACCAATTAAATGTGATAATACAAGTGCAATTAATTTAACAAAAAATCCTGTCCAACACTCTAAATCAAAGCATATAGAGATTAGACATCATTTTATTAGGGATCATGTGCTGAAAAATGATGTGATGATTGAATATGTATGTACTGAAAATCAATTGGCCGATATCTTTACAAAGTCCCTTTGTAAAGATAGGTTCAACTTCTTAAGAAATGCTTTGAGCTTGTATGACCCTAGCAAATAAATTCAACTTGTATTGCAATGCCTTGCTACTCAAAAAACTAGTAATCCACCTCAAGGTCAACATAAGTGAAAGCATGAATCCATCTAAGCTAAATGACGAACTGTTTGACTTTCCGGAGGATGGTTACCCTCCCTTGGACTCTTCATAGAGATATTTTCAGAGCCTATTTCATAGGTATTCGAAATTTGGTCAAACATTTCTCATTTCAACATTAATAATTCAAAAATCATTATCAAACCTCTATAGGATGTATTATTAAGGGGGAGGATCACAAACAAACTCATTCTGTATTCACCTAAAGAAATCATAATTAGTGTGATTAAACGAAACAAATTGGGAAAAGATAAAAATCAGTCTGAAATTTTTCAGTGCCGGAGACGTCTCTGGCAAATCGCAGAGACGTCCCCCCCCGGCGAGACGTCTCGCCTTAGTCGCGGAGACGTCTCGGGGACCGAACGAGGGTTTTTAAAATAGGTCGAAACAGCTCGAGCCGACCCGAGCTATCCCTTTCATCCCCGACAAAAACAAAAACCCTAGCCTCCATTTTCTCTCCAACACAAACCCTAGCCTCTTTCTCCTCATTTCCCTAGGTTTTCCATTCAATGGCACCTAAAAGAGCTAGGAGGACCGGTGGGAGGCGTTCTAGGGCAGCGGCCGACGGTGAGGAACGGAGGGAAGAAC
Organism: Phoenix dactylifera; assembly: GCF_009389715.1. Lineage (NCBI taxonomy): Eukaryota > Viridiplantae > Streptophyta > Magnoliopsida > Arecales > Arecaceae > Phoenix > Phoenix dactylifera. Next base: position 740,579 of record NW_024067710.1, on the reverse strand, counting down.
CTTCCGCGCCGTCTCCTCCGGTTGCTCCGCCAACCACGACCATTTCCTGTGCAAATCGCACAGTGACGACCGGTAGGTACATAGACTTTGTATTTCTAGATAGTGAGGGGTTCTCTATTGGAGAGAGACTCCGTGCCCAAGGGTGGGAATACCTTTGTACCCTCAATACCTCGACCTACCCCGGCCTAGTTAGAGAACTATTTAGCAATATGGCCTTAGGGGACTTAGGGTACACTGCATATGTCCGGGGGACATTGGTAGAAATTAATAAGGATATTCTATCCACTGTTCTGCAAATTCCTAAAGATGGTGAGGCTCCGACCTCACATCCCCAAAGGGAAATAGCCCTAAACTTGCTTCTAGGAAGAGAGGACTGCGGCCCTCTTGATGTAGTCAACTCCTAAGACCTAAATGCCGAAATGAGACTACTTCTAAGTATTGTCAACCGGGTCTTGTTTCCTAAAACCGGTCGCTTCGATTTTGTTTCGGAGCGAGATTTAGTTATCATGCACCATATCCTACTAGGGATTCCTCTAAACCTCCCTAGACTCATGTTGAACTACATTGCTACATGTCATAGGTATTCTAGGTTTAGCATACCTTATGGGATGATCCTTACCCTACTCTTCAAACATTTCAAAGTACCCATTCCAGAAAATGAGCCTGCAAAACCCTTGAGAAACACCGACTATTATAATGAGAGCACAATGCGTAGAATGGAGTTTCACAAGGTAGATGGGTCATGGGTCAAGGTACCAAAGAGAAAAGCTCAAACCCTAGAGCCTGAGCTCCCACTTCAGGAGCCTGACCATCACTCTCCTCCACATAGCCACATGGACTATCCTGATGTACCCTCCAGCTCAGCTGGACCTTCCACATCCATGCCACCACCTCCTCCAGTCAGTGGGCCCTTCTCCCTATCCGAAGACCAGATGCGCACTTTAGCATCTGTGATATGCCAGCAAATGAGGGAGGAAATGAGATCGATGATCTCTACTGAGTTGGCCCCCATCAGAGCTTCACATGAAGGGATTCTACAAGAGCTGAAGGAAATTAGAGCTCAAATAGAAGCTACAGTGCAAGAACTAGTTGGTGTGAGTGCCACCCAAACCTTCAGATCCATCGAGCTAAAGGATGACTTGAGGAGCATCTCAAATAGCCTTCAAGAGTTGACAAGCCCTGGAGGAAATGTGGGCACCTTGGTTGCCCAACTTAGAGGAAGAATTGAAAGGGCAACCATAGAATTTGAAGCACTAGTGGCAGCCTTCCATCAGTCACAGGGAGATCAATTCAGAACACTGCTAGATTCCATCAATGCTTTTATAGATGTAGCTGCTAGGGCTTATGAGCAATGTCGCCGATGAGGGACATTTTGTAGACATCTAGGGATCTTCTTTTTGTAAACCCTAGGCTATTTTGAAACACTTTTTGTATTAAAAATCAATACTTGTAATGATTTCTTCTCTTAACTTTGTACTGACTTCAAAGGTTTACAATGATACATGAATACAATTTCTTTTGAAACTTTGTGTACATTGCTAACTCTGTGTATGTGATTCTGTGATTGTGATGTGCCATAAAAATCTCATAGCATGCCTTAAGTGGTAAAATTTAACACAACTTATCAATGCATATGACACAGGGGGAGCACATCTTGTGATAACTATGATTAACAAAAAGAGGAGTCTGAAATGAATACCAAAACAAAGGGGGAGTGATATGAATGACTAAATTCATTAATAGAAATAACTTGGACAAGGGGAGCACAACTTGAATATCCTTGAGTGGTTCATGGAAATATGCTGAATTTTACTAGGAAGTATGCTTTAAGCACCTAAGGATAATTTGTCCCCTTCATTGTTGATGACAAAAAGGGGGAGTAGATATAATAGAACTTATAGAACTTATATATTGAGTAGACCCAATATGGATATTAGATACATTGGAATGCAAAATTTATGGGAAAATAAAGTAGATATATATATATATGGAGTATATGGAGTAGAACTTAATTATGAAATGCAAAAAGGGGGAGTAGAACCAATATGGATATTGGATACATTGGAATGCAAAATACGAAATTCATACTCCAAAGTTGAATTAGAAAAGATAAAATTGAAGAATATTGGCTTTAAGATAATTGCCCTTCTGGAAAAGAAAGGGGGAGTCAAAAAGAACTTAGCTTTTAATTATCTTTAGCATCAATATTTCATTTTAACTTGATTCAAATTCAGTTGATATGCTAAAATTGCTCAAGAGCTATTAAGATTAATTTTATGCATAAGGATAGAACTGAAAATTGACTATTTTAAATTATGCACATTGTATCTAGCTCTAATCAAAACATTAGACTTGTACATCTGATCAAATACTGTGTATATGTTTAAAATTCGAATTTTGCATATACTCAGTATTTTGTCATCATCAAAAAGGGGGAGATTGTTGACCCCCTAATGGATTTTGATGAATACAAAACACTAGAGTATAATTCCATTTATCTTAACAATTTAATTGAGGAATTCATGTGTTTTATTAAGAATATTGTTAAGAAATGTCTAGGCAAGTTTTCATAATTTTTAAGGATTTATTGAAGAATTTTTGAGATGAAGAAAACAGATCAGGGACAGCCGAGACGTCTCCGGATAGTCTCAGAGACGTCTCTGGCACAAACAGGAAGAACTGGCACACTTGGAGACGTCTCCGGCACCTGGCGAGGCGTCTCGCAGGGTCGGAGTCGACTCTCTCAGTAGTGGAGTCGACTCTCTCAGTGGCGGCAGAAAGGCAGATTTCAAGTGATACGCGCGAGCCGTCCCCACAGTACGCGGAGTCGTCCCTGTAGGTTAAAAAGCTGAGTTTCCGAGTCGTCCCCAGTGTAGCGGAGTCGGCTCTCTCAGGGTTTTCCAGAGGATGTCTTTTTCGGAGTTAAGGCAGCGGAGACGTCCCCTGAAAGAGCGGAGTCGACTCTCTCAGAGAATTCCAGAAGACATGTTTTTCGGAGTTATAACGACGGAGTCGTCCCCAAGGCAGCGGAGTCGTCCCCATGCAAAAAGTGCAAACAAGCCGAGACGTCCCTGTAAAGCGCCGAGGCGACCCTCTCAGAAAAACAGAAAAACAAGGATTCAAACCGTTCATCATCGGAGTCGTCCCCGTAAAGTGCCGAGTCGACCCCAAACAAAGTGAAAAGTAAATTTATACAGCCGAGACGTCTCGCGTTGAAGCGGAGACGTCTCCGGAGCGCCTGGGACGCGACTGACAACTTTTGCAGGTTTGGTTTGAATTTCAAATCTCTTTTACTTTATCTCTAACGGCTATATTTGCTTTTTGGGCTATAAAAGGGAGCTCCTAAGTGCTTCTCAATAACTTCTCACCAACCCAAAGCAAGATCATTCAAGAGAGAAGAAAGAAAAAGAGGTTCAAGGGAGTTAGTGCATTCAAGTGAAGAAATCAAGTGCTTTCAAGTTTTCCAACTGATTTCAAGCTCAACTACTCTCTTCCGCTCGGCATTTAAAGCTCACACTCAAGCCTACGCGATCCACATCGGAAGAATCATCATTTCCCACTGTTACGGGGGAACTTAGCCACCATGCCCCACGTGACCGGCACGCGCGCCCAGGAAGACTACGGCAGCCCCTTGATCCAGCAATCCGACCCCGAGTCGGACATCTTCGGCTCCGCAGCCCGACCCCGAGTCGGCAGCCCCTTGATCCAGCAATCCGACCCCGAGTCGGACATCTTCGGCTCCGCAGCCCGACCCCGAGTCGGCTGCCCCTTGATCCAGCAATCCGACCCCGAGTCGGACATCTTCGTCTCCGCAGCCCGACCCCGAGTCGGACATCTCTCGATAACGACAGGCTATTCCCCAGAGGCACGCCGCAGCCTCCTGCTCCACTACTCCCTGCAACGGTTGTATCTGGCGCTGCTCCACGATCCCCTGTAACAGCCGTACAAGGCGGAGCTCCACTACGCCCTGTCATGGCCGTACCCAGCGCTGCCCCACGACGCCCTGTAACGGCCGTGTCAGTGGCAGCTCCATCGTGCCCCACGATGACGAACCCCCCTGAAAGACCCCCCAGCCTGGTATATATGCGGCTGGGGGGAGGAGGGGGGGTAAGCAAGAACTTCCAGAGCATTCTCTTACTTGCTACTATTATCTCTCCTTATCCTCCAATCTCCTCTGACTTGATCGTCGGAGGGCCCCCGCTACCCCAGTGGTGGTGCGAGGCTTGCTTGCAGGTTTCCCGGTGGAAGGTGGAGCGCAATCAACACCAACCAAGGCAACTCAAACGGAACCCCGTTCACACCGCTGTGCCAATCGTTCTCGGTTTGGACCACCAGCAACAGTTGGCGCTAGAAGGAGGGCCGAATCTCAGAGCGATCGTAATGGCACGGCGAGGTGGTCGTGGAGCTTCCAATGCCTCCGGTCGCGGGGCCTCTCGCGCCTCCGGCCGGGAGGCCGCTGCGTCTCCAACACATTCTCAGCAACACTCCACCGCTCCACCTCCCATTCAGATGGTCGAAGCCGCTCAGTTCGACCAGTTAGCCCAGCAGGTTCGCACCCTTGCGGAGGCAGTGCAGAACCTGCAGGGTGTGATGTCTCGGGCGCCGCAGCGGGCCCAGGAGCCGCTGCTCCCTGAGCGCTCACCTGTCCTCCTCAACCCGCGCTCCTTCCTCTCCCATGGGGAGGAGCGCCGGCGCAAGGAAGATTCTCGAGCACGGTCCATTCTGCCGGGACCTTCCCATCGGAGCTGCGCGGGGTACGAGAGGCGGGCCCGGGCGCGTTCCCAGACCCCCCAGTCCTCAAGGAACCCGCGCTCCAGTCGGTCCCCCTCTCGGTGCTCCTTGTCTCCCACCCATCGGTCACGCTCCATGGACCGGCGGGTGGACGATCTCCACCGACAACTCCAGGTCCTGAAGGGCCACTCCAAAGATCCCTTCGCCGACTTGGAGATCTCCTCCCAGCCGGCGCTTGCCTCGAGGATCCTGCGGACCCCGAATCCGCCGGGGTTTAAAATGCCGGCGATCGAGCCCTATGACGGGGCGGCGGACCCGCGGGATCACGTCGAGAGTTTCAGGACCCTTATGCTCCTCCACGGAGCATCAGATCCTCTCCTCTGCAAGGCCTTCCCGGCGACCCTCCGTGGTCCGGCAAGGGCGTGGTTCGCCGGCTTGGAGGCTAACTCAATCCAGTCCTTCGACCAGTTTACTCGCCTCTTCATCACCCATTTCGCCGTCAGTAGCCGGCGGCGACTGGTCTCCGACTCCCTCTTTGATGTCCGGCAAAACGAGGGAGAAAGCTTGCGGGATTATCTTACCCGCTTCAACAAGGCTATGCTGGAAGTCCGGAACCTGAGCCAGGAGGTGGCTCTTTCAGCCCTGAAGCGTGGCTTCCGAAAGGACAGACTCACCTTCTCCCTGGACAAACGCCTGCCGCGGAGCTTCCCGGAGCTGTTGTCCCGGGCGAACCAGTATGCGGACGCCGAGGAGGCGGCCGCCCACCGGAGCAAGGAGGCCGCCGAGATCTCTCCAAAGCTCGGGAAGAAAAGGCGAAAAGAGGCACACCAGAGGAGGAGCCCGACGCCTCAACGTCGGCGCAGAAGCCTGTCGCCGGCGAGGAACCACGGCGCCCTACGCCCTCGTTCTCCGCCCCGACGTTTCAACCGGTACACTCCTCTCCTGACTCCCCGGGCCCAGATCCTCATGGAAATCAAGGAGCGGGAGGACCTCCCGGTCCCGAGACAGATGAAGAAGATTCCTGGGAGGAGGCCCTCTCGGGCGTACTGTGAGTACCACCGGGACCACGGCCATGACACCGAAGACTGCTTCCAGCTTCGGGACGAGATCGAGGCTCTCATCCGCCAAGGGCGTCTCGGTCGATATGTGAACGACCGACGTCCCCCCGCAGACCCGCGTCCGGCCGACCCGGCCCCTCAGGAGCCTCGGGAGCAGAATCGACCCGTCGCGGGCGTGATCCACACTATCACTGGGGGCTGCCCCCGGCCCGAGAGGAACGCAGGGGGCTCGACTGAAGCGTCAGGGGCAGCCGTCGCAAAGAGGCAAAGGGTCGGTAATGTAATCACTTTTTGTGATGAAGATGTAAAGGGGGTTCAGACCCCCCACGATGACGCCATGGTGATCTCCCTCACTATGGCAAACTATGATGTAAGGCGTGTTCTTGTGGATAGTGGAAGCTCAGCTGATATTTTGTTTTACGAGGCCTTCCAAAAGATGAGCTTGTCCAGACAATTGTTGCACAAAACATCCACCCCCCTCATAGGATTCACTGGTGACGCTATCTCGGCCGAAGGTGTCGTTGAGCTGCCTGTGACTGCGGGCGTTGCACCCGCAGAAGCCACGGTGCGGCTCGGGTTCTTGATCGTCCGTGTTCCCTCGGCCTACAACGCTATCCTCGGACGACCCGGACTGAACGCCCTTCGCGCGGTGGTCTCTACGTACCACCTGCTCATGCGGTTCCCCACGGCGGCCGGGATTGGAGAGGTCCGAGGTGACCAACCGACCGCAAGGCAATGTTTCCAAGCAACTCTCAAAGGGAAGAAGCCCGTAGAAGCCTTAAGCGTCGAGTCCCTCGACGCCAGAGACGAGGTGGCCTTGCGGCACGGGGAGCCGGCCGAGGGTGTGATCGAAGTTCCCCTCGAGGAAGGTCGCCCGGACAGGACGATCCGGGTCGGCGCCAATCTCGACCCGAGAGCTCGGGCCCGGTTGGTGGAATTCCTCCGAGCCAATGTCGATGTGTTTGCCTGGTCGGCGGCCGATGTACCTGGGATCGACCCGGAGGTCATTTCTCACGCCCTCAACGTCGACCCGACCCACTGATCGGTAAAACAGAAGAAGAGACACTGTACCCCGGATCGGATCCGAGTGGTCGACCAGGAGGTAGACAAGCTCTTGGAGGCAGGATTCATAAGGGAGGTCAGCTACCCCGAATGGCTGGCAAATGTCGTACTTGTCCGGAAGGCGAGCGGAAAGTGGAGGATGTGCGTCGACTACACCGACCTGAACAAGGCATGCCCCAAGGATAGCTTTCCGCTCCCGCGGATAGACCAACTGGTCGACGCGACTTCCGGATATCAGCTGCTGTCTTTCATGGACGCCTTCTCCGGCTACAACCAGATAATGATGGCTCCACAGGACGAGGAGAAAACTGCCTTTATAACAGACCGGGGGCTGTACTGTTACAAGGTAATGCCCTTCGGTCTGAAGAATGCTGGCGCCACTTACCAGCGCCTCGTCAACAAAATCTTCAAAGAGCAAATCGGCCGGAACATGGAGGTGTACGTGGACGATATGCTGGTGAAGAGCCGCCATGCAGACCAGCACATCGCGGATCTGGAGGAGACTTTCGCCACCTTGCGGAAGTTTCGCATGAAGCTGAACCCAGCGAAGTGCGCCTTTGGCGCTTCGGCCGGGAGGTTCCTCGGTTTCATTGTCAACCAGCGGGGGATCGAAGCCAACCCGGACAAAATCAAGGCCATCCAAGATATGTCCCCTCCGACCAAAGTGAAGGAGGTTCAGGAGCTCGCTGGGAGGGTCGCCGCGCTCGGACGATTTGTGACAAAATCGGCCGAACGCTGCCAACCTTTCTTCAAGGTGTTGAAACGCCTGAAAGACTTCCTCTGGACGGCCGAATGTCAAGCAGCATTCGACCAGCTCAAGGAATACTTGGCGTCTCCTCCCCTGCTGTCCAAGCCGCAAGAAGGGGAGATGCTCTACCTCTATCTGGCGGTCTCCCCAACCGCAGTCAGTGCGGTACTGGTTCGGGAAGAGGCAAAGCTCCAGAAGCCTGTGTACTACATCAGCCGGGTCCTACGGGATGCCGAGACGCGGTATACGAAGGCTGAAAAGATCGCCTTCGCGCTGCTGACCGCGACCAGGAGGCTTCGCCCCTATTTCCAGGCCCATTCTGTCACCCTCTTGACCGATCAACCGCTGCGGCAGATCCTCAGCAATCCTGAGAATGCGGGATGGCTGGTGAAGTGGGCAGTAGAACTTGGTGAGTTCGACATCCGCTACCAGCCCCGACCCGCCATCAAGGCCCAGGCGCTCGCGGATTTCCTCGCTGAGTGCACGGTGTAGGAGGCGGAACCTAGGTCGCCGGAAACACCCAGCCTCGACCTCCCGATTTGGACGCTTCACATCGATGGGTCGTCGAACCCCGAAGGTGGAGGGGCCGGGCTGGTCCTTACCAGTCCTGATGGAGTGATAGCCGAGTATGCCTTGAGGTTCGGATTTTCAGTGACCAACAACGAGGCGGAGTACGAGGCCCTAGTCGCGGGACTCAAACTCACCAAGGAGCTCGGCATCCGGCGCCTGAAGGTCTTCACCGACTCCCAGCTGGTGGTCGGGCAGGTCCGTGGGGAGTTCGAGGCCCGGAACCCGACCATGCAGAATTACGTCCGGAAGGTGCAAGCACTCATTCCCGACCTCGGCAGTGTCGACATCCAGCAGGTCCCAAGAAGTGAAAATGCCAGGGCCGACAGGTTGTCCCGCTTAGTGGGCGCAGACGCGCATAACTTATCTAGGGCGATCTACCTGGAGACCCTGGATGCCCCGAGCATCGGCGAGGCTGGAGCGGTGATGGCGATTGATCCGGAGCCGTCTTGGATGGACCCGCTTGTCGCCTACCTCGCCGAAGGGATCCTCCCTGAAGACGAAGATCAAGCTCGGCGACTTGTTATGAAGTCCGCCCACTACGTACTCTATGAAGGGAGGCTGTATCGGACCTCGTTCATCGCCCCCCTCTTAAAGTGCCTCCGCCCCTTGGAAGCGGCCTACGTCCTCGGCGAAGTCCACGAAGGCGTTTGCGGATCACACTTGGGGGCTAGGTCCTTGGCGCACAAGATCATGAGGCAAGGCTATTATTGGCCTACCTTGTTGGAGGACTCAAAGGATCATGTACGGAAATGCGACGCCTGCCAGCGCCACGCCAACGTCCAGAGAGTCCCTTCTGTCCCCTTGGCACCAATCACTGCACCCTGGCCCTTCGCCCAGTGGGGAATGGATATCCTCGGACCATTCCCCGTCGCTTCAGCTCAGCGGAAATTTTTGATTGTTGCAATCGACTACTTCACCAAGTGGGTGGAGGCAGAGCCGCTGGCCACTATCACGGAGGCGCAAGTCCGGAAGTTCGTGAAGAAGAACATCATTGTCCGATTTGGGGTACCTCGGATCCTCATCTCGGATAATGGTCGACAGTTCGACAAAAAGCATTTCCGTGACTTCTGCGAGGAGTTCGGGATCGAGCATCGGTTCACATCTGTGTCGCATCCCCAAACCAACGGCGAAGCCGAGGTCACAAATCGGACAATCCTCTAAGGAATCAAAGCGCGAATCGGTCGGACGGGGCAAGCTTGGGTCGAAGAACTCGAGAATGTCCTTTGGGCGTATCGGACCACGCATCGGACCCCTACCGGGGAGACGCCTTTCAGCCTAACCTATGGCACGGAAGCCGTTGTCCCCGTGGAGCTTGGACTCCCCTCACCTCGGGTGGCCGCGCACCGACCCGAGGCCAATTAGGAGCAACTCCGAGGGAACCTGGATCTCTTGGAAGAAGCGAGGGAAATGGCGCAGGTTCGGATGGCGATGTATCAGCGGAGGGTGGCCCGATATTACAACTCCAAGGTCCAACCGAAGCTTTTCAGAATCGGAGATCTGGTGCTAAGGCGAGCTAAAGCATCTCAACCTGCGGAAGGTGGGAAGGTAGCGCCAAATTGGGAAGGCCCGTATAAGGTTCGCTGGGTAAACCGACCTGGCTCCTACCAGTTGGAGGCCCTAGATGGTCGAGAAATTCCAAGGAGCTGGAATTCCGCTAACCTGCGGATGTATTACCAGTAGAACGACAATGCCAGAAAGACAGTTCAAAAATGTATAACACTTTTCATTTCAATAATTTCTGGTTACAATGACGTGCTCGTGTGATTACAAGGAATTCCCAGAGGGGAATTAGGGTGTAAAGAAAGTAAAGAAGAGGTGGAGACTCCGAGGAGCTGAAGATCTGGGATCCCGAAACCTCCATCCGAAGCGGCTGCAATCCCACCGGAAGTGGGTGCTTCCAACCGGAGGCGCCATCGACGTCTCACGAAAAAGATGAAGAGCCAGCGCGGATGAAGAAGAAGTGGACGAAGGAGAAGTCCACACTGCTCCTACCCAGAGGCGCCATCCACGCCTCACGAAAAAGACGAGGAGCCGCCGCAGAAGAAGCTCCCGCTGCCTCCAGGGGAACGCCACCTCCAAGGGATATTCCGGTCCTCCCCAGTGTTAGGGGAGAGAAGGAATACAAGGGAGAAGAGCATATGGAGGCGCGGTCCCGGATCAAGCGTCTGGCGCGGAGCTCAATCGGGAGGCTGAACTTCAAGGAGGGGAGACGTGATCCCGGATGAAATGCCTAGAGCGGAGTTCCGCCGGGGAGAACCTCCTTGTTGATCCCAGATGAAACGGCTAGTTGGCGGAAGTCGCGAAGGGCGCGCCTCCCGTTCCTTCGGTAGGGGTCTCTCAACCATGCGCCGGAGAGGAGGCCCACGATCCATGGCAACCTGAACAGCTCCGGCTTGGCAGGCTCCATCGCACCTGCACCAATATTTATAGCCAAACTGCGGCCCCCCGGTCGTTCCGATGCGGGTGGCTCCAATAAATGCGGGCGCATTGAATCCGGAGCCGATCCGGCTCTCGAGGCGTATCTTCCCGCGATTTCCTAAGCGTTATTCTCCTTAATCGCATTCTTTGTGCAGGACACTCCGGGTGGCCTGTACCCCTAGGTCCACATATCTCCGCTCGCGCCCAGGCCGCATCCGCCTCGAAGAACGCGCGTATCGCGGCCGCTTAACTGACACTCCTCGCAAGCAGCAACTGGCGATCCGATTTCCCAGGTAACCCCTCAATTAGCATTTAATGCCCATCTGGTGTTCCCCAGGCGACGCTTGGAGAGGAGGAGAAACACGATCGCAGCTGGCCACGGAGAAATCCCGTCGGGCGGCAAGCGATAGGCGCACGACCAGCGAGCGGAATTTCCCGAGGCTCGGCCCTCGGATGCCAGGCTAACCCGATGATCATCCCGGGAGCAGACTAGCCTGAAGCCCCGACCGGTCGCCTCGGCTTGCGCCAGCCTTGGCCGACCAACGAGCGGAATTTCCCGAGGTTCGGCCCTCGGATGCCAGGCTAACCCGATGATCATCCCGGGAGCAGACTAGCCTGAAGCCCCGACCGGTCACCTCGGCTTGCGCCAGCCTTGGCCGACCAACAAGCGGAATTTTCCGAGGCTCGGCCCTCGGATGCCAGGCTAACCCGATGATCATCCCGGGAGCAGACTAGCCTGAAGCCCCGACCGGTCGCCTCGGCTTGCGCCAGCCTTGGCCGACCAACGAGCGAAATTTTCTGAGGCCTGACAACCCTCAGATGCCAGGCTAACCCGATGATCATCCCGGGAGCAGACTAGCCTGAAGCCCCGACCGGTCGCCTCGGCTTGCGCCAGCCTTGGCCGACCAACGAGCGGAATTTCTTGAGGCCTGACAACCCTCAGATGCCAGGCTAACCCGATGATCATCCCGGGAGCAGACTAGCCTGAAGCCCCGACCGGTCGCCTCGGCTTGCGCCAGCCTTGGCCGACCAACGAGCGGAATCTCCCGAGGCTCGGCCCTCGGATGCCAGGCTAACCCGATGGTCATCCCGGGAGCAGACTAGCCTGAAGCCCCGACCGGTCGCCTCGGCTTGCGCCAGCCTTGGCCGACCAACGAGCGGAATTTTTCGAGGCTCGGCCCTCGGATGCCAGGCTAACCCGATGATCATCCCGGGAGCAGACTAGCTTGAAGCCCCGACCGGTCGCCTCGGCTTGCGCCAGCCTTGGCCGACCAACGAGCGGAATTTCCTGAGGCCTGACAACCCTCAGATGCCAGGCTAACCCGATGATCATCCCGGGAGCAGACTAGCCTGAAGCCCCGACCGGTCGCCTCGGCTTGCGCCAGCCTTGGCCGACCAACGAGCGGAATCTCCCGAGGCTCGGCCCTCGGATGCCAGGCTAACCCGATGGTCATCCCGGGAGCAGACTAGCCTGAAGCCCCGACCGGTCGCCTCGGCTTGCGCCAGCCTTGGCCGACCAACGAGCGGAATCTCCCGAGGCTCGGCCCTCGGATGCCAGGCTAACCCGATGATCATCCCGGGAGCAGACTAGCCTGAAGCCCCGACCGGTCGCCTCGGCTTGCGCCAGCCTTGGCCGACCAACGAGCGGAATCTCCCGAGGCTTAGCCCTCGGATGCCAGGCTAACCCGATGATCATCCCGGGAGCAAACTAGCCTGAAGCCCCGACCGGTCGCCTCGGCTTGCGCCAGCCTTGGCCGACCAACGAGCGGAATTTCCTGAGGCCTAACCCTCGGATGCCTGGCTTAGCGCCGGAAGAAGTTCCTGAGGCCTAACCCTCGGATGCCTGGCTTAGCGCCGGAAGAAGTTCCTGAGGCCTAACCCTCGGATGCCTGGCTTAGCGCCGGAAGAATTCCCTGAGGCCTAACCCTCGGATGCCTGGCCTAGCGCCAGAAGAATTTTCTGAGGCCTAACCCTCGGATGCCTGGCTTAGCGCCGGAAGAAGTTCCTGAGGCCTAACCCTCGGATGCCTGGCTTAGCGCCGGAAGAAGTTCCTGAGGCCTAACCCTCAGATACCCGGCCTAGCGCCAAAAGAATTTCAAGAGTCGGGAGTCAGCGAGACGCTACCAAGAGTTAAAAAGAAGAAGGACGAAAGTGAAATGAAGAAACTCTATTTGCATTAACTTTCATTGTTTCAGGGCCGAGACCCATACAACTTGGCAAAACGCCAACACACAAAGAAAAGAACAAAAATACAGAAGGTCAGCTTGGAGGAACCCCCGGGTCGGGAACGCCGGGCACGTCCGCAGGGGGTAGGGAGGCGGTTGGAGAATCAGCAGGCAATGGCGCCGGAGAGGAGTCTAGAAGAGAGATCCCACTCAGGTCAATTTCGGGGTACTTAGCCGACACCCTTGTCAGGCCTTCCTCGAAGCCTAAGATAAAGGAGTCGGACCCCGCGTCCGACATGTCACGGACGAACTCGTCAGACTGACGATAGGCCTGTACCGCCTCCGACATATCACGGGTGAACTCGGCGGACTGACGATAAGCCTGTACCGCCTGACGCCCGATTTTCGCACTCTTCTCGGCCAGCGCCGCCTCTGCCCGCTCCATAATCTGAGCTTTCGCCTCCAAGACCTTCGCCACAATCCGGTTGTCCGCCTCGGAGGAGACCCTCAGCAGATCAGCCTGAGCCTCCTTGTGCTTCGCCTCGGCAGCAATGCGAGCAGCCTCAGCCTCCTCCAGGCGCGAATGAAGCTCCTGGTCGCTCGCACGGGACTTCTCCAAGGCCGTCTCCAATTCGCCCAGCTTGGCTTCAAGAGACCGGGTTCGGTTGCGGGCGTTGTCGGCTGACCGCTGGGCCTTCTCCCACCTCTCCCGGTAGTCGGCAGCCTTCCGGGACTGCTTCTCGGCCCGCTCCTCCGCCTTCTTGATCTCGCCCTCGAGACCCGAGGCAACCTTGAGTTGCTCCTGAGCCTCCAACAGTTGCTTCTCGAGGGTGACGAAGCCGAGTGCCCGCTCTTCGGCCACCTGGAGCCTCATCTCGAGGTCCCTGGTCGTCCTCCCCGCCGCAGCCTGACCTCCCTCCTCTACTGCCTTCAGTTGGCTCTCCGCCCTCGCCAGAAGCCTCGCCTGTTCCTCGTAGCACTCCTCCAGGCGGATCATGTACTGGGCGAGCTAAGAGATAAGAAAAACGAGGGCGTCAGGCGGGGATCAACAGAGCCTATAAATGATGAAAGCGACCAAAAGAACACTCACCGACATGAGACAGACGCAGCTGGCAGCCCCAACGTCAGGGACCCTCATCTCCCGGACCCGCCTGCGGTCCTTCTCCAGCAGCACCATCTCGATGAGGTTTCGGGCGCCGGCGAAAGTGAAGGCCGACCCCGACTTCTTTCCGAAGTCGGACGGTGGTTCTGCAGCCTTACCCTTACCCATCGCTTGGGGAAGAGTCATGCTGACCATGCTCGGGGCGGGGACCGCCCCTGGAATTGACAGGGTCCCGCTCGGCCGGGGCCTCGGCGCGTCCCTCCTCGTATCATCCGGAGCCGACCGAGTCGAAGGCTGGGCTGGTGACCGATCACGTCCGACCCGTCCATCTCGGGCGCGCCCGGGTGATGCCTCCGGAGAAACGGTAGTCTCGGCATCGGAGGGCTGATACAGCGTCAACTGCCGGTCCGCACCCGCGGCGTCCCCCTGATCGGTGGGTCCGGACCCGTCTGTCGGCGTCGGAGTCACCTGCCGGCGGGACTTCTTCGCCGGTGGGGCCCCGCTCGGAGGAGCTCGTTTCTTCCTCCGGACTGCTTCCAGTAGGGACGTCCTACCAACAGCCGTTGCCTTGTCCGACCGCATGACGTCGTCGATCTCTGCAAAAAGGACGAGGTGGTCGGAGGTTGAGAAACTGAAGGAAAGAACGAGACGAAAGAGGAGAAAAGAGCTAAAAAAGAAATGGTGGCGGGCTCACGGTCAGCGGGGACCGAGCTCAGACCGACGTTCACCAAGGTATCCTCGGAAATAAGGCGAGCCACCGGGGGGAGCCGGCCCTCGGCAACCAACCCCTTCAAGACGGCGACGCCATCGGATTCCTCCCTCGACAACCTCGATAGGCCAATCGGGGACTTCATCGGCGTCTCCCAGGTTGCCCTGATTCCCCAAGAGGGATCTGCGTCAACGAAAAAGAAGCGCCCCTTCCAGCCGTGAATGGAGGTAGGAGCCTCCTTGACGAGGCCGCACCCTCGCCGCGCCGCAAAGCACCACCACCCTTTGTCCTGGGGGTGGCCGCTCAGGCCGTAGCATTCCCAAAAGACATTCAGGGTGGCGGGAACCTCGTGCATGCGGCAGAGAACCTGAAAGGCCGTCAGGGCGCGCCATGAGTTCGGCACCAGTTGCGTCGGCGCCACTCTTAAACCCCGAAGCACCTGAACGACTAAGTCCGAGGGGGGAAAGCGGAACCCGGCCTGAAGAATGCCCTCATTGATGGCAACCTTCCCTGGAGGAGGATGGGACATCCTCTCCTCAGGCCCCGGGAGCGTAACATTGCAGGCCTCGGGAAGGTGGTATCGAGCCACGAACCTATCTAGGTCTTCGGCGACCAGCTCCGACTTAATGCGGTCTGCTCTCACTTCGCCCATCCCTAATGGCCAGTGAATCTACGATCAGGACGGGGTCAAGAAGGGGGAAAGGACCGGAACGACTGGAGTACACTAATACAGAAGGAGAAAGTATGGAGAGCCTTAAATTGAAGAATGGGGCAACTCACCGGAAGAGAAGGAAGAACGGCTCCGAGAGCGTCAAAGGAGGAGCAAGCGAACAGTCCGACGGCAATGACGGCAGCGCAAAGGAGAAACTCGAAGATGTCTGTAAAGAGAAAGCCGGACGGAGGAGGGCCCCCGGTTAAATAGGCGGAAAGGTGGGTGACGCCTCGGTGACGCCAGAGGACGCCTGGCTGCCGAAGGGTCGCTCGCGCCCCAAAGGCGAATCGACGCCATTAAGGAAGGATGTCCGCCGAAATCCTCAGACTGCCAGGTCAGCAACAACCGCCATACGCCGTAAAGAAGGCGGGGAGCTCGAAGCGCGCGCGCCTCTCCGAGGGATGGCGGCAATCTCGAAGCATCACTCCCTTCACCCGTTCCCCTTCTGGTTCCGGGCTCGGAAGTGGGGGGCTACTGTTACGGGGGAACTTAGCCACCATGCCCCACGTGACCGGCACGCGCGCCCAGGAAGACTACGGCAGCCCCTTGATCCAGCAATCCGACCCCGAGTCGGACATCTTCGGCTCCGCAGCCCGACCCCGAGTCGGCAGCCCCTTAATCCAGCAATCCGACCCCGAGTCGGACATCTTCGGCTCCGCAGCCCGACCCCGAGTCGGCTGCCCCTTGATCCAACAATCCGACCCCGAGTCGGACATCTTCGTCTCCGCAGCCCGACCCCGAGTCGGACATCTCTCGATAACGACAGGCTATTCCCCAGAGGCACGCCGCAGCCTCCTGCTCCACTACTCCCTGCAACGGTTGTATCTGGCGCTGCTCCACGATCCCCTGTAACAGCCGTACAAGGCGGAGCTCCACTACGCCCTGTCATGGCCGTACCCAGCGCTGCCCCACGACGCCCTGTAACGGCCGTGTCAGTGGCAGCTCCATCGTGCCCCACGATGACGAACCCCCCTGAAAGATCCCCCAGCCTGGTATATATGCGGCTGGGGGGAGGAGGGGGGGTAAGCAAGAACTTCCAGAGCATTCTCTTACTTGCTACTATTATCTCTCCTTATCCTCCAATCTCCTCTGACTTGCTCGTCGGAGGGCCCCCGCTACCCCAGTGGTGGTGCGAGGCTTGCTTGCAGGTTTCCCGGTGGAAGGTGGAGCGCAATCAACACCAACCAAGGCAACTCAAACGGAACCCCGTTCACACCGCTGTGCCAATCGTTCTCGGTTTGGACCACCAGCAACACCCACGCTTCCAACGGCAAAAGGATTCTTCCGGGTTTTAAAGTTTATCATTGTTATATTTGCTTATTTAGAGCTTTCCAATCGTTTGTAAAACTCTTTCAATATTGTGCTTGTTCCAGTCAAGGGACTTGGAACAAGGGAAAGGCGTCCCAAGCCTAGGTGAAATTGGGGGTTATAGGGTTTGTTGTTAGCCCGGTGTAAAACAACGAGTTGGGTAGTGCACTCGCAAAACTACCGGACTGTAATCTCGGATTATAGTGGAAATTCCCAAAGGTGCTTTGGGGAGTGGATATAGGAGCAGTGGAAGCTCCGAACCACTATAAAACCTTGTGTTTGCGATTGACTGTTCTCATCTCTCTATCTTTACTTTAGTTCTTACATTTGCGTGTTTTATTTTTTAATTAGTCAAAAAGTTTTAAAACACCCAATTCACCCCCCTCTTGGGTGACCATCTCTGGGCAACAAATTTCGAATTTAAATGATTCAGAGGTTCACACGCCAGCTAGGGAAGTTATTTGATGTATGAAATCATTTAATATATTGCTTAATGTTTGAATTCAAATTCAAACAATAAACAATGTCGCCATGTGTCAAGCAATGGGTCCATGCACCATGCAATAATTTTGGTTTATTTAAAATTCATGAAATCCAATTCCATGTCACCACTAATTGCCACATCATCTGAGCTTAATGCTCTTGGGTTGCACCTAATCAAATTTGGTCAAACCTGGATTAAAACAAAGCAATTTGGTTGAACCCAATCTAATCAGGTCAGACCCTGATTGAACTCAAATTGAATCCAATTCATTTTTTGGCTCATCCAAACTCAATCAAATTGAATTAATTACTTTGCGTTAGACCTAATCCAATTAGGTCAATCCTCAATTAAGAATAAATTAATTTAAAATTAATTTGATCAGCTTAAGTTTCTTTTTGGTTCTGACCTAATCCAATCAGGTCAAAACCCTGATTGAGCCCAAACTTGAATCCAATTCAATTTGGCTCATCCTTTGCATAATTACTCAATCAAATTGAGTTTATTAGTAATTTAATTACTAATTAATCCTTCAATAATTACTTTAACTATTTTATAAGATAATTTGCCAATCAAATTGACCAAATTATCCCTGAATGATTCTTAATCATTCATCATCTTTCTTGATCAATCAGGAATCTTCTATGCGTGTGACCTTATAGGTTCGAACATAAGCCGGTAGTATAGGAACAATTTCCTACACTAATCGATGTGACCATCTAGCAATGGTACCCGACATCTGGATAGGCCGAATATATGCGAAGCAAATATTCTGGAACCCTAAACTATGGTTACTGTATAATTCAATCCCTTTGACTCCTAATGCCAGGATGGCTTAGAGCTCACTGTCAACCCTATAATTAGTACATCCATTATGTGATTAACTTTAGATATCCCGTGACTCCTCACTGGGATTATCCTGGCCAAGGTTTTGCTAAATTAATCACAAGACATTATCTCCTATTTTCAGGAGGGGTCAATTCCATCTTGACTCACAACTGACTATGCAAGTACTTGACTGCACCCAATGACATTCCGTCACTGAATTAGAATTTCAGGTAGTCCGGTACCAATACAGTGAGTTGCTTGCTAGTAGGGCCAAACTTATACCCATATCCACTCGGAACATCTCTCGATAGTAGAGCGTTCCGAAATTGGTCACGTTCAGTGAAATGTACTCCTACACCTCACCTATGTGGCGTACCAGTGTCTCCACACTCCTTGGTTAAGAGGATAACCAACGTATATGTCACACAACGACCTAATCTCGATAATGCTATTGTCCTAGTAACAACATATTATTTGGTCGCGAACAAGTTTAAGGACTCAAAGATAAATCCTCCTTTATCATAACATAAGTCCTAAGGACTTCATCATATAAGAGTTCATTTGAAAATGAAATGATGAATAATGCCAAATAACACTTTATTAATTTGTCAATTCATTTACAAAATTCAATCATCAATATGCTGACGATTGACATTTAGGATACAAATCCCAACAACTCCCACTTAGCATAATGCCAATCGGCACAGTATCTAATACCCATCTTCGACTTGTGTTCGTCGAACTCTTTGATGCCGAGGACTTTGGTAAATGGGTCAGCCAGATTTTCTTTTGTGTCAATCTTCTGAAGATCAATATCACCTCGATCGATGATCTCTCGAACCAGGTGGTAGCGACGTAGAATATGCTTGGTCCGCTGATGTGCTTTGGGTTCTCTTGCTTGAGCTATGGCCCCAGTATTGTCACAAAATACAGGCACTGGACCATCAATGGAGGGTGTCACTCCAAGCTCGGTGATGAACTTCCGCAGCCATACAGCTTCTTTGGCGGCATCAGATGCTGCGATATATTCTGCTTCACATATAGAATCTGCCATTGTATGCTGCTTGCAACTCTTCCAGCAGATGGCCCCACCCTTAAGAGTGAAGATATATCCTGACACGCTCTTGCTATCATCTTGATCTGACTGAAAACTTGAATCAGCATATCCCTCAAGTTTTAAGTCAGAATCACCATAGACAGGCCACTGATCTTTAGTATTTCTCAAATACTTAAGGATGGTTTTTACAACCTTCCAGTGGTTGCTACCTAGATCAGATTGGTATCTGCTCACTACTCCTAGTGAGTATGCCACGTCTGGTCTAGTACATGTCATGGCATACATTATAGATCCCACTGCCGAAGTATATGGAATTCTATCCATACTCTCTCTTTCTTGAGGGGTTGTCGGACAATCCCTTTTAGAGAGGTTAATTCCATGGTCCATCGGAAGATAGCATTTCTTGGAATTAATCATACTGAACCTCTTCAGTATAGTATCAATGTATGTGGATTGGGATAATCCAAGCAATCTTCTAGATCTATCTCTATAGATCTTCATCCCTAGGATGTAAGATGCTTCTCCCAAATCCTTCATGGCAAATTGAGATGATAGCCAAACTTTTATTCCTTGTAATGCAGGAATGTCATTCTCGATTAAAAGAATGTCATCCACATACAAAATAAGGAATATAATAACTGAACCATTTTCCCATTTATAAATGCAAGGTTCCTCTTCATTCTTAATGAAGCCATATGTTTTGATTACCTTATCAAAACGTATATTCCAACTCCGTGAAGCTTGCTTTAATCCATAAATGGATTTTTGAAGCTTGCACACTTTAGACTCATCTGCAAATGTAAAACCTTCAGGTTGTATCATATACACTTCCTCTTCTAAATCTCCATTTAGAAATGAGGTCTTTACATCCATTTGCCAGATTTCATAGTCTAAATGTGCAGCTATCACAAGCACAATCCGAATGGACTTGAGCATTGCTACAGGAGAAAACGTCTCGTCATAGTCAATACCATAATGTTGACGATAACCCTTGGCAACCAGACGGGCTTTATAGGTCTTTACCTTTCCGTCTGCGCTCCGTTTCCTTTTGAATATCCACTTACACCCTATAGATTTAATTCCTTCGGGTGGGTCAACTAATGTCCAAACATCATTGACCTTCATGGATTCCATTTCGGATTGCATGGATCCAAGCCATTTATCAGAGTCATACCTCTGCATTGCATCCATATATGTGATCGGATCCTCATCGTTTTCATCAAGTTCGATAGGATCCGCATTCCGGACCAAGAAACCATAGTATCTGTCCGGCTGACATGGTACTCTACCCGATCGTCTTAATGGTGCATCTAATATGGATTCTGAATCTGATCTAATCAAATCCGACTCAACTGGTTCAGTAGATGGTGTCGGATCTTCTACATGTTGAACTTCTCTAAGCTCAATATTAGAGCTATTTGTTCCTTCACCAAGGAATTCCTTTTCTAAGAAAATTGCTCTATTGCTTACGAACAACTTTTGTTCTTCAACAAAGTAGAAGTAATATCCTTTAGTTTCTTTAGGATAACCAACAAAGAAACATTTGTCAGACTTGGGTTCAAGTTTGTCTGTCTTCAAACGTTTGACGCACGCCGGACACCCCCAAATCCTAAGGTGAGAGCATCGGCTTGCATCCAGTCCACATCTCATGTGGTGTTTTATTTACAGACTTACTTGGAACCTTATTTAGAATATAACAGGCTGACTCAAGAGCATATCCCCAAAAGGATATGGGCAGATTAGCAAACCCCATCATGGATCGAACCATGTCTAACAGAGTTCGATTTCTCCTTTCTGACACACCATTATATTGTGGTATACCAGGAGAAGTCCATTGAGAGAGAATTTCATTTTCTCCTAGATATGTCAAAAATTCACTGAAGAGGTATTCACCTCCTCGATCTGATCGAAGAGTTTTAATACTCTTTCCAGTTTGTTTTTCTACTTCATTACGATATAATTTGAACATTTCAAATGATTCAGATTTATGTCTCATTAAATAGACATAACCATACCTAGAAAGGTCGTCTGTAAACGTAATGAAATATGAATACCCACCTCTAGCATCTATGCTCATTGGCCCACATACATCAGAATGTACAAGGGTCAATAAATCACTGGCTCGTTCACCTTTTCCGATAAAAGATGATTTGGTCATTTTACCAAGAAGACATGATTCACAGGTTGTCAATGATTCACAATCATTAACATCAAGAATTTTCTCTTTACTTAACCTGTTCATCCTGTTCTTGTTAATATGACCTAGCCTATGATGCCAAAGGTAGACATCCGTGACATTATCTATTCTAGGGCGCTTATTGGATTTATACATTACATGAGCAGGCTGTGACAAAATGTAAATGCCATTACTCAGAATTCCATTCATTACAACAACATCATTCCAAATGACATTGCAATAATCCTTTTTTATTGATATTTTATAACCATTTTTGGCCAAAAGGCCTACAAAAATGATATTCAATAGAAAACTTGGACAATAGTAACAATCACTAAGGACATTTAGATAAGAGCTGAATTCAAGTTTAAGAATTTCTAAAGCTAGAACTGGAACTGATCTTCCATCTCCAACATTCAGAAACCTTTCTCCTTCTTCAGACCTCTTACTGACTTGTAGCCCCTGCAACGAATTGCAAATATTAAAAGGACTACCGGTATCCAATACCCAGGTCGAATTATCACAAATAGAAAAATTGCAAGGTGTTATCATATAAGTACCTTGATTGGCAACTGATTGCCCACTTTTCTTAGGCCGGTTCGGATCGAGGGATGCAATGTAAAGAGGACAGTTCCTCTTCCAATGTCCTTGCTTCTTGCAGAAGAAGCACTCCGCCTTTCTCTGATCAGCCTTTTTATTATTTTTCTGACTAGGCTGAGCATGGTGCACCTGTTTCTTTTGGATTTTATTTTTCTTTTTCCCTTTCTTAAAGGAGCGACCCTTGGATGAACCTCCCACTAAGTTCACCGTCTTCTTAAGAAGTTGGTGATCATTCTCAAACGTCTGTAGTAACCCCAACAATTGGTAATAATTCACTATAGGTTTCGTCATACGAAAATGAGTGAGAAAAGGATGGTATAATCCAGGCAATGAGTTTAGTATGGCATCCTTCCCCAATTGATCATGAAGGGGAAAGCCAAGAGAGCTTAGACGCTCGATCAACTCAATCATGTACAGTACATGATCAGTTACCGAGGTCCCATCTTTCATTCAGGCGCTGAAGATGGCACAACTAGTTTTGTGCCTCTCAACGTCGTCAGGAACGCCGAATGATTCATTCAACACTTGAATGATATCTTCTGGCTGCGTATTCTCAAAACGCGTACTAAACTCATCACTCATTGCTGCCAACATGATGCATCGAACAGTGATCCGGTCACTGAGCCACTTCTGATAAGTGTCTCTGGCCGATCTTGATGCATTAGCAGCGGGCTGCTCAGGTGCTTGATCCGTTATCACATAAAGGATCCTCTCATGCTCTAGCACTATTTTCAGTTTTCTATGCCAATTATTGAAATTTGGACCAGTCAACTTGTCATTGTCTAACAATGAGCGAAGTGACAAATTAGTGGCCATTTCTGCAAAAAAAAAAAAATTGGCTATTAGTTTATGAATTCACTAAACTCAATAGACTTGGACTTTAGTCTAAAGGTATTCCCACTATTTTATACAAATTGGTAGCCTCTACCTCTAATTCGAAAAATTACTCCTAATTCTTTAGTGGGCACTAGAACCCAATAGATCACATATAGGCCCGAGTGTGGCTCGGCCAACCCATATGCACCTATTGGTAGGTTCTTAACCAATTGCTTCACCAAGCAACTTCTAGTGATGATTTTGCCCTAGGTTTTCCGGCAGGCGTGTGGCGCCTCCACCGAATATCCTAGTCAGGTCTAACCATTATATGATAGGGTTAAGTCTAATCAACTAATAGACGACCAAGCCCGAGTGTGGCTCGGCTCACCTGACCGCCTATTGAAGGTACACTTAACTCATCATATATTGAATGACAATTTCAATGCTTGATAAGTACCAGGCGTGTGGCGCCTCCAATAATTATCAAAACATTGGACCCATTATCACCCAACTTAATGGGAGGCTATGACCTAGTTATCCCCATAACCATTTCATTTTAAGGACCAAATAATTTTAGAGGATTTCATAATTAGGATAGATGAGAAGATCCGGTTAGTCTAATTTCTCCCACTGACTTCACCAAATCAGATTAGACTCAAACCGGTTAAGGAGACACCTAAATCAGTCATACTGATTTTTGTTAAGGCATGGGCTAACTCGAATCATTAAGTGATCCAATCAAAATGTGATTGACCATGTCGGCCAGGTAAGTGAGATCGGCGGAAGGGATATGCCATTAACTCGACAAAGACGAATCAGTGCGAGTAGCTCCCAATTAAAAACCACCGGTCAAAACTGCCAAACTTACCTTAGACACCGACTGGTTAATCAATTTCGATTTGATTACTCAAATAACTTGGGCTACACCTCTGAGCCTAAATCAAGTTCCATCTTGGTCTAATTAAAGACATGGAATTGATCAATCTACAACTATTGTATTTAACCTAGAGTTTCCTTGACCTAATCTAGTTACTACTTAATTAGATTTGATCAATTAACTCTAGTTAGACCATGTTTGATTCTAACCTTAGGTCTAACCCAATCCTAAGAACTTGATTCAAGCTAACCCATATGCCCAAAGAATTATGCAATGTCAATTAATTGAGTTACAATTCTATTTCATAACACTTAATTCTCAATTAAGTTTAGACTTATGAAAGTTTTGATCATTGCATATTTCTTTTTAATTACATATTAATTACAATCTTTCAGTTCTTAAAACACATTTTCAGATCTGAGTTTTTGTAATTAATCACATGTAATCAGATTTAATTCATGTTTAAGTCATTATGTTTTATGTTCATGCATCACATATACATAACAACATGAATTAATTAGTAGTTTTCCAATGATTGGTCGAAAGGACCTACTCGCTGATTCAAAATCATCTTATCTGCAGGATTTCGAGAGTTGTGGATGTTTACTTTAGTACCTCACGGGCTTTATCTGTAATATTCCAGTTTACTCGAATTTTTACAACGACGGCTTTTACACTATTGTCTTTTTCAAGGTCAATACAGAGTTTTTTTTTATCATAAAAGATATATAAATTGTGCACTTTTACTCTTGTGGTGATTTCTCCGTGTAATGAGCAGTTAGTTGACAACTCTCACACCAGTTGGCATAAGGTATCGGGCATCAAGACTCCCCTACGGACTTATGCTCGGAGTCCTCATCACAAGCCCATTTGACCTTTGATAATAGGTAGCCCTTTTTGATGTTCCTGACTAAATTCATTTTTATTGATGATTTTTTTTTTTTGGATTCGATAAATATGATTCATCAGGGTCCAAGGTTGCTACTATACTATCAACATAATGTCGAGCTTAGACCTTAGAAGGGTCGGCCAGTGTGTAGTGAAATTCCAAAGTATTAATTAGCTTACAACTCCCTAAGAGAGACTTAATAAAAAGAACTTAAATTTGTATTACTTCCAACTAGTCATTGGGCTTTTTAGATTTTATATACTTTGTGTGTTTATCATTCTTGCATAAATGTATAGAAATTAGGTTTTTAAAAACAAAAACTTTTTTTTAATTTTTTTTATTATTATTATTTTATAAAAAATGAAAATGAACACATTTTTTTCTAAATTTTTTTTTTTGTTTTTTTTTTTGGATGAAAATCAAGATGAATACCCCCAAACCTAAACCTGACATTGTGAAGTGAAAACGAATGCAAGAGATGCAAACAAAACCAAAAATGCTTAAAAATACTTAAACATAACCCCCAAACCTAAACCTAACATTGTCCTCAATGTTAAAAAAAAATCTAAGAGAATTGGGTTGCCTCCCAACAAGTGCTAAGTTTATTGTCTTCAGCCAGACACAGTGCATCCTTAATTATTTTGATAAACAAGGTTTGTCAAATTAAGGGATTCAATCAATTGCCCATCGGCAACATAGTCCACATAAGGTTTTAACCTTTGACCATTGACTTTTAAAACATGTCCACCATTGAGGTGTTGGATCTCTGCTGCACCATAAGGAGAAACCTTTTTCACTACGAATGGTCCATCCCACCTAGAGCGAAGTTTACCCGAGAAGTCGCAACTTTGAATTGAATAGCCAAACCTTTTGACCAGGTTCGAAGGACTTACCGTTAATATTTTTATCATGAAAAGCCTTAGTCCTTGCTTTATAAATTTTAGCATTTTCATAAGCCTCATTGCGCAATTCTTCAAGTTCACTTAGTTGGAGTTTTCGGTGAGGACCAACTACTGTCATGTCTAAGTTAAACTTTTTGATAGCCCAGAAAGCTCTATGTTCAAGTTCTACCGGTAAGTGACAAGCTTTTCCAAAAACTAATCGGTAGGGAGACATGCCAATAGGAGTTTTGTTGGCAGTACGATAGGCCCAGAGTGCATCATTTATCCTTTGAGACCAATCTTTCCTATCGAGACGTACCGTTTTTTCTAAGATGTGTTTTAACTCCCTATTGGACACCTCGACTTGTCCACTCGTTTGGGGATGGTATGGGGTAGCAACTTTGTGGGTGATGTTATATTTGCGAGCCAAAGCCTCAAAAGACCGGTGGCAAAAATGAGATCCCCCATCACTGATGATGGCTCGGGGTGTGCCCAAACGACAAAAGATATTTCAATGTAAAAATTTAATCACAACCTTGTGGTCATTAGTTTTAGTGGTGACAGCTTCTACCCATTTTGAAACATAATCAACCCCTACTAGAATGTATTCGAAACCAAAAGATGGTGGGAAAGGGCCCATAAAGTCAATACCCCAGACATCAAATATTTCTACAATTAAAATAGGATTGAGAGGCATCATATCTCTATGGGAGATGGTACCCATCCGTTGGCACCGTTCACAAGTTTGGAAAAGTTATGGGCATCTTTGAAAAGTGTGGGCAAATAAAATCCACTCTGTAAAACTTTTGCTGCAGTTTTTCTACCCCCAAAATGTCCCCCACAAGCTTGTGAATGGCAGAATGAAAGAATACTTTGAAATTCGCATTCGGGGACACATCGACGGATTACTTGATCGGGACAATACTTGAATAGATCGGGATCATCCCAATAATAGAACTTTACTTGTGAAAAGAATCGGTTCTTGTCTTGAGTTGACCAATCATCAGGAATTCGTCCTATGGCAAGGTAATTCACTATATTTGCAAACCATGGCGTTTTCATTCCTTGGACCTCAAATAATTGTTCATCTGAAAAAGAATCGTGTAGGGGTGAGGTATTTTTAGAGGGCTCAAGAAGAATCCTAGATAAGTGGTCTGCTACGACATTTGCAGTTCCTTTCTTGTCACGAATTTCTAGGTCAAATTCTTGTAGTAAAAGAATCCATCGAATCAGACGGGTTTTGGTGTCCTTCTTTGCAAGGAGGTGTCGAAGGGCAGCATGATCAGTGAATACGGTAACCTTGGATCCTAATAAGTAAGATCGAAACTTGTCTAGCGCGAATACTACAGCTAGCAATTCTTTCTCAGTGGTGGTGTAGTTCAATTGTGCATCTGAGAGTGCTTTACTAGCGTAGTAGATGACATGAGGTACCTTATCTAGCCGTTGCCCTAAAACTGCCCCAATGGTATAGTCGGATGCATCACACATCAGTTCAAATGGAAGGGTCCAATTAGGGGGCCGTATGATAGGTGCAGTGGTTAATTTGAAGCAAAGATTTTTAAATGCCTCCTCGCATGCTTTATCAAAGACAAAGGGAGTGTCCTTAGCAAGAAGATTGCACAAGGCTTTGGAAATCTTGCTGAAATCTTGAATGAAGCGACGGTAGAAACCAGCATGGCCAAGGAATGATCGGATTTGTTTCACAGTTTTAGGTGGAGGGAGATTGGAAATAAGATCGATTTTGGCTTTATCTACTTCAATGCCCCTCTTGGACACGACGTGTCCTAAAACTATGCCTTCTTGAACCATGAAATGGCTCTTTTTCCAACTTAATACTAGGTTGGTCTCCTTACATCTTTTCAAAACTAAGGTCAAATTATCCAGACTGAGAAAGATAGGCCAAAAACTGAGAAATCTTCAATGAACACTTTTAGAAAGTTTTCCACCATATCTGAAAAAATGGCCATCATGCATCGTTGAAAAGTTACGGGTGCATTGCATAGTCCAAAAGGCATCCTCCTATATGCAAATGTCCCAAATGGGCAAGTAAAGGTGGTTTTCTCTTGATCGTCTGGGTAAACAGGTACTTGATTATATCCAGAATAACCATCTAAGAAGCAGTAAAACCTTGACCAGCCAACCGTTCCAAAATTTGATCTACGAAAGGTGGAGGGAAATGGTCCTTCCTAGTCATTGAATTAAGTTTTCTGTAGTCAATGCACACGCGCCAACCCGTGGCTGTGCGTGTTTGTATCAATTCTCCTTCCGTATTTTCAACCACAGTGATACCTGATTTCTTGGGTACCACTTGTGTCGGACTCACCCACTTACTATCAGAAATTGGGTAAATGATTCCGGCATCTAATAACTTCACAACTTCTTTCTTGACTACCTCCTTCATGTTAGGATTGAGTCTTCTTTGCATTTCTCGGGTGGGCTTTGCATCATCTTCGAGGTGGATTCGATGCATGCATATGGAGGGGTCAACCCCTTTCAAATCGGCTACAGACCATCCTATGGCATGTTTATTCTCTTCTAGTACCCTTAAAAGTTTACCCTCCTGTTCAGTAGATAAGTTGGCCGCGATGATTACAGGGAGGGTATCTTCTGGTCCTAGAAAGGCATACTTAAGAGTTGTCGGAAGTGGCTTTAACTCAAGTTTAGGTGGAGAATCAATGGAAGGACAAAGTGGTGCGCTAGCAATAGGGGGAAGAGGTTCAGGTCGGATCTTCCTAGGAAGGGAACTCATGGGAGATTGATTGTCGAGTAAGATGTTGACTTCTTCTATGGCCTTGTCTATGTCAAAGTTGTCAATGTCAAAATGGGCCAAGCATGCCTCTAGGGGGTCATCTACTAAGATATAGGGAAGGGCTTCCTCTACAAGATCATCCATTTCATCAATTAGGCAACACTCGTCTTCCCTCACATGTTGGTTAGCGGCATGAAACACATTCAACTTAATTTTCATATTCCCAAATGATATATCCATTGCCCCAGTTCTACAGTTGATACATGCATTGGCTGTCGCTAAAAAGGGATGACCAAGAATCACAGGAATTTGTTTTTTTAGGTTGGGCACATGTTCCATGTCAAGAACGATAAAATCTACTGGAAAATAGAATTTGTCTACCTTGACAAGAACATCTTCAATCATCCCCCGTGGTATCTTCACAGATCGATCAGCCAATTGTAAGGACACCGAGGTAGGTTTTAATTCACCTAACCCAAATTTTTCATAGACTGAATAGGGTAGAAGATTCACACTTGCCCCTAGATCTAAGAGTGCTCGGTCGATGGAGTTATTTCCTATAACACAGAAAATAGTGGGAGCACCAGGATCTTTGAACTTTGGAGGGGTGTTGTGTTGGAGAATGGAACTTACCTGCTCAGTAGGTAGGATCTTTTTAGGCACATGTGTCCTAGATTTTCGCTTTTGGGTGCACAGGTCTTTGAGAAATTTTGCATAGGAGGAAACTTGTTTGATGGCATCAAGGAGCGGAAGGTGGATTTTAACTTGTTTGAAGACATCGATCATCTCTTCTAGTGAAGTTCCTTTCTTGCCAAAGGAAGAGGGTGCATTAAGTGCTTCAGGGAATGGGGCCTTTAAAATGTGGCTTGTGGCAGATGGTGGACTAGCTGGAGAAAGTTTTGGATTTTCATGTGATATATTCCTCTCCTCTTCTTCACCTTCCTTATTGTTACCCTTCCCAACCTTATTATCTATTATACGTCCACTCCTCAGGATAGTCAAAGCATTTGCTTGCTCATGATTTAGTCGAGTTTCTTGAGCCATGTATTGTCCCCTTGGATTATTCATTGGTTGACTTGGAAGCTTACCTTCCTCTCGCTTGTTAATGCATTGGCTAGTTGACCCATTTGGGATTCTAGCTTAGCAATTGATTGCGTGTGAGAGTGCAATAGTTGTGTGTTTGCCTCCAAACCTTGAAGGGCAGTCAACACTTTCTCCTCAAAGGCTGTATTTCTTTAGGTTCGAGGAGGAGGGTGTTGAAATTGAGTTGAGGGATGGTAGAGATGAAAATTCTGAGGGTTTTGAAAATTTTGGAAGCAGGGTTGGGCAGTATTCGAAGCTTGCTGCCTCCAAAAAAAATTTGGATGATTCCTCCATCCCGGGTTATATGTATTAGAAAATGGGTCATTACCCGATCTGGGCTGTGTTTGGGCAGCATTGATGTGTTCTTGCACGAGTTCGGGAAATTGGGGTGCTGAGGGGCACTCATGAATAGGGTGTGATGGGCTAGAACAGATGGCACACACTTGTGCTTGGAAAGAGCTAACGAAATGTCCTCCTATCATCAATTGATCAATCTTATGGGACAATGCATCTACCTTGCTAGACAGGTCCATGGAATGACTTATTTCACAAATGGTCCCTTTTCTTTGAGAACTTGGGGGTGCTTGACGAGAACAGGAAGCATGGTGGAGGGAGTTTTCATTAAGATTTTCAAATAATTGCCATGCTTCATGCTCATTTTGAAGCATGAATGTCCCCTCGCATGCAGCATCGATCATCTGACGGTTTAGTTCAGTCAAACCGTCATAAAAATATTGCACTAGCTGCCACTTAGGTATTTGATGATGAGGGCATTTAAGGATTAGGTTCTGAAATCTCTCCCAAGTTTTATGAAATTCTTCTCCCTCGGTTTGGGAGAAGCTTGTAATGGCACGTCTAAACTGGTTCGTTCTTCCTATGGGAAAGTATTTTTTAAGGAATTCTTGTTGCATTTGATCCCAAGAACGAATCGACTTAGCTTCTAAAGAATTCAGCTATTGTTTGACTCTATCTTTAAGGGAGAAAGGGAATAATCTAAGTTTCAGAGCATCATCAGTGAAGTTCTGAATCTTGACAGTGGTGCAAATCTCAAGAAATTCATCTAGGTGTTTATATGGTTCTTCGTTGGTGAGCCCATAAAAAGATGGGAACATTTGGATCACACTAGACTTTATTTCATATTGTACCACTGCTACCTCAGGTAATCGAATGCAAGATGGGGAAGTGTAAATGGTGGGAGTAAAGTACTCCCTCAGGAGTTTGGATTGTTCTTCAGCCATCTCAGGAGGTGGGGATGATTCTAATATTCTGATCTCAGCTCGAATATTCCTAAGGGTCCGTTCTATTTCAGGGTCAAAAGGTAATAGGTCACGTACTCTAGAACGACTCCCTTGCATACACTAGTACTTGATCAGTCAAGCATGCAATAAAAGATAAACACATCAATCCTTGTATTTGTCCTAAAATCACTAAACAGCTCCTAACTAGTTTGAAGAGGGCACCTAAGCCTCCAATCCGGTCTAATGAACCGAGTTGACCAGGTAAGCTCCCAGGTAAGTGGAGGGGTCACGATGCATTCGCAAAGGTCCCACTTAAAATCTACTTGTCTCGAATAGATGAACTGTCTTCCTTATGGGGACAAAGCTTGCCTAGATATCAACTAAGCCACAGAGCGAAATTGGTGCAACTTTTGGTGATCTTCGTCCTATTGAGCTCGAATGTTCCTAGGAGCCAACGTCTAATTGATTTTAATTAAAGTGACACTATGTGAGATTGAGTTCACCTAAGTTGGGCAAGAATCCGGTGATGAAATCTGGCTCTTATCTTGTTGGGGTGATTGCCCTTACTATGTGCGGATTAATTTGTGTATGTGTATCAAGCATGTATTCACACTTTTGCTGAAATTAAAATCAAACAATCACCACAAAATTTCAAGCTAATAATTAATTTAAATAAGAAAGGTTTAGAGGTTACCAAAGAAAATTTTCCCAGCAATTTAAAATTTTTTAAGCAAATCTCTAAAGCATTCCTTTTCCAGCTATTCTCCTTTTGATCATCCTAGATTTTTTCTTCGATTCCTGATCAAATAAGACCAAAAGAAAAATTAAAAAAAATTAGTAGAAGAGAAAAAGGAGATAAGAAAAGTAACAATAATAGAAAATAATTTATATCTATATATATATTTGAATTTTTTTTTAATTAATTAATTTTTTTTAATGATAGGAAAAATAACTATGCAAGCAATCCCCGGCAACGGCGCCAAAAATTGATCGGTTCTTTCAATTTCAAAAGTAAACCACGCAATAGCACGTATCCTGTAGGATAGTGATTACGGGTGTCGGTCCACAGGGATTGGAGACTAGTTATTTTTCTTTAATAATAAATCAAAAAGAAGAATTTGCTAACTTGATTTAACTAAATTAATCTATGAGTACGAATTGAAATTTATCAAAGTAGATGGATCTAGGGTTTCGAATCCACCGCGTAGCATTGCATTAGGGACTGTGTTCTTAATTTTTATCTTTTGGAGAGGCATGCAAATTGGGTACAAGCCTTTTAAAATAAAAGCATAAAGAGTGTTAGGAAGATCCATCTTCGGTGTAGCATGAAGTGTCTACCTAAGTATGCTAATCTAGGATGCAGCACACTTCATCTTCCTAGGCATGGATCATCTTAGACTACTTTAGCAAATATGATTAGTAACTAGCATGCTCAAAGTTTAAATATCATAAAGGAATATTTCATTGAAAATAAGAATTTAAACAAGCTCCAAAATAATAAAAAAAATAAGAACTACAATGCCCTGATACATTGCTAGGGCTTCATCCAGCCCTAGACTAGACGTTTAGCTGCGCATGGCTTCCGGACGACCTTCCATCTTCAAATGAAATTGATCACCTCCCATTATTCCCAAAATATCCAAAACTATTCTCTTTACCCCTCCCTCCTTTCTTTTTTTTTATTTCTTTTCTCTGGTTCCCTCTTCGGCTTTCTTCTTCTTTTCACCAAAACAGGGGGTCTCCCCTGTTTTTCTTCCCCGAGCTCTCCTCAAGCCGATGGCCACCCTCCTCCTTTTATAGCTGTCCGGAGTGCTCATTTTGGAAGAGAGAAGAGATCACGGGTGGCTGATTCCGGGGCGTGATGCCGGAGGGCAGATCGCGGATGAAGACGGCGAGAAATGGGAGGTTGGGTTGTGGGATGTAGATCCGTGGAGCGGCTGGGTCTCGGCGTGATCCGTGGAGCGGCTGGGGCGCAATGCTGGGAGGAGCGGAAGAAGAAGGTGGCCGGATCCATGGCGTGATACGCTGGGAGAATGGCTAGATCTCGGGTGACGACATGGACGGCGCTAGAGACGGATGCCGACGGCTGGGATCGTGGAGGAGTGGTCGCTGGCTGCACCGGCGGATGGCGGAATACCCGGGGATGAAGACGATGCCGTGAATCTTGGCTGCTGGGAGGGGCTGATCGGTGGATTGATGGGAGGACGCCGTGGACGGCCGTGATGCGCTGCGGGAGGAAGAAGATGCACAGTGAAATTTCGTAACACTGTTCATATGAACAGTGTTTTCACGGAACACTGTTCATATGAACAGTGTTTTCAGTAATTTGGGGAAAAATTCTTTTCTTGCTCTATTTTGACGTGAAAATGGGCATATGTGGATTTAAAATAAAGGTCTCCCCTGTTTTGCTTAGTTTGGAAACGTGATGCGGAGATGGGAATTTCTGAACTGTTGGATTGCTTGGGGGAGCTACGGACAGTGGTCGTGGGAAAGGAATGGAATTGGTTGGGAATTGGCTTTGGATTTAAGGTGAGTCATGATCGTTGACTTGCTTAAACTTATTCTCGAGCCCAATGTTATTTAATTCTTGCTAAACTGCTTCAGACCGAACTTAACCAGATAAAATAAACAAGACTAAAAACAAGACCGTGACTTAATAAAAAAAAGGATTAATCAAATATTTTTCCTCATACAAGAATAATTATCTAATCAGGACCAAAACCTATTTAATCATAGCCTTAGCTTGATTACAACTCCATCAGGTTACTAAACCGGGTCAACACAATCTCCTCCTTATATGTTTTCATGAAAGATTACAACCAGGAGAGAGACAAGTTCAGAGTCTGTTTTGAGAAAAGAATTATTTACCTCTTACCATATTTTAAATTTATTTCAATGTTTATTCAATTTCATGGTAAAGTATGTATTTATCAGTTTAAGAACATTGATAAGTGCTATGAAAAGATAACTAAATTATAAATTATTCAGCACTTATCACTTGGTTGTCTATTAGTTGATTAGACTGAACCCTATCATTTAATGGTTGGACCTAACTAGGGTATTCGGTGGAGACGCCACACGCCTGCCGAAGAACCTAGGGCAAAATCATCACTAGAAGTTACTTGGTGAAGCAATTGGTTAAGAACCTACCAATAGGTGCATATGGGTTGGCCGAGCCACACTCAGGCTTATATGCGATCTATTGGGTTCTAGTGCCCACTAAAGCATTAAGAGTAATTTTTCGAATTGGAGGTAGAGGCTACCAATTTGTATAAAATAATGGGAGTACCTTTAGACTAACGTCCAAGTCTAATGTGTTTAGTCAATTCATATACTAATAGCCAAATTTTCTTTTATACAGAAATGGCCACTAATTTGTCACTTCGCTCATTATTGGATAATGACAAGTTAACTGGTTCCAACTTCAATAATTGATATAGGAAACTGAAAATTATGCTAGAGCATGAATGGATCCTTTATGTGATAACAAATCCAGCACCTGAGCAGTCCGCTGCTAATGCACGGGGTACAGTCAGAGACACTTATCAGAAGTGGCTCAGTGATCATATCACTGTCCGTTGCATTATGCTCGCTGCAATGAATGATGAGTTTAGGAGGTGTTTTGAGAATGCGCAGCCGGAAGACATCATTCAAGTGTTGAATGAATCATTCGGTTTTTCTGATGACGTTAAAATGCACAAGACTAGTTGTGCTATTTTCAGTGCACGTATGAAGGATGGAGCTTCGACGACCGATCATGTATTGTACATGATTGAGTTAATCGAGTGCCTAGGCACTCTCGGATTTCCCCTACATGATCAATTGGGGAAGGATGCTATACTGAATTCTCTTCCTGGTTCGTACCGCCCATTTCTCACCAACTTTCGTATGACGAAACTGGTAGTAAATTATCACCAATTGTTGGGTTTACTACAAACTTTTGAGAAGGATCACCAACTCCTAAAAGAGTCGGTGAATTTAGTGGGAGGTTCGTCCAGGGGTCATGGTACCTGTAAGAAAGGGAAGAAGAAAAATAAAAATCAAAAGAAAAAGGTGCAACGTGCGAAGCCAAGTCAGACCAAAAAGATTAAGGCTGACCACAATCTGGCAGAATGCTTCTATTGTAAGAAGTAGGGGCATTAGAAGAGAAATTATCCTCAGTACCTTGCCTCACTTGACCCGAACAGGCCAAGCAAGAGAAAAGGGCAATCAGTTGCTGATTATGGTATTTATAACACCTTGTAATTTCTCTATATGTGATAATTCGACCTGGGTATTAGATATTGGAAGTCTGTTTAATATATGCAATTCATTGCAAGGACTTCAGGTCAATGAGAGATTTGGAAACATTGAGAGATTCCTGAATGTTGGAGATGGAAGATCTGTTCCAGTTCTTGCTTTATGAAATCTCAAACTTGTTTTCAATTTTCATGTAGTTGTCTTGAGTGATTGTCACTATTGTCCTACGTTCTTATTAAATGTAATTTTCGTGGGCCTTTTGGCCATAAACGATTAAGAAATCTCAATAAAGAAATGTTCTTGTGATATCATTATGAATGGTGTTACTGTAATACATGGACAATTGAGTAATGGCATATACATATTGTCACAGCCTGTTAATGTAATGTACAAGTCAAGTAAGCGCCCTAGAATAGATAATATCATGGATATCTATCTTTGGCATCATAGGCTAGGTCATATTAACAAGAACAGGATGAACAGGTTAAGTAAAGAGAGAATTCTCAATGTTAATGATTGTGAATCATTAATAACCTGTGAATCATGCCTTCTTGGTAAAATGACTAAATCACCTTTTACTGAAAAAGATGAACGAGCCAGTGACTTATTGACCCTTGTACATTCTGATGTATGTGGGCCAATGAGCACAGATGCTAAAGGTGGGTATTCATATTTCATTACATTTACAGACGACCTTTCGAGATATGGTTATATCTATTTAATGAGACATAAATCTGAAGCATTTGAAATGTTCAAATTGTATCGTAATGAAGTAGAAAAACAAACTGCAAAGAGTATTAAAACTCTTCGATCAGATCGAGGGGGTGAATACCTTTCCAATAAGTTTTTGACATATCTAAGAGAGAATGGGATTCTCTCTCAATGGACTTCTCCTGGTACACCACAATATAACGGTGTATCAGAAAGGAGAAATCAAACTCTGTTAGACATGGTTCGATCCTTGATGGGGTTTGCTGATCTGCCCATATCCTTTTAGGGATATGCTCTTGAATTAACCTGCTATATTCTAAATAAGGTTCCAAGTAAATCTGTAAATAAAACACCACATGAGATGTGGACTGGACGTAAGCCGATGCTCTCTCACCTTAGGGTTTGGGGGTGTCCAGCGTACGTCAAACGTTTGAAGACAGACAAACTTGAACCCAAGTCTGACAAATATTTCTTTGTTGGTTATCCTAAAGAAACTAAAGGATATTACTTCTACTTTGCTGAAGAACAAAAATTGTTTGTAAGCAATAGAGCTGTTTTCCTAGAGAAAGAATTTCTTAGTGAAGGAACTAAAAGCTCTAATGTTGAGCTTAGGAAAGTTCAACATGTAGAAGACCCGACACCATCCACTGAACCAATTGAGTCGGATTTGATTAGATCAGATCCAGAATCCATCTTAGATGCACCATTAAGGCGATCAGGTAGAGTACCACGTCAGCCGGACAGATACTACGGTTTCTTAGTCCGAGATGGGGATCCTGTCGATCTTGATGAAAATGATGAGGATCCGATCACCTATATGGATGCAATGCAGAGGTATGACTTTGATAAATGGCTTAGAGCCTTGCAATCCGAAATGGAATCCATGAAGGTCAATGATGTATGGACATTAGTTGACCCATCCGAAGGGATTAAACCCATAGCGTGTAAGTAGATATTCAAAAGAAAATGGGGCGCAGACGGAAAGGTAGATACCTATAGCCTGTCTGGTTGCCAAGGGATATCGTCAACGTTATGGTATTGACTATGACGAGACATTTTCTTCTGTGGCAATGCTCAAGTCCATTCGGATTGTGCTTGCGATAGCATCACATTTAGACTATGAAATCTGGCAAATGGATGTAAAGACCGCATTTCTAAATGAAGATTTAGAAGAGGAGGTATATATGATACAACCTGAAGGTTTTACATCTATAGATAAGTCTAAGGTGTGCAAGCTACAAAGGTCCATTTATGGATTAAAGCAAGCTTCACGGAGTTGGAATATATGTTTTGATAAGGTAATCAAAACATATGGCTTCATTAAGAATGAAGAGGAACCTTGCATTTATAAATAGACAAATGGATCAGTTATTATATTTCTTATTTTGTATGTAGATGATATTCTTTTAATCGGAAATGACATTCCTGCATTACAAGGAATAAAGGTATGGCTATCATCTCAATTTACCATGAAGGATTTGGGAGAAGCATCTTACATCCTAGGGATGAAGATCTATAGAGATAGATCTAGAAGATTGCTTGGATATTCCAATCCACATACATTGATACTATACTGAAAAGGTTCAGTATAATTAATTCCAAGAAAGGCTATCTTCCAATGGGCCATGGAATTAACCTTTCTAAAAGGGATTGTCCGACAACCCCTCAAGAAAGAGAGAGTATGGATAGAATTCCATATGCTTCGACAGTAGAATCTATATTGTATGCCATGACATGTACTAAACCAGACGTGGCATACTCACTAGGAGTAGTGAGCAGATACCAGTCTGATCTAGGTAGCAACCACTGGAAGGTTGTAAAAACCATCCTTAAGTATTTGAGAAATACTAAAGATCAGTGGCTTGTCTACGGTGATTCTGACTCAAAACTTGAGGGATATACCAATTCAAGTTTTCAGTCAGATCAAGATGATAGCAAGAGTGTGTCGGGATATATCTTCACTCTTAAGGATGGGGCCATCTGCTGGAAGAGTTCCAAGCAGCACACAGTGGCAGATTCTACAGAAAATTGATACAAAAGAAAATATGACTGACCCATTTACCAAAGTCCTCGGCATCAAAGAGTTCGACGAACACAAGTCGAAGATGGTATTAGATACTGTGCCGATTGATATTAGGCTAAGTGGGAGTTGTTGGGATTTGTATCCTTAATGTCAATCGTCAGTATATTGATGATTGAATTTTATAAATGAATTGACAAATTAATAAAGTATTATTTGGCATTATTCATCATTTCATCTTCAAATAAACTCTTATATGATGAAGTCCTTAGGACTTACGTTATGATAAAGGAGGATTTATCTTTGAGTCCTTAAACTGGTTCATGACCAAATGATATGTTGTTACTGGGATGACAGGATTATCGAGATTAGGTCGTTGTGTGACATATATGTTGGTTGTCCTCTTAACCAAGGAGTGTGGAGACACTAGTATGCCACACAGGTGAAGTGTAGGAGTACATTTCATTGAACGTGACCAATTCTGGAATGCTCTACTGTCAAGAGATGTTTCGAGTGGATATGGGTATAAGTTTGGCCCTTTGACCTGAGATCGCAACCTGTGACTAGCAAGCAACTCACTGTACTTTGGTACCGGACTATCTGAATTTCTAATTCAGTGACGGAAGGTCACTGGGTGCAGTCAAGTACTTGCGTAGTCAGTTGTGAGTCGAGATGGAATTGACCCCTCCTAGAAACAGGAGATAATGTTTTGTGATTAATTTAGCAAAACCTTGGCCAGGGTAATCCCAGTGAGGAGTCACGGGATATCTAAAGTTAATCACATAATAGATGTACTAATTATAGGCTTGATGGTGAGCTCTAAGTCATCCTGGCATTAGGAGTCAAAGGGATTGAATTATATAGTAACCATAGTCCAGGGTTTCAGAATATTTGCTTCGCATATATTCGGCCTATCGAAATGTCGGGTACCATTGCTAGATGGTCACATCAATTAGTATAGGAAGATGTTCCTATACTACCGGCTTAGGTTCGAACCTATGAGGTCACACGCATAAAAGTTTCTAGGTTGATCAAATGGCTGATTGATAATTAAGAATCATTCAGGGATAATTTGGCCAATTCGATTGACAAATTATCCTAAACAAAAGTTGCATTAAAATAATTATTGAATTATTGAAGGATTAATTAGCAATTGGATTTCTAATGAACTCAATTTGATTGAGTAATTGGGCTTAGGTTGAGCCAAATTGAATAGGATTCAATTTGGGCTGCATCAGGGTTTGACCTAATTGGATTGGGTTCAACCCAAGTAGATTGAGCTTGACCCAATTGATGGGACTTGACCCAATTGGATTGGGCTTGATCCAAATCAATTAGAAGACCTTATTTGATGAGGATTATGAGTCTAAATAATCAGAATTGGATAAGGAGAAGAATTCCTAAATTTTAGGAACCCATCCTTATCTTCTTGGAGAAAAATGACACCTTGATTTATCCCCAATATTTTCCATGACTATCCTCTTTATTTTTGGCCACAAATTGGCGTGAGAAGAGAGAAGGCGTGGCGCTATATTTTCTATGAAAATGGCACCTTAAATCTTCCTAGAAAGATTTAGATGAATTTTCTAATTTATAGGGATTGCATGGTGCATGAAATAGGATGGTGTGCGGCTGAACATTGGATGCATGACATCCTATCTTTTAGGGATCCAAAATCCACTAAATTTAGATATGTTTATCTCCTGTTAGCTTCCAAACCACCAGAATTTTTTGGAGATTTTATCAGCCAAATTAATTGGCTATTTTATCAGCCAAATTAATTGGCTATTTTATCAGCCAAATTAATTGGCTAAATTAGGTATGATACGTGGGGGGGTCTTTTGGCTAAAAAAGACCCCCATGCCTTGGGTTCAAGATATACCATATTTAGAGGTTTCAAAAAATTCTGAAAAAATTCCTTGAGGGCCTCCTGAAAGAGTAGATGCCCTATAAGCCAATCATTTGATGGGTTTCTCTTTGTAATCCTCCAAATCATGTACTTTGACACTCGATATATATCAATAAAGGCATTGTGTTTCATCATTTGCTGCTTATCTATTTTATTATTGGATGATGAACCCCATAAATTAGGACATTGGTTTTAGGGTTATGATGGGATCATACCAGTGAGACCTAAAATCCTAAAATCCTAATTTAGAATATTCTCAGTCAAATTGGTATATTGAGTCGGGGATCAATATTACCGGAAAGATTAGCACATCTTATGTATGCTCGATGTAGAGGGTGATTGATCTCACAGTCACTTGTGTGAGACACTAATACAAAGATGTGGGTGCTCATTAGAGGAATGAGTTCACTGAAATGACCAACCATGAGAACATCTTATGGATTCTTACTTAATTATCAAAAGATGGTTCTCATAGTAGGAGTTGTGTAAGTGACCCTTGACCTGAGATCACCATGGTACCTTGTGCACTTGAAGCTATGTTTTGGTTTACCCTCATTCACAACATTGTATTGTGTACGGGGTATTCTGGATATGGTGGATTTTGTACGAAGGTTGTGAGTAGGTCAACAAGGAATCAGTCACTTCTAGTAAGAGAAGGTAACATCCTACTTACTCTAATCTTATGATGATTCAAGAAGCCTTTGATCAAAGCAAAATGAATATTAGAAAGAGTTTCTAATATTTCATTATTTGAATTATCATATAAAAGATTGAGAGAGACATGAATAAGTGATTGAGTTTGATATTGATCCATACTCATGCACTTATTCAGGATGAAGTATGACTGAGGGATTGAATTGCACAGTAACTTGCCACTGAAGGGTATGTTTGGATTTGTCCAATACATTTCTCATCTTTCGGATAGACATGATACGTTGCTAGACGTCAATCATGTCTTGTGGGTTGATCGGATCAAAGAGTTTGATTAGATCAAAACATCAGAAAGGTTCTGATTGCTAAGTCAGGTTTAGCACTAAATTGAACCTAAATTGGATTAGAGGTATTCTAATTAGGTTAGGTCAACTTGCACCTGCACCTACTGCTGGCTAAGATAAGGAACCCAATGAGTCACACACAAGAGAATTGATCAAGGGTCTAATTGGATTAAATCATGTTTGCAAGATGAACATGCTAGCACGTGTTGCAAACCCTAGCTCCTAATTCAAATTAAATTCGAATCTGATTCTTAGGTTAGGTTGATCTAATATGATTAGATCATGACCTAATATGGGTTAGCCAAGAGTTGGAACCCATTTGGCTTTAATTAGACCTGATTTGATTAGGTTTAATATTTTCTTTAAGTTGGTTAAATCCAATTAGATTGGGTTTGATAGGGCCTTCACTTCTGGACCATTGGATGGCTTCCTGGATGAAGGATCTGGTCCACTGGTTGGCGCCTTCATCTGGACCATTGGATGGATTCTTGGATGAAGGATGTGGACCATTGGTCAGCGCCTGAATCTGGACCACTGGATGGCTCTCTGGATGAAAGATCTGGACCGTTGCTCAGCAACTGAATCTGGACCATGGGTGATGGCAACTTGCTTCTGGACCATTGGATGGCACCCTGGATGATGATGCCTTGATCTGGACCATTAGATGGCGCCTAGATCTGGACCATTGGCTTTGGTTCACTGCATTTGGGCCCTTGGATCATCAGTATTTAAGAGGGAGATATGAGAAAGAAGTTGATACACCCTTCTCCTTAGCACCCCATCATGATGGGATGCCTCTCTTGGCACATGCCTCATCATGATGAGGAGTGTGGATGGAATGCATCCCTTTATGATGCATCCCTCCATCTCTTATAAATAAGGAGGTGCCTTGGGGTTCTAAAGATCATCAAAGAAAAAGTCTTTCCTTCTCTCTCCCTTATCCCTTCTTTCTTACAAGCCTCTCTATTTTGTCCTAACCCAAGACAAGAGGGACTTCTTTAGGACAAAAAGGCTAGTGAATGTTTTAAGGTAGAAAGGAAGAAGGAAGTAAAGGAAAATCAGCCAATTAAATCCTTTGGAAGGATTGAACAATTAGAATCAAGTTTTGGTGGAGCTAGAGTCTTGAACCCATTCCTGTGTGGATCAACATCGGAGGGTGAACATTTGGGCACCTTAGGACATCTTCAGACATATTGGATATAGCGTGATAGGTATTCTTCTATACCAAGATTATATTTTCTACATTATTTGGTTATACTATTAAGGTGATCTTGGCTTATTAGGGTTTCATATAATGGGTTTTATAAGAAAATTTTATAATCCCGTATCTTTCGCTACGCCCTAGGGCACTGGGAAACCCAACAGTGGTATCAGAGCCACCCTTAATCCTTTTAACCAAATGATAATACATGCTATTATCTTGATGCTATAAGATAGCTAGGTTGTTTGTATGCATGATTAGTTTATGCCATGAGATAGTGTTATATTCATGTTGTAGCACAGTATCATTGCTAGTGCTAAATTATAGAATGTGCAATGAGACCAATATAGTAGTATGAAAACTTTGGGCTGACCCATTCTGGAACAATCGACTCAGTTGGTGTCTAGGAAGGAAGCCACAGGTGGTTACTTAATTAGGACCTCACTCTCTGAGTGAGGGGTGCCTCCCACCTGCTTTTCTGGCCAATTATTTGATTGTCCTTTATGGTTGAGCTTAATGTTAGTAAGATACTACTATTTGAAAGCCTCACTAAATTCATAATTAAGTCGTAGTGTTAATTGCTTTAAGCTGAGCCATTCTGAATCAATTGACTAAGTTGGTGTCTAGGAAAGAGGCTACAGGTGGTTATTTAATTAGGACCTTACTAAGTAAGGAGAGCCTCCCATCTGCTTACCTGGCCAACTATTTGATTGACCTCCATGAAAAAGCTAATTGCTGATATAACACTATAAAGGTCCTTCCTTCATGCTTAGATATTATTATGTCAATATCTACGCTAGCTTATTGTGATTCCCACAAGGTTAGTATTAGGGATTGATATTGTAATATCTTGGTGCATATGATGCATATGGCATATTTTAATAGGTTGCCTTGTTGTGATTCCCACAAGGGCAGCATTATTCAAATATGACTGTATAAAAATGAAGGATTTGACTTAACTAGACACAATAGTTTGTTGTGATTCCCACAAGACTATATGTGTGCTAGAGGATAGAATAAAGTTGGAAATCGCATGGGATGCAATTGGAAAGAGTTTCCTACCTTTGAACTTATAAGGGCTTGTTGTGATTCCCACAAGATCTTTTATAAGGAATTTGGATCTCAACCCCACTAAGAAAATTAGTATTTTCTCGTTCATCATACTTGAGGGTTATGATATTCGATAAAAATAGTGGGAGTAACAATTAGATAAAAGTCCTTGTCTGATTGAATACATGTCATCATGATTGGTCTGCTTATATTAGTGTTCTTTGTAATTATAGATTAATTCTGCAAAAATGGCATCTTCACTCTCACTTAGAGGTATCTTAGATACAAACAAATTGACTGGTCCCAACTATGTGGACTGGTTGAGGAATTTAAAGATTGTTCTCACACAAGAAAAATTTTCCTACATTCTCGAAACCCCTAACCTAGGGTCAGCAGGGGAAGATGCAACTGAGGAGGAATTGGCCACATATCGTATGTAGAAAAATGACAGTTTGACTGTCAAATGTATCATGCTTGCTTCTATGAATAATGAATTGCAGAGGCAGCATGATAGTATGGATACTCACTCCATACTCCTTAACTTGAAGGAGTTATATGGTGAACAGAGCAGAACTGCTAGATATGAGATATCTAAGCAGTTGTTCCATGCTAGAATGATCGAGGGATCGTCTGTGCAAGACCACTGTTTAAAGGTTATAGACTTGATCACTCGATTGAGTCAACTTGGCTTTGCAATGGACAGTGAGCTCAGTCAGGATTTGATCCTGCAATCACTACCCGACTCATTCTCGCAGTTTGTTGTGAATTATCACATGAACAAACTAAATTCCTCCCTGCCTGAGCTTCTAAATATGCTGAAAACAGCAGAGTCTCACATCAAGAAGGACAAGGGTCCGATCCTTCTTGTTGGTGAGAGCTCAAAGAAGAAATCGGGCAACAAGGGTTCAAAGAAAAATTAAACCCTAAGAGTCGCATCAAAAAGAAGAAGGAAAAGAAAATCTCTGGACCCGGTACCTATTTCCACTGCGATAAGACGGGGCATTGGAAAAGGAACTGCAAGAGCTTTCTTGCAAGTGTGAAGCCTGATGCAAGTGTGTATCAAAAGGTATGTTTTTATTACATGCCAATATGACATTAAGTTCTTCTGATTCTAATTCATGGGTATTGGATACCGGTTGTGGTTCTCACATATGCAAATCTTTGCATGGACTGCAGAAAATTAGAAGTCTGAAGAAAGGTGACTTCGAGCTATATGGCGCTGGAGGAGAATCCATCCAGGCTGAAGCTGTTGGCACCTACATACTACAGCTACCCTCCGGGAAATTCTTGAAGCTAGAAGACTGTTATTTTATGCCAAAAATCATTAGAAATGTAATTTCAATTCCTTTGTTGCTTAAGAAAGGATTCGAAATAAATGGAAAGAGCAATGGTTGCTCTATTTCTTTATCTAATGAGTATTATTGTCATGGCACTATGGAAAATGGTCTTTTAGTATTATGTCTTAATAATGTTATGTTTCATATTGGCAAAGATAATAAAAGAAAAAGAGAAAATATTAATAATACCCTCCTCTGGCATTACCGATTAGGTCATATTAGTGAGACAAGGTTACACAAGTTGTATAAAGATAAATTCTTTGACCCTTATGATTTTGAATCATTAGGAACTTGTGAATCTTATCTTATGGGTAAAATGACCAAGTCTCCATTCTCGGGACATGGAGAAAGGGCAAGTGAGTTGTTAGAACTCGTACACACTGATGTGTGCGGTCCTATATCAACTCCAGCTAGAGGTGGATACTCTTACTTCATCACATTTACTGATGACTTATCAAGGTTCGATTTTGTGTATCTAATGAAACATAAATCCGAAGCCTTTGATAACTTTAAAGAGTATCAAAGTATGGTCGAAAAACAAACTGGAAAGTGTATTAAAATCCTTCGATCTGATCGAGGAGGAGAATACCTTTCTAGCAAATTTTTAGATTATCTTAAATTAAAGGATATACTCTATGAATGGTGTAGTGTGCATCAACCAAAGTCCACACTTGGTTGAATTGCACGGTATCCCTCCATATATACCACAATTAAATGGTGTAGCTGAAAGGCGCAATCGTACCTTATTAGATATGGTACGGTCCATGATGTGCTTCACAAATCTTCCAATTTTCTTCTGGGGACATGCCCTAGAAACTGCTGCATTAGTATTA
The DNA here is from genome assembly GCF_009389715.1 of Phoenix dactylifera. NCBI lineage: Eukaryota > Viridiplantae > Streptophyta > Magnoliopsida > Arecales > Arecaceae > Phoenix > Phoenix dactylifera. Next base: position 696,026 of record NW_024067710.1, on the reverse strand, counting down.
AATAGAGTACCATCTAAGTCTATATCTAGCACTCCATATGAGATATGAAAAGGAAAGAAACCTAATCTTAAGTATCTTAAGATATGGGGTTGTCATGCTTATGTCAAAAGAAATTTTGGACATAAGCTAAGTGCTAGATCGGACAAGTGTACATTTGTAGGTTATCCTAAAGACAGTTTAGGATATATCTTCTATGATCCTACCGAACAAAAGGTATTTGTTGCTAGGCATGCCACTTTCTTGGAAAAAGAGTTTTTCTTAGAAAAGGGCAAGGATAGAAGAATTGAACTTGATGAAGTTCAAGACCTACAAGGTGAGACACATAATAATCCTCAACCAGATGTACCCATGGAAGAGGTACAGCCACTACACACTACTCCTCTCCGAAGGTCAGAAAGAGTGCGAAATGCACCTGAGAGGTATGGATTTATCATTGAGAATGATGAAGCCCACATCATTGATAACGATGACCCTCTGACCTATTCGGAAGCTGTCAAGAGTAGGGACTCTGACAGATGGCTGGATGCCATGAAATCCGAGATAGATTATATGTATACAAACCAAGTGTGGACTTTGGTTGATGCACCTGAGGGAGTGATTCCAATAGGGTGCAAATGGGTATACAAGAAGAAGATAGGAGCTGATGGCCAAGTAGAAACCTACAAGGCTAGGCTAGTGGCAAAAAGTTTCTGGCAAAAACAAAGTATTGATTATGATGAAACTTTTTCGCCAGTAGCTATGCTCAAATCTATTCGGATTATGCTTGCTATAGCTGCATACTATGATTATGATATCTGGCAGATGGATGTCAAAACCGCCTTTCTTAATGGTCACCTTGAGGAAAAGGTTTATATGACACAGCTAGAGGGATTTGTCTCAAGAGGAAGAGCAAATCAAGTATGTAGGCTTAAGAAATCCATTTATGGATGAAAGCTGGCATCTAGGAGTTGGAACATCCATTTTGACATGATAGTCAAAGAGTTTGGCTTCATTAAAAATATAGATGAACCTTGTGTGTACAAGAAGACTAGTGGGAGTGCTATTGTCTTCTTGATATTATAGGTGGACGATATATTGGTCATTGGAAATGATGTTCCAATGATGCAATCGGTCAAGACTTGGTTATCAAAGAAATTTTCTATGAAAGACTTGGGTGAAGCATCCTATATACTTGGTATAAGGATCTATAGAGATAGATCTAAAAGGATGCTAGGTTTGTCCCAGTCTAGGTACATTGATAATGTGCTGAAGAGGTTCAGCATGGATGGAAGTAAGAAAGGTTTCTTACCCATAGGACATGGCATACAACTCTCTAGGCAGATGTCTCCTAAGACATCTGAAGAGAGGAATAGAATGAGTTCTATTTCCTATGCTTCAGCAGTAGGGTCGATCATGTATGCTATGTTATGTACCAGGCCTGATGTAGCTTATGCCTTGGGTATGGTAAGTAGATTTCAGGCAGATCCCGGGGAGGATCATTGGAAAATTGTGAAAAGCATTCTCAAATACTTGAGAAGGACTAGAGATGTTTTTCTGATTTATGGAGGATCAGAATTGAAACTAGAAGGCTATTCAGATTCTAGCTTTCAATCTGATCCAGATGATAGCAAGTCAATCTCTGGATATATCTTCACTTTGAATGGTGGAGCTGTGAGTTGGAAAAGTTCCAAACAGCAAACTGTAGCTGACTCAACTACTGAGGCAGAATACATAGCTGTTAGTGAAGCTGCTAAGGAAGCAGTCTGGATGAAGAAGTTCATCACAGAGCTGGGTGTAGTTCCTGAGATTGCCGGACCAGTCCCAGTTTATTGCGATAACACTGGAGCTGTTGCACAGGCTAAGGAACCAAGGTCTCATCATAGATCCAAGCACATTTTGAGATGCTTCCACCTTGTTTGAGAGATAATCGAAAGACAAGACGGCAAGATTGAACGAGTAGACACAAAGAACAATATAGCAGACCCATTTACTAAAGCTCTACCACAGCAGCAATTCAATCGTCACCTCGATTGTACGGGGTTAAAATATAAGGGCAATTGGCTTTAGTGCAAGTGGGAGATTGAAAGAGTAGATACCCTATAAGCCAATCATTTGATGGGTTTCTCTTTGTAATCCTCCAAATCATGTACTTTGACACTCGATATATATCAATAAAGGCATTGTGTTTCATCATTTGCTGCTTATCTGTTTTATTATTGGATGATGAACCCCATAAATTAGGACATTGGTTTTAGGGTTATGATGAGATCATACCAGTGAGACCTAAAATCCTAAAATCCTAATTTAGAATATTCCCAGTCAAATTGGTATATTGAGTCGGGGATCAATATTACCGGAATGACTGGCACATCTTATGTATGCTCGATGTAGAGGATGATTGATCTCACAATCACTTGTGTGAGACACTAATACAAAGATGTGGGTGCTCATTAGAGGAATGAGTTTACTGAAATGACCAGCCATGAGAACATCTTATGGATTCTTATTTAATTATCAAAAGATGGTTCTCATAGTGGGAGTTGTGCAAGTGATCCTTAGACCTGAGATCACCATGGTACCTTGTGCACTTGAAGCTATGTTTTGGTTTACCCTCATTCACGACATTGCATTGTGTACGGGGTATTCTGGATATGGTGGATTTTGTACGAAGGTTGTGAGTAGGTCAACAAGGAATCAGTCACTTCTAGTAAGAGAAGGTAACATCCTACTTACTCTAATCTTATGATGATTCAAGAAGCCTTTGATCAAAGCAAAATGAATATTAGAAAGAGTTTCTAATGTTTCATTGTTTGAATTATCATATAAAAGATTGAGAGAGACATGAATAAGTGATTGAGTTTGATATTAATCCATACTCATGCACTTATTCAGGATGTAGTATGACTGAGGGATTGAATTGCACGGTAACTTGCCACTGAAGGGTATGTTTGGATTTGTCCAATACATTCCTCATCTTCCGGGTAGACATGATACGTTGCTAGACGTCAATCATGTCTTGTGGGTTGATCGGATCAAAGAGTTTGATTAGATCAAAGCATCAGAAAGGTTCTGATTGCTAAGTCAGGTTTAGCACTAAATGTCGGGAACCCGCCCATGCCGCTGATATTTCAAAAATTTTCAGATGGCAGCGGAATCGGCATGCACGGGTTCGACGTTCATCGCATGAACGTTGTTTCGAGACCTTTCGCAATTAGGTAAGAATTAAAACTTTTAAAACTAATAGGAAGATCAAATCTTCACCTTGCGCGGGTAGATGATCACCGCAAATCTGAATTCGTGGTTTTGGAAGAGGGTTCGCTTGAAGCCGTTAAAACGTCCGGCCTCTACGGGTATCCACACGAAGCAGGATCCGATCCAAGCTCTCTATCTCACCGGGGTGCTAGCTCCCTTGCAGAGATAGCTTTTGATGGCTGATCTCCTCTCTTTCAATCAACCCTTGATTGCACTTGAGAGGAGGAAGAAGAAGGATGAAGAAGAGGAAGAAGATCACAGCCCTTCGCAGCCTTCTTCTTTTCTTACGCGTTGAAGCCAAGAGGAAGGAGAAGGGATGCCGCCAAGCTTCAACTTGCTTGCACCTTGCTTGCAGCCTAACCAAGGGAGGAGAGGGGAGGGTGGCGGCAGCAAGAGGAGGATTCTTCAATGCCTTAGGGCGCCGGCCCCTAGTCCTCCTTTTATAAGGATTGGAGCTCCTAACAATTAGGAGTTCCATGATAACTTACCAAAGGAAGGGGGCGCCGGCCCTAGCTCTTCATGTCGCCCTAGCCAAGTGAAGAGGGGCTGATGTCCTTCTTACTTGGTTAACCTAATCCTCTTCCAAAGAGGATTAGGTGCCTCTCTCATGGTTTCATCCCAATCCAATTAGGATTAGCCAAATTGGGTTCAATCTATGCTAGTCCTAATCCAATTAGGACTTGAATGAACCATGACTCATTTGAACTCTTCAATCCTAATCCAATTAGGAGTCATGTTGATTCATTAGATTAATAATTAATTAGGACTTAAGGAATCCTAATCCAATTAGGATTTGTTTAATTCTAGTCCTAATCCAATTAGGACTCTAATTTGAATCCAAAGTCCTAATCCGATTAGGACTCTAGGAATCCTACTCCAAGTAGGAATCCAATTTTGATTCAAAACTCCTAATCTCATTAGGATTGAGGAATCCTATTCCAAGTAGGAATCCCAGTCCTACTCCAACTAGGATTCCCAGTCCTAATCCAATTAGAACTCTAGGTATCCTACCCGAAGTAGGATTTCTTGTTTCAAGTCCAATTAATTAATTCCCTTTCCTTCTTCAACTTCTTATCAATCAAATTGATTTCTTGTGATTCCTAATCACGATTTCAACCATCGGATCGGTCAATACTTCTAGTGTGTGTGACCCCATAGGTTCTATTCTGACTGGTAGTGAGATATATTGTGATCTCTATCTCAATATCATTGAAAACTCCTTTCAATGGGTTGGAACGATTCCAACTCAACTCATTAGGGTTTATCGATCATCAAGATAATCCCTATGAGTCCCACCATCCACCAGTGACACCTAGCAGCATGTAGTGGCTACCCAGCAGAATGGAATGATGAACCTCTAGGTGCAGTTAACGTGTGATACAGTCCTACTATCGTGGATCCCTACAGGACGGAGGTCATGGATAACTCGTCAAACCCCATCGTCTGTCATATGTCAAGATTTATTCGACTTGAGTTCGATAGTGAAAAACTCCTTTTCCACTTCATATTTCTGCCCTGGCCAAGGTCTTAGAACTCAGTCTAACAAATCACATAGGATCACTCCTCTTCTATCAAGGTCGATAGATTCCTTATAGGTGCATACCCTACTCCTACAGTGAACCTACTGCAGCCAATCTACACTGCATGGACCCATATGGCTAGAGACCATGTATGTGTGCAGTCAAACTACAATAACCTCACTGTGAGTAGCCGAAGCACCGTAGGTCAAAGGACCAGTCACACTACTGCAACATCAAGCAAGTCACCGACGAGTGGATAGACATCCAAGTGACTTCTTGTCTTGGTCACGCTCAGTACCCTTGTTCTCTAACAAGCACCTGCACTATCACTTCAGTGTCCCTACACTGTGGACTCAAGTCTCGTCCATCCAGAAGGAAAGTGATCTGTGTACTGATCGGATCGATCACCGTCCTCGTGATGATCCATTGATCAGGAGTATTTAGAAATTAATCACCAATGATACATGGCTCAAATTCTCAACTCTTGAGAATATGTATCATCATCTTATTAATTCCTTGGACGATTCATAGACACATAAATAATATGAATAAAAAGATGCCTTTTATTTATTCAATAATAAACAGTCAAGTACAAAATTATGTCCCTAGAATCAACAATGTGTCAGCCAAATTGGCTTCTAGAGCATACATCTAACACTAAATTGAACCTAAATTGGATTAGAGGTATTCTAATCAGGTTAGGTCAACTTGCAACTGCACCTACTGCTGGCTAAGATAAGGAACCCAATGGGTCACACACAAGGGAATTGATCAAGGGTCTAATTGGATTAGATCATGTTTGCAAGATGAACATGCTAGCACGTGTTGCAAACCCTAGCTCCTGATTCAAATTAAATTCGAATCTGATTCTTAGGTTAGGTTGATCTAATATGATTAGATCATGACCTAATATGGGTTAGCCAAGAGTTGGAACCCATTTGGCTTTAATTAGACCTGATTTGATTAGGTTTAATGTTTTTCTTAAGTTGGTTAAACCCAATTGGATTGGGTTTGATAGGGCCTTCACTTCTGGACCATTGGATGGCTTCCTGGATGAAGGATCTGGTCCACTGGTTGGTGCCTTCATCTGGACCATTGGATGGATTTCTGGATGAAGGATCTGGACCATTGGTCAGCGCCTAAATCTGGACCACTGGATGGCTTTCTGGATGAAAGATCTGGACCGTTGCTCAGCGCCTGAATCTGGACCATCGGTGATGGCATCTTGCTTCTGGACCATTGGATGGCACCCTGGATAATCCCGTATCTTCCGCTGTGCCCTAGGGCACTGGGAAACCCAACACCTCCATCCCTTCTTCTCCTTCTTCCTCATGTCCATCCTCCATATTCTTCAAGAACAATCAAAGGTTGAGTATTTAGAAGGAGAAAGCTTCAGCTATTGCAACGTTCCTGCGCGAGCTAGCACTCCCACGGAAGATGATCTACCTAGGACTTCGTGTGTACTTCTCATAGAGGCCATTCGTATGCGTGGCTGCGAAGTCAAGGATCAGATTCATAAGTTTCTTCCATCATAAAAGGTATTAATCCTACATCAATATTTTATTTTGGAGTCAGGGTCTAGGTCCGATTCTCTGAGGTTTTACCCTCTTTTGGAGCTCCTCATGGAGTTATCACCAGAATCCATTCAATGGATATTCGGAGATTAATCGGAATAGAGTGTTTACCTTTTAGATCTGATAGTTAATCATGCATGAAAGTTTTAGCATAATTGTTTAAACGATTCCGGCATAATCCTATGTGTTCTTAAGGTGCTAATTTCTAGATTTGATCTTGTAAGCATGCATGAATTAAATCTTTTGATTTCATTTTTCACTACATTTTTGAAACTTAAAAAGAACTATGTATGGCTTGATCCCCCTTACGAAGGGGTACGTAGGCAACCCGATCAGGTTCAGCCATAATTTTCAAAAAAAAAAAAATCAGCTTGCTTAACACCGAAGAACCTAGGATTCACTTTCAAACCATTCCTCCATGTTCTTACAAGAAGGCAAATCAAAAGTTGATATCGTCAGGAAGATCAAAATTCAGCAAAGGAAAATTCTGCACAAGCTAGCACTTCCACGGGATTGGATCACTCTAGGAGCTTCGCATGGATTACTCGTAGAGGCCAGACGAGTGTGTGGCTACGAAGCTCGAGCATCGGATCCATTACTTTTAGATTTCATAAAGGTATGAATCTAGATCCAAAGTTGTATCTCTTATAGGTTCCAATCTCCGAGGGTTAAACCTCTTTTGGGGCTCTTCACAGAGTAATCTTCAGAGCCTATTCAATAGGCATTCGAAGATTAGTTGGGTGTTAGATTAATTGAGTTTAGAACTTAATTAATAATCTCATTTCAGATCTGAAATTGTTACGGGGGAACTTAGCCACCATGCCCCACGTGACCGGCACGCGCGCCCAGGAAGACTACGGCTGCCCCTTGATCCAGCAATCCGACTTCGGGTCGGATATCTTCGGCTCCGCAGCCCGACCCCGAGTCGGCTGCCCCTTGATCCAGCAATCCGACCTCGGGTCGGATATCTTCGGCTCCGCAGCCCGACCCCGAGTCGGCTGCCCCTTGATCCAGCAGTCCGACCCCGAGTCGGTTGCCCCTTGATCCAGCAATCCGACCTCGGGTCGGCAATCTCTTGACAACAACAGACTGTTCTCCTGAGGCACGCCGCGGCCCCCTGCTCCACTACTCCCTGCAACGGCCGAATCCGGCGCTGCCCCAAGATCCCCTGTAACAACCGTACAAAGCGGAGCTCCACTACGCCCTGCCATGGCCGTACCCGGCGCTGCCCCACGACGCCCTGTAACGGCCACGTCAGTGGCAACCCCATCGTGCCACACGATGACCAATCCCCAGAAAAACCCCCCAGCCTGATATATATGGGGCTGGGGGGGAAGGGGGAGGGTAAGCAAGATTCTCCATAGCATCATCTTACCTGCTACCTCTCCTTCTCCTTCGATTCCCTCTAACTTGATCGTCGGAGGGCCCCCACTACCCCAGTGGTGGTGCGAGGCTTGCTTGCAGGTTTTCCGGCGGAAGGTGGAGCGCAACCAAAGCAATTCAAAGGGAACCCCGTTCACACCGCTGTGCCAATCGTTCTCGATTTGGACCCCCAGCAACAGTTGGCGCTAGAAGGAGGGCCCGGATCTCAGAGCGATCGTAATGGCACGGCGAGGTGGTCGTGGAGCTTCCAATGCTTCCGGTCGCGGGGCCTCTCGCGCCACTGGCCGGGAGGCCGCTGCATCTCCAACACGCTCTCAGCAACACTCCACCGCCCCACCGCCCATTCAGATGGTCGAAGCCGCCCAGTTCGACCAGCTAACCCAGCAGGTTCGCACCCTCACGGAGGCGGTGCAGAATCTGCAGGGTGCGATGTCCCGGGCGCCGCAGCGGGCTCAGGAGCCGCCGCTGCCTGAGCGTTCGCCTGTCCTCCTCAACTCGCGTTCCTTCCTCTCCCATGGGGAGGAGCGCCGGCGCGAGGAGGATTCTCGAGCACGCTCCATTCTGCCGGGACCTTCCCACCGGAGCTGCGCGGGGTACGAGAGGCGGGCCCGGGCGCGTTCCCAGACCCCCCAGTCCTCGAGAAACCCGCGCTCCAGTCGGTCCCCCTCTCGCCGCTCCTTGTCTCCCACCCACCGGTCGCGCTCCCTGGACCGGCGGGTGGACGATCTCCACCGACAACTCCAGGTCCTGAAGGGCCATTCCAAAGATCCCTTCGCCGACTTAGAGATCTCCTCCCAGCCGGCGCTCGCCTCGAGGATCCTGCGGACCCCAAATCCTCCGGGGTTCAAAATGCCGGTGATCGAGCCCTATGACGGGGCAGCGGATCCGCGGGATCACATCGAGAGTTTCAGGACCCTTATGCTCCTCCACGGAGCATCAGATCCCCTTCTCTGCAAGGTTTTCCCGGCAACCCTCCGCGGCCCGGCGAGGGCATGGTTCGCCGGGCTGGAGGCTGACTCAATCCGGTCCTTCGACCAGTTCACTCGCCTCTTCATCACTCATTTCGCCGTCAGTAGCCGGCGGCGACTGGTCTCTGACTCCCTCTTTGATGTCCGGCAAAACGAGGGAGAAAGCCTGCAGGATTATCTTACCCGCTTCAACAGGGCTACGCTGGAGGTCCGGAACCTGAGTCAGGAGGTAGCTCTTTCAGCCCTGAAGCGTGGCTTCCGAAAGGGCAGACTCACCTTCTCCCTAGACAAACGCCTGCCGCGGAGCTTCCCAGAGCTGTTGTCCCGGGCGAACCAGTATGCGGACGCCGAGGAGGCGGCCGCCCACCGGAGCAAGGAGGCCGCCGAGATCCCTCAAAAGCTTGGGAAGAAAAGGCGGAAAGAGGCACGCCAGAGGAGGAGCCCGACGCCTCAGCGTCGGCGCAGAAGCCCGTCGCCGGCGAAGAACCACGGCGCCCCACGCCCTCGTTCTCCGCCCCGACGTTTTCACCGGTACACCCCTCTCCTGACTTCCCGGGCCCAGATCCTTATGGAGATCAAGGGGCGGGAGGACCTCCCGGCCCCGAGACAGATGCGGAGGATCCCTGGGAAGAGGCCCTCCCGGGCGTACTGTGAGTACCACCGAGACCACGGCCACGACACGGAGGACTGCTTCCAGCTTCGGGACGAGATCGAGGCTCTCATCCGCCGGGGGCGTCTCGGTCGATATGTGAGCGACCGACATCCCCCCGCAGACCCGCGTCCGGCCGACCCGGCCCCTCCGGAGCCTCGGGAGCAGAATCGACCCGTTGCGGGCGTAATCCACACTATCACTGGGGGCTGCCCCCGGCCCGTGAGGAAAGCAGGGGGCTCGACGGAAGCGTTAGGGGCGGCCGTCGCAAAGAGGCAGAGGGTCGGCAATGTAATCACCTTTTGTGATGAGGATGTAAAGGGGGTTCAGACCCCCCACGATGACGCCATGGTGATCTCCCTCACTATGGCAAACTATGATGTAAGGCGTGTTCTTGTGGATAGTGGAAGCTCAGCTGATATCTTGTTTTACGAGGCCTTCCAAAAGATGGGCTTGTCCAGACAATTGTTGCACAAAATATCCACCCCCCTCATAGGATTCACCGGTGACGCTATCCCGGCGGAAGGTGTCGTTGAGCTGCCTGTGACTGCGGGCGTCGCACCCGCAGAAGCCACGGTGCGACTCGGGTTCTTGGTCGTCCGTGTTCCCTCGGCCTACAACGCTATCCTCGGACGACCCGGACTGAACGCCCTTCGCGCGGTGGTCTCTACGTACCACTTGCTCATGCGGTTCCCCACGGCGGTCGGGATCGGGGAGGTCCGAGGCGACCAACCGACCGCACGGCAATGTTTCCTAGCGACCCTCAAAGGGAAGAAGCCCGCAGAAGCCCTAAGCGTCGAGTCCCTTGATGCCAGAGACGAGGTGGCCTTGCGGCAGGGAGAGCCGGCCGAGGGTGTGGTCGAAGTTCCCCTCGAGGAAGGCCGCCGGGACCGGGTGGTCCGGGTCGGCGCCAATCTCGACCCGGGAGCTCGGGCCCGGTTGGTGGAATTCCTCCGAGCCAATGCCGATGTATTTGCCTGGTCGGCGGCCGATGTACCTGGGATCGACCCGGAGGTCATTTCTCACGCCCTCAACGTCGACCCGACCCACCGGCCAGTGAAGCAGAAGAAGAGACACTGTGCCCCGGATCGGATCTGGGTGGTCGACCAGGAGGTAGACAAACTCTTGGAGGCAGGATTCATAAGGGAGGTGAGTTACCCCGAGTGGCTGGCAAATGTTGTACTTGTCCGGAAGGCGAGCGGGAAGTGGAGGATGTGCGTCGACTATACCGACCTGAACAAGGCGTGCCCTAAGGATAGCTTCCCGCTTCCGCGGATAGACCAACTGGTCGACGCGACTTCCGGATATCAGCTGCTGTCTTTCATGGACGCCTTCTCCGGTTACAACCAGATAATGATGGCCCCACAGGACGAGGAGAAAACTGCCTTTATAACGGACCGGGGGCTGTACTGCTACAAGGTAATGCCCTTCGGTCTGAAGAACGCTGGCGCCACTTACCAGCGCCTCGTCAACAAAATCTTCAAAGAGCAAATCGGCCGGAACATGGAGGTGTACGTGGACGATATGCTGGTGAAGAGCCGCCAGGCAGACCAGCACATCGTGGATCTGGAGGAGACTTTCACCACCTTACGGAAGTTTCGCATGAAGCTGAACCCAGCGAAGTGCGCCTTTGGCGCTTCGGCCGGGAGGTTCCTTGGTTTTATTGTCAACCAGCGGGGTATCGAAGCCAACCCGGACAAAATCAAGGCCATCCAAGGTATGTCCCCTCCGACCAAAGTAAAGGAAGTTCAGGAGCTCGCTGGAAGGGTCGCCGCGCTCGGACGATTTGTGGCAAAATCGGCCGAACGCTGCCAACCATTCTTCAAGGTGTTAAAACGCCCAAAAGACTTCCTCTGGACTGCCGAATGTCAAGCAGCATTCGACCAGCTCAAGGAATACCTGGCGTCTCCTCCCCTACTGTCCAAGCCGCAAGAAGGGGAGATGCTCTACCTCTATCTGGCGGTCTCCCCAACCGCGGTCAGTGCGGTGCTGGTTCGGAAAGAGGCAAAGCTCCAGAAGCCTGTGTACTACATCAGCCGGGTCCTACGGGACGCCGAGACGCGGTATACGAAGGCTGAAAAGATCGCCTTCGCGCTGCTGACCGCGACCAGGAGGCTCCGCCCCTATTTCCAGGCCCATTCTGTCACCCTCTTAACTGATCAACCGTTACGACAGATTCTCAGCAACCCCGAGAATGCGGAACGGCTGGTGAAGTGGGCAGTAGAACTCGGAGAATTCGACATCCGCTACCAGCCTCGACCCGCCATCAAGGCCCAAGTGCTCGCGGACTTCCTCGCTGAGTGCACGGTGCAGGAGGCGGAACCTAGACCGCCGGAAACGCCCAGCCTCAACCTCCCGACCTGGACGCTTCACATCGATGGGTCGTCGAACCCCGAGGGTGGAGGGGCCGGGCTGGTCCTTACCAGTCCTGATGGAGTGATAGCCGAGTATGCCTTGAGGTTTGGATTTCCAGTTACCAACAACGAGGCGGAATACGAGGCCCTAGTCGCAGGACTCAAACTCACTGGGGAGCTCGGCATCCGGCGTTTGAATGTCTTCACCGACTCCCAGCTGGTGGTCGGGCAGGTCCGTGGGGAGTTCGAGGCCCGGAGCCCGACCATGCAGAACTACGTCCGGAAGGTGCAAGCACTCATTCCCGACCTCGGCAGTGTCGACATCCAGCAGGTCCTCAGAAGCGAAAATGCCAGGGCCGACAGGTTGTCCCGCTTGGTGGGCGCAGAGGCGCACAACTTGTCGAGGGCAATCTACCTGGAGACCCTGGATGCCCCGAGCATCGGCGAGGCTGGAGCGGTGATGGCGATTGATCCGGAGCCGTCTTGGATGGACCCGCTTGTCGCCTACCTCACCGAAGGGATCCTCCCTGAAGACGAAGATCAAGCTCGGCGACTTGTCAGGAAGTCCGCCCACTACGTACTCTATGAAGGGAGGCTGTATCGGACCTCGTTTACTGCCCCCCTCTTAAGGTGCCTCCGCCCTTCGGAGGCGGCCTACGTCCTCGGCGAAGTCCATGAGGGCGTCTGCGGATCGCACTCGGGGGCTAGGTCCTTGGCGCACAAGATCATGAGGCAAGGCTATTATTGGCCTACCTTGTTGGAGGACTCAAAGGATCACGTACGGAAATGCAACGCCTGCCAGCGCCACGCCAACGTCCAGAGAGCCCCTTCTGTCCCCTTGGCACCAATCACCGCACCCTGGCCCTTCGCACAGTGGGGAATGGATATCCTCGGACCATTCTCCGTCGCTTCCGCCCAGCGGAAATTCTTGATTGTTGCAATTGACTACTTCACCAAGTGGGTGGAGGCAGAGCCGCTGGCCACTATCACGGAGGCGCAAGTCCGGAAGTTCGTGAAGAAAAACATCATTGTCCGATTTGGGGTACCCCGGGTCCTCATCTCGGATAATGGTCGACAGTTCGACAACAAGCATTTCCGTGACTTCTGCGAGGAATTCGGGATCGAGCATCGGTTCACATCTGTGTCGCATCCCCAAACCAACGGTGAGGCCGAGGTGACAAACCGGACAATCCTCCAAGGAATTAAGGCGCGAATCGGTCGGACGGGGCAAGCTTGGGTCGAAGAACTCGAGAACGTCCTTTGGGCGTATCGGACCACGCATCGGACCCCTACCGGGGAGACGCCTTTCAGCCTAACCTATGGCACGGAAGCGATTGTCCCCGTGGAGCTCGGACTCCCCTCGCCCCGGGTGGCTACGCACCGACCCGAGGCCAATTCGGAGCAACTCCGAGGAAACTTGGACCTCTTGGAAGAAGCGAGGGAAATGGCGCAGGTTCGGATGGCGATGTATCAGCGGAGGGTGGCCCGATATTATAACTCCAAGGTCCGACCAAAACTTTTCAGAATCGGAGATCTGGTGCTAAGGCGAGCCAAAGCATCCCAACCCGTGGAAGGTGGGAAGCTGGCGCCAAATTGGGAAGGCCCGTATAGGGTTCGCTGGGTAAACCGACCTGGCTCCTACCAGTTGGAGGCCCTAGATGGTCGAGAAATTCCAAGGAGCTGGAATTCTGCTAACCTACGGGTGTATTACCAGTAGAAAGACAAAGCCAGAAAGACAGTTCAAAAATTGTATAGTCCTTTTCATTTCAATAATTCCTGGTCACAATGGCGTGTTCGTGTGATTACAAAGAATTCCCAGAGGGGGATTGGGGAGTAAAGAAAGTAAGGAAGAGGTGGGGACTCCGTAGAGTTGAAGATCCGGGATCCCGAACCCTCCACCCGAAGCAGCTGCAATCCCACCGGGCGTGGGTGCTTCTCCCCGGAGGCGCCATCGACGCCTCACGCAAAAGACGAAGAGCCGGCGCGGACGAAGAAGAAGTGGACGAAGAAGGAGTTCACACTGCTCCTAGAGGAACGCCACCTCCAAAGGATATTCCGGCCCTCCCCAAGAGAAGGGGAGGGAAGGAATACAAGGGAGAAGAGCGCGAGGAGGCGCGATCCCGGATGAAGCGTCTGGCGCAGAGCTCAATCGGAAGGTGGGACGGAAAAGAGGGGGATGTGATCCCGGATGAAACGCCTAGAGCGGAGTTCCACCGGGGAGAATCTCCCCGTTGATCCCAGATGAAACGGCTAGTTGGCGGAAGTCGCGAGGGGCGCACCTCCCGTTCTTCCGGCAGGGGCTTCCCAGCCACGCACCGGAGAGGAGGTCCACGATCCATGGCAACCTGAACAGCTCTGGCTTGGCAGGCTCCACCGCACCTGCACTTATATTTATAGCCAAACTGTGGCCCCCCGGTCGTTCCGATGCGGGTGGCTCCAATAAATGCGGGCGCATCGAATCCGGAGCCGTTCCGGCTCTCGAGGCGTATCCTCCCACGACCTCCTAAGCGTCGTTTTCCTTAATTGCATTCTTCATGCAGGACACTCCGGGCGGCGTGTATCCCACGGCACACGTATCTCCGCACGCGCCCAGGCCGCATCCGCCTCGAAGAACGCGCGTATCGCGGCCGCTTAACTGGCACTCCTCGCAAGCAGCAACTGGCCGATCCGATTTCTCAGGTAACGCCTCAATTAGCATTTAATAGCCTTCTAGTGTTCCCCAGGCGACGCGTCGAGAGGAGGAGAAATACGATCGCAGCTGGCCACGGAGAAACCCCGTCGAGCGGCAAGTGATAGGCGCGCGACCAACGAGCGGATTCCCCGAAGCTC